>NW_027141532.1:961211-1281615 GCF_036365525.1 Heterodontus francisci
GAGTGTCTGAGAGTGTCTGAGAGTGTCAGAGAGTGATAGAGAGTGTCAGAGAGTGATAGTGAGTGTCTGAGAGTGATAGAGAGTGAAAGAGACTGTTGGAGAGTGTCAGAGAGAGATAGAGAGTGATAGAGAGTGAATGAGACTGTCAGAGAGTGTCAGAGAGAGATAGAGAGTGATAGAGAGTGTCAGAGAGTGTCAGAGAGTGTCAGAGAGTGATATAGAGTGTCAGAGAGTGATAGTGAGTGTCTGAGAGTGTCTGAGAGTGTCAGAGTGTTTCAGAGAGTGATAGAGAGTGAAAGAGACTGTCAGAGAGTGTCAGAGAGAGATAGAGAGTGTCAGAGAGTGTCAGAGAGTGATAGAGAGTGTCAGAGAGTGATGGAGTGTCAGAGAGTGATAGTGAGTGTCAGAGAGTGTCAGAGAGTGTCAGAGAGTGATAGAGAGTGATAGAGAGTGATAGAGAGTGATAGAGAGTGATAGAGAGTGATAGAGAGTGAAAGAGACTGTCAGAGAGTGTCAGAGAGTGTCAGAGAGAGATAGAGAGTGTCAGAGAGTGATAGAGAGTGAAAGAGACTGCCAGAGAGTGATAGAGAGTGTCAGAGAGAGATGGAGAGTGTCTGAGAGTGGCAGAGAGTGTCAGAGAGTGATAGAGAGTGAAAGAGACTGTCGGAGAGTGTCAGAGAGAGATAGAGAGTGATAGAGAGTGAAAGAGACTGTCAGAGAATGTCAGAGAGAGATAGAGAGTGATAGAGAGTGTCAGAGAGTGATAGAGAGTGTCAGAGAGTGATAGTGAGTGTCTGAGAGTGTCTGAGAGTTTCAGAGAGTGTCAGAGAGTGTCAGAGAGTGATAGAGAGTGAAAGAGACTGTCAGAGAGTGTCAGAGAGAGTTAGAGAGTGTCAGATAGTGTCAGAGAGTGATAGAGAGTGTCAGAGAGTGATAGTGAGTGTCAGAGAGTGTCAGAGAGTGTCAGAGAGTTTCAGAGAGTGCTGGTGAGTGATAGAGAGTTTCTGAGATTGGCAGAGAGTGATAGTGAGTGTCAGAGAGTGTCAGAGAGTGATAGAGAGTGATAGAGAGTGTCAGAGAGTGTCAGAGAGTGCCCGAGAGTGATAGAGAGTGTCAGAGAGTGACATTAAGAGTCTGAGAGTGTCTGAGAGTGTCAGAGTGTGGTAGAGAGTGATAGAGAGTGTCAGAGAGTGATAGTGAGTGTCTGAGAGTGTCAGAGAGTGTCAGAGAGTGATAGAGAGTGTCAGAGAGTGATAGTGAGTGTCTGAGAGTGTCTGAGAGTGTCAGAGTGTTTCAGAGAGTGATAGAGAGTGAAATAGACTGTCAGAGAGTGTCAGAGAGAGATAGAGAGTGTCAGACAGTGTCAGAGAGTGATAGAGAGTGTCAGAGAGTGATAGAGTGTCAGAGAGTGATAGTGAGTGTCAGAGAGTGTCAGAGAGTGTCAGAGAGTGATAGAGAGTGATAGAGAGTGATAGAGAGTGAAAGAGACTGTCAGAGAGTGTCAGAGAGTGTCAGAGAGAGATAGAGAGTGTCAGAGAGTGATAGAGAGTGAAAGAGACTGCCAGAGAGTGATAGAGAGTGTCAGAGAGAGATGGAGAGTGTCTGAGAGTGTCAGAGAGTGTCAGAGAGTGATAGAGAGTGAAAGAGACTGTCAGAGAGTTTCAGAGAGAGATAGAGTGTCAGAGAGTGTCAGAGAGTGATAGTGAGTGATCGAGAGTGTCAGAGAGTGATAGAGAGTGATCGAGAGTGTCAGAGAGTGTTAGTGAGTGTCAGAGAGTGTCAGAGAGTGATAGTGAGTGTCTGAGAGTGTCTGAGAGTGTCTGAGAGTGTCAGAGAGTGTCAGAGAGTGATAGAGAGTGAAAGAGACTGTCGGAGAGTGTCAGAGAGAGATAGAGAGTGATAGAGAGTGAAAGAGACTGTCAGAGAATGTCAGAGAGAGATAGAGAGTGATAGAGAGTGTCAGAGAGTGATAGAGAGTGTCAGAGAGTGATAGTGAGTGTCTGAGAGTGTCTGAGAGTTTCAGAGAGTGTCAGAGAGTGATAGAGAGTGAAAGAGACTGTCAGAGAGTGTCAGAGAGAGTTAGAGAGTGTCAGATAGTGTCAGAGAGTGATAGAGAGTGTCAGAGAGTGATAGTGAGTGTCAGAGAGTGTCAGAGAGTGTCAGAGAGTGATGGTGAGTGATAGAGAGTTTCTGAGATTGGCAGAGAGTGATAGTGAGTGTCAGAGAGTGTCAGAGAGTGATAGAGAGTGATAGAGAGTGTCAGAGAGTGTCAGAGAGTGCCCGAGAGTGATAGAGAGTGTCAGAGAGTGACATTAAGAGTCTGAGAGTGTCTGAGAGTGTCAGAGAGTGTCAGAGTGTGGTAGAGAGTGAAAGAGACTGTCAGAGAGTTTCAGAGAGAGATCGAGAGTGTCTGAGAGTGTCAGAGAGTGTCAGAGAGTGATCGAGAGTGAAAGAGACAGTCAGAGAATGTCAGAGAGTGTCAGAGAGAGAAAGTGAGAGTCTATGAGTGTCTGAGAGTGTCAGAGAGTCTCAGAGAGTGATAGAGAGTGATAGAGAGTGTCAGAGAGTGTCAGAGAGTGCCCGAGAGTGATAGAGAGTGTCAGAGAGTGACATTAAGAGTCTGAGAGTGTCTGAGAGTGTCAGAGAGTGTCAGAGTGTGGTAGAGAGTGAAAGAGACTGTCAGAGAGTTTCAGAGAGAGATCGAGTGTCTGAGAGTGTCAGAGAGTGTCAGAGAGTGATCGAGAGTGAAAGAGACAGTCAGAGAATGTCAGAGAGTGTCAGAGAGAGAAAGTGAGAGTCTATGAGTGTCTGAGAGTGTCAGAGAGTCTCAGAGAGTGATAGAGAGTAAAAGAGACTGTCAGAGAGTGTTCGAGAGTGTCAGAGAGTGATAGAGAGTGAAAGAGACTGTCGGAGAGTGTCAGTGAGAGATACAGAGTGATAGAGAGTGAAAGAGACTGTCAGAGAGTGTCAGAGAGAGTTAGAGAGTGTCAGATGGTGTCAGAGAGTGATAGAGAGTGTCAGAGAGTGATAGTGAGTGTCAGAGAGTGTCAGAGAGTGTCAGAGAGTGATGGTGAGTGATAGAGAGTTTCTGAGATTGGCAGAGAGTGATAGTGAGTGTCAGAGAGTGTCAGAGAGTGATAGAGAGTGATAGAGAGTGTCAGAGAGTGTCAGAGAGTGCCCGAGAGTGATAGAGAGTGTCAGAGAGTGACATTAAGAGTCTGAGAGTGTCTGAGAGTGTCAGAGAGTGTCAGAGTGTGGTAGAGAGTGAAAGAGACTGTCAGAGAGTTTCAGAGAGAGCTCGAGAGTGTCTGAGAGTGTCAGAGAGTGTCAGAGAGTGATCGAGAGTGAAAGAGACAGTCAGAAAATGTCAGAGAGTGTCAGAGAGAGAAAGTGAGAGTCTATGAGTGTCTGAGAGTGTCAGAGAGTCTCAGAGAGTGATAGAGAGTGAAAGAGACTGTCAGAGAGTGTTAGAGAGTGTCAGAGAGTGATAGAGAGTGTTAGAGAGTGTCAGAGATTGTCAGAGAGTGACAGAGAGTGTTAGAGAGTGTCTGAGAGTGTCAGAGAGTGATAGAGAGTGATAGAGAGTGATAGAGAGTGATATATAGTGTCAGAGAGTCTCAGAGAGCGATAGGGAGTGTCAGAGAGTGATAGAGAGTGTCAGAGAGTGATAGAGAGTGTCAGAGATTGTCAGAGAGTGATAGAGACTGTCAGAGATTGTAAAAGAGTGTCAGAGAGTGATAGAGAGTGTCAGAGAGTGTCAGAGTGTGATAGAGAGTGATAGAGAGTGATAGAGAGTGATAGAGAGTGTCAGTGAGCGACAGGGAGTGTCAGAGAGTGATAGAGAGTGTCAGAGAGTGTCAGAGAGTGATAGAGTGTGATAGAGACTGTCAGAGATTGTCAGAGAGTGATAGAGAGTGTCAGAGAGTGATAGAGAGTGTCAGAGAGTGTTAGAGAGTGTCAGAGAGTGATATAGAGTGTCAGAGAGTGTCAGAGAGCGATAGAGAGTGTCAGAGAGTGCTAGAGAGTGTCAGAGAGTGTCAGAGAGTGTCAGAGATTGATAGAGAGTGATAGAGAGTGATATAGAGTGTCAGAGATTGTCAGAGAGTGTAAAAGAGTGTCAGAGAGTGATAGAGAGTGTCAGAGAGTGTCAGAGAGTGATAGAGAGTGATAGAGAGTGATAGAGAGTGTCATAGAGCGACAGGGAGTGTCAGAGAGTGATATAGAGTGTCAGAGAGTGTCAGAGAGTGATAGAGAGTGATAGAGAGTGTCAGAGAGTGTCAGAGAGTGTCAGAGAGTGATAGAGAGTGATAGAGAGTGATAGAGAGTGTCATAGGGCGACAGGGAGTGTCAGAGAGTGATATAGAGTGTCAGAGAGTGTCAGAGAGTGATAGAGAGTGATAGAGAGTGTCAGAGAGTGTCAGAGAGTGTCAGAGAGTGATAGAGAGTGATAGAGAGTGTCAGAGAGTGTCAGAGAGTGCCCGAGACTGATAGAGAGTGTCAGAGAGTGACATTAAGAGTCTGAGAGTGTCTGAGAGTGTCAGAGAGTGTCAGAGTGTGGTAGAGAGTGATAGAGAGTGTCAGAGAGTGATAGTGAGTGTCTGAGAGTGTCAGAGAGTGTCAGAGAGTGATAGTGAGTGTCTGAGAGTGTCTGAGAGTGTCAGAGTGTTTCAGAGAGTGATAGAGAGTGAAATAGACTGTCAGAGAGTGTCAGAGAGAGATAGAGAGTGTCAGACAGTGTCAGAGAGTGATAGAGAGTGTCAGAGAGTGATAGAGTGTCAGAGAGTGATAGTGAGTGTCAGAGAGTGTCAGAGAGTGTCAGAGAGTGATAGAGAGTGATAGAGAGTGATAGAGAGTGATAGAGAGTGAAAGAGACTGTCAGAGAGTGTCAGAGAGTGTCAGAGAGAGATAGAGAGTGTCAGAGAGTGATAGAGAGTGAAAGAGACTGCCAGAGAGTGATAGAGAGTGTCAGAGAGAGATGGAGAGTGTCTGAGAGTGTCAGAGAGTGATAGAGAGTGAAAGAGACTGTCAGAGAGTTTCAGAGAGAGATAGAGTGTCAGAGAGTGTCAGAGAGTGATAGTGAGTGATCGAGAGTGTCAGAGAGTGATAGAGAGTGATCGAGAGTGTCAGAGAGTGTTAGTGAGTGTCAGAGAGTGTCAGAGAGTTATAGTGAGTGTCTGAGAGTGTCTGAGAGTGTCTGAGAGTGTCAGAGAGTGATAGAGAGTGAAAGAGACTGTCGGAGAGTGTCAGAGAGAGATAGAGAGTGATAGAGAGTGAAAGAGACTGTCAGAGAATGTCAGAGAGAGATAGAGATTGATAGAGAGTGTCAGAGAGTGATAGAGAGTGTCAGAGAGTGATAGTGAGTGTCTGAGAGTGTCTGAGAGTTTCAGAGAGTGTCAGAGAGTGATAGAGAGTGAAAGAGACTGTCAGAGAGTGTCAGAGAGAGTTAGAGAGTGTCAGATAGTGTCAGAGAGTGATAGAGAGTGTCAGAGAGTGATAGTGAGTGTCAGAGAGTGTCAGAGAGTGTCAGAGAGTGATGGTGAGTGATAGAGAGTTTCTGAGATTGGCAGAGAGTGATAGTGAGTGTCAGAGAGTGTCAGAGAGTGATAGAGAGTGATAGAGAGTGTCAGAGAGTGTCAGAGAGTGCCCGAGAGTGATAGAGAGTGTCAGAGAGTGACATTAAGAGTCTGAGAGTGTCTGAGAGTGTCAGAGAGTGTCAGAGTGTGGTAGAGAGTGAAAGAGACTGTCAGAGAGTTTCAGAGAGAGATCGAGAGTGTCTGAGAGTGTCAGAGAGTGTCAGAGAGTGATCGAGAGTGAAAGAGACAGTCAGAGAATGTCAGAGAGTGTCAGAGAGAGAAAGTGAGAGTCTATGAGTGTCTGAGAGTGTCAGAGAGTCTCAGAGAGTGATAGAGAGTGATAGAGAGTGTCAGAGAGTGTCAGAGAGTGCCCGAGAGTGATAGAGAGTGTCAGAGAGTGACATTAAGAGTCTGAGAGTGTCTGAGAGTGTCAGAGAGTGTCAGAGTGTGGTAGAGAGTGAAAGAGACTGTCAGAGATTTTCAGAGAGAGATCGAGTGTCTGAGAGTGTCAGAGAGTGTCAGAGAGTGATCGAGAGTGAAAGAGACAGTCAGAGAATGTCAGAGAGTGTCAGAGAGAGAAAGTGAGAGTCTATGAGTGTCTGAGAGTGTCAGAGAGTCTCAGAGAGTGATAGAGAGTAAAAGAGACTGTCAGAGAGTGTTCGAGAGTGTCAGAGAGTGATAGAGAGTGAAAGAGACTGTCGGAGAGTGTCAGTGAGAGATACAGAGTGATAGAGAGTGAAAGAGACTGTCAGAGAGTGTCAGAGAGAGTTAGAGAGTGTCAGATGGTGTCAGAGAGTGATAGAGAGTGTCAGAGAGTGATAGTGAGTGTCAGAGAGTGTCAGAGAGTGTCAGAGAGTGATGGTGAGTGATAGAGAGTTTCTGAGATTGGCAGAGAGTGATAGTGAGTGTCAGAGAGTGTCAGAGAGTGATAGAGAGTGATAGAGAGTGTCAGAGAGTGTCAGAGAGTGCCCGAGAGTGATAGAGAGTGTCAGAGAGTGACATTAAGAGTCTGAGAGTGTCTGAGAGTGTCAGAGAGTGTCAGAGTGTGGTAGAGAGTGAAAGAGACTGTCAGAGAGTTTCAGAGAGAGCTCGAGAGTGTCTGAGAGTGTCAGAGAGTGTCAGAGAGTGATCGAGAGTGAAAGAGACAGTCAGAAAATGTCAGAGAGTGTCAGAGAGAGAAAGTGAGAGTCTATGAGTGTCTGAGAGTGTCAGAGAGTCTCAGAGAGTGATAGAGAGTGAAAGAGACTGTCAGAGAGTGTTAGAGAGTGTCAGAGAGTGATAGAGAGTGTTAGAGAGTGTCAGAGATTGTCAGAGAGTGACAGAGAGTGTTAGAGAGTGTCTGAGAGTGTCAGAGAGTGATAGAGAGTGATAGAGAGTGATAGAGAGTGATATATAGTGTCAGAGAGTCTCAGAGAGCGATAGGGAGTGTCAGAGAGTGATAGAGAGTGTCAGAGAGTGATAGAGAGTGTCAGAGATTGTCAGAGAGTGATAGAGACTGTCAGAGATTGTAAAAGAGTGTCAGAGAGTGATAGAGAGTGTCAGAGAGTGTCAGAGTGTGATAGAGAGTGATAGAGAGTGATAGAGAGTGATAGAGAGTGTCAGTGAGCGACAGGGAGTGTCAGAGAGTGATAGAGAGTGTCAGAGAGTGTCAGAGAGTGATAGAGAGTGATAGAGAGTGTCAGAGATTGTCAGAGAGTGATAGAGAGTGTCAGAGAGTGATAGAGAGTGTCAGAGAGTGTTAGAGAGTGTCAGAGAGTGATATAGAGTGTCAGAGAGTGTCAGAGAGCGATAGAGAGTGTCAGAGAGTGCTAGAGAGTGTCAGAGAGTGTCAGAGAGTGTCAGAGATTGATAGAGAGTGATAGAGAGATATATAGAGTGTCAGAGATTGTCAGAGAGTGTAAAAGAGTGTCAGAGAGTGATAGAGAGTGTCAGAGAGTGTCAGAGAGTGATAGAGAGTGATAGAGAGTGATAGAGAGTGTCATAGAGCGACAGGGAGTGTCAGAGAGTGATATAGAGTGTCAGAGAGTGTCAGAGAGTGATAGAGAGTGATAGAGAGTGTCAGAGATTGTCAGAGAGTGATAGAGAGTGTCAGAGAGTGATAGAGAGTGTCCGAGAGTGTTAGAGAGTGTCAGAGAGTGATATAGAGTGTCAGAGAGTGTCAGAGAGCGATAGAGAGTGTTAGAGAGTGATAGAGAGTGTCAGAGAGTGATAGAGAGTGTCAGAGAGTGTTAGAGAGTGTCAGAGAGTGATATAGAGTGTCAGAGAGTGTCAGAGAGCGACAGAGAGTGTCAGAGAGTGCTAGAGAGTGTCAGAGAGTGTTAGAGAGTGTCAGAGATTGATAGAGAGTGATAGAGAGTGATATAGACTGTCAGAGGGTGTCAGAGAGTGATAGAGAGTGTCAGAGAGTGATAGTGAGTGTCAGAGAGTGTCAGAGAGTGATAGTGAGTGATCGAAAGTGTCAGAGAGTGTCAGAGAGTGATAGAGAGTGATCGAGAGTGTCAGAGAGTGATAGTGAGTGTCTGAGAGTGTCTGAGAGTGTCAGAGAGTGTCAGAGAGTGATAGAGAGTGAAAGAGACTGTCAGAGAGTGTCAGAGAGAGATGGAGAGTGTCAGAGAGTGATAGAGAGTGTCAGAGAGTGATAGTGAGTGTCTGAGAGTGTCTGAGAGTGTCAGAGTGTTTCAGAGAGTGATAGAGAGTGAAAGAGACTGTCAGAGAGTGTCAGAGAGAGTTAGAGAGTGTCAGATAGTGTCAGAGAGTGATAGAGAGTGTCAGAGAGAGATAGAGAGTGATAGAGAGTGAAAGAGACTGTCAGAGAATGTCAGAGAGAGATAGAGAGTGATAGAGAGTGTCAGAGAGTGATAGAGAGTGTCAGAGAGTGATAGAGAGTGTCAGAGAGTGTCAGAGAGTGTCAGAGAGTGATAGAGAGTGTCAGAGAGTGATCGTGAGTGTCTGAGAGTGTCTGAGAGTGTCAGAGTGTTTCAGAGAGTGATAGAGAGTGAAAGAGACTGTCAGAGAGTGTCAGAGAGAGATAGAGAGTGTCAGAGAGTGTCAGAGAGTGATAGAGAGTGTCAGAGAGTGATAGAGTGTCAGAGAGTGATAGTGAGTGTCAGAGAGTGTCAGAGAGTGATAGAGAGTGATAGAGAGTGATAGAGAGTGAAAGAGACTGTCAGAGAGTGTCAGAGAGTGTCAGAGAGAGATAGAGAGTGTCAGAGAGTGATAGAGAGTGAAAGAGACTGCCAGAGAGTGATAGAGAGTGTCAGAGAGAGATGGAGAGTGTCTGAGAGTGTCAGAGAGTGTCAGAGAGTGATAGAGAGTGAAAGAGACTGTCAGAGAGTTTCAGAGAGAGATCGAGAGTGTCTGAGAGTGTCAGAGAGTGTCAGAGAGTGATCGAGAGTGAAAGAGACAGTCAGAGAATGTCAGAGAGTGTCAGAGAGAGAAAGTGAGAGTCTATGAGTGTCTGAGAGTGTCAGAGAGTCTCAGAGAGTGATAGAGAGTGAAAAAGACTGTCAGAGAGTGTTAGAGAGTGTCAGAGAGTGATAGAGAGTGTTAGAGAGTGTCAGAGATTGTCAGAGAGTGATAGAGAGTGTTAGAGAGTGTCTGAGAGTGTCAGAGAGTGATAGAGAGTGATAGAGAGTGATAGAGAGTGATATATAGTGTCAGAGAGTGTCAGAGAGCGATAGGGAGTGTCAGAGAGTGATAGAGAGTGTCAGAGAGTGTCAGAGAGTGATAGAGAGTGTCAGAGATTGTCAGAGAGTGATAGAGACTGTCAGAGAGTGTAAAAGAGTGTCAGAGAGTGATAGAGAGTGTCAGAGAGTGTCAGAGAGTGATAGAGAGTGATAGAGAGTGTCAGAGAGCGACAGGGAGTGTCAGAGAGTGATAGAGAGTGTCAGAGAGTGTCAGAGAGTGATAGAGAGTGATAGAGAGTGTCAGAGATTGTCAGAGAGTGATAGAGAGTGTCAGAGAGTGATAGAGAGTGTCAGAGAGTGTTAGAGAGTGTCAGAGAGTGATATAGAGTGTCAGAGAGTGTCAGAGAGCGATAGAGAGTGTCAGAGAGTGCTAGAGAGTGTCAGAGAGTGTCAGAGAGTGTCAGAGATTGATAGAGAGTGATAGAGAGTGATATAGAGTGTCAGAGATTGTCAGAGAGTGTAAAAGAGTGTCAGAGAGTGATAGAGAGTGTCAGAGAGTGTCAGAGAGTGATAGAGAGTGATAGAGAGTGATAGAGAGTGTCAGAGAGCGACAGGGAGTGTCAGAGAGTGATAGAGAGTGTCAGAGAGTGTCAGAGAGTGATAGAGAGTGTCAGAGATTGTCAGAGAGTGATAGAGAGTGTCAGAGAGTGATAGAGAGTGTCAGAGAGTGTTAGAGAGTGTCAGAGAGTGATATAGAGTGTCAGAGAGTGTCAGAGAGCGATAGAGAGTGTCAGAGAGTGCTAGAGAGTGTCAGAGAGTGTCAGAGAGTGTCAGAGATTGATATAGAGTGATAGAGAGTGATATAGAGTGTCAGAGATTGTCAGAGAGTGATAGAGAGTGTTAGAGAGTGATAGAGAGTGTCAGAGAGTGATAGACAGTGTCAGAGAGTGTTAGAGAGTGTCAGAGAGTGATATAGAGTGTCAGAGAGTGTCAGAGAGCTTTAGAGAGTGTCAGAGAGTGCTAGAGAGTGTCAGAGAGTGTTAGAGAGTGTCAGAGATTGATAGAGAGTGATAGAGAGTGATATAGAGTGTCAGAGTGTGTTAGAGAGTGTCAGAGAGTGATAGAGAGTGTCAGTGAGCGTCAGAGAGTGATAGTGTTTGTCTGAGATTGTCAGATAGTGTCAGAGAGTCATGGAGAGTGTTGGAGAGTGTCAGAGAGTGTCGGAGAGTTTCAGAGAGTAATAGTGAGTGTCTGAGAGTGTCAGAGAGTGTCAGAGAGTGATAGAGTGTGTCAGGGATTGTCAGAGAGTGTTAGAGAGTGATGAGAGTGTCAGAGAGTGTCAGAGAGTGATAGAGAGTGATATAGAGTGTCAGAGAGTGATAGAGACTGTCAGAGAGTGTCAGAGAGTGATAGAGAGTGATAGAGAGTGATAGAGACTGTCAGAGGGTGTCAGAGAGAGATCGAGGGTGATAGAGAGTGTCAGAGAGTGATAGTGAGTGTCAGAGAGTGTCAGAGAGTGATAGTGAGTGATCGAAAGTGTCAGAGAGTGTCAAAGAGTGATAGTGTGTGATCGAGAGTGTCAGAGAGTGATAGTGAGTGTCTGAGAGTGTCTGAGAGTGTCAGAGAGTGTCAGAGAGTGATAGAGAGTGTCAGAGAGTGATAGTGAGTGTCTGAGAGTGTCAGAGTGTTTCAGAGAGTGATAGAGAGTGAAAGAGACTGTCAGAGAGTGTCAGAGAGAGATAGAGAGTGTCAGAGAGTGTCAGAGAGTGATAGAGAGTGTCAGAGAGTGATAGAGAGTGTCAGAGAGTGATAGTGAGTGTCTGAGAGTGTCTGAGAGTGTCAGAGTGTTTCAGAGAGTGATAGAGAGTGAAAGAGACTGTCAGAGAGTGTCAGAGAGAGATAGAGAGTGTCAGAGAGTGTCAGAGAGTGATAGAGAGTGTCAGAGAGTGATAGAGAGTGAAAGAGACTGTTGGAGAGTGTCAGAGAGAGATAGAGAGTGATAGAGAGTGAAAGAGACTGTCAGAGAGTGTCAGAGAGAGATAGAGAGTGATAGAGAGTGTCAGAGAGTGTCAGAGAGTGATAGAGAGTGTCAGAGAGTGATAGTGAGTGTCTGAGAGTGTCTGAGAGTGTCAGAGTGTTTCAGAGAGTGATAGAGAGTGAAAGAGATTGTCAGAGAGTGTCAGAGAGAGATAGAGAGTGTCAGAGAGTGTCAGAGAGTGATAGAGAGTGTCAGAGAGTGATAGAGTGTCAGAGAGTGATAGTGAGTGTCAGAGAGTGTCAGAGAGTGTCAGAGAGTGATAGAGAGTGATAGAGAGTGATAGAGAGTGAAAGAGACTGTCAGAGAGTGTCAGAGAGTGTCAGAGAGAGATAGAGAGTGTCAGAGAGTGATAGAGAGTGAAAGAGACTGCCAGAGAGTGATAGAGAGTGTCAGAGAGAGATGGAGAGTGTCTGAGAGTGTCAGAGAGTGTCAGAGAGTGTCAGAGAGTAATAGAGAGTGAAAGAGACTGTCAGAGAGTTTCAGAGAGAGATAGAGAGTGTCAGAGAGTGTCAGAGAGTGATAGTGAGTGATAGAGAGTGTCAGAGAGTGATAGAGAGTGATCGAGAGTGTCAGAGAGTGTTAGTGAGTGTCAGAGAGTGTCAGAGAGTGATAGTGAGTGTCTGAGAGTGTCTGAGAGTGTCTGAGAGTGTCAGAGAGTGTCAGAGAGTGATAGAGAGTGAAAGAGACTGTCGGAGAGTGTCAGAGAGAGATAGAGAGTGAAAGAGACTGTCAGAGAATGTCAGAGAGAGATAGAGAGTGTCAGAGAGTGATAGTGAGTGTCTGAGAGTGTCAGAGTGTTTCAGAGAGTGATAGAGAGTGAAAGAGACTGTCAGAGAGTGTCAGAGAGAGATAGAGAGTGTCAGAGAGTGTCAGAGAGTGATAGAGAGTGTCAGAGAGTGATAGAGAGTGAAAGAGACTTTCAGAGAGTGTCAGAGAGAGATAGAGAGTGATAGAGAGTGAAAGAGACTGTCAGAGAGTGTCAGAGAGAGATAGAGAGTGATAGAGAGTGTCAGAGAGTGATAGAGAGTGTCAGAGAGTGATAGTGAGCGTCTGAGAGTGTCTGAGAGTGTCAGAGTGTTTCAGAGAGTGATAGAGAGTGAAAGAGACTGTCAGAGAGTGTCAGAGAGAGATAGAGAGTGTCAGAGAGTGTCAGAGAGTGATAGAGAGTGTCAGAGAGTGATAGAGTGTCAGAGAGTGATAGTGAGTGTCAGAGAGTGTCAGAGAGTGTCAGAGAGTGATAGAGAGTGATAGAGAGTGATAGAGAGTGAAAGAGACTGTCAGAGAGTGTCAGAGAGTGTCAGAGAGAGATAGAGAGTGTCAGAGAGTGATAGAGAGTGAAAGAGACTGCCAGAGAGTGATAGAGAGTGTCAGAGAGAGATGGAGAGTGTCTGAGAGTGTCAGAGAGTGTCAGAGAGTGATAGAGAGTGAAAGAGACTGTCAGAGAGTGTCAGAGAGAGATAGAGAGTGTCAGAGAGTGTCAGAGAGTGATAGAGAGTGTCAGAGAGTGATAGAGAGTGAAAGAGACTGTTGGAGAGTGTCAGAGAGAGATAGAGAGTGATAGAGAGTGAAAGAGACTGTCAGAGAGTGTCAGAGAGAGATAGAGAGTGATAGAGAGTGTCAGAGAGTGTCAGAGAGTGATAGAGAGTGTCAGAGAGTGATAGTGAGTGTCTGAGGGTGTCTGAGAGTGTCAGAGTGTTTCAGAGAGTGATAGAGAGTGAAAGAGACTGTCAGAGAGTGTCAGAGAGATATAGAGAGTGTCAGAGAGTGTCAGAGAGTGATAGAGAGTGTCAGAGAGTGATAGAGTGTCAGAGAGTGATAGTGAGTGTCAGAGAGTGTCAGAGAGTGTCAGAGAGTGATAGAGAGTGATAGAGAGTGATAGAGAGTGATAGAGAGTGAAAGAGACTGTCAGAGAGTGTCAGAGAGTGTCAGAGAGAGATAGAGAGTGTCAGAGAGTGATAGAGAGTGAAAGAGACTGCCAGAGAGTGATAGAGAGTGTCAGAGAGAGATGGAGAGTGTCTGAGAGTGTCAGAGAGTGTCAGAGAGTGTCAGAGAGTGATAGAGAGTGAAAGAGACTGTCAGAGAGTTTCAGAGAGAGATAGAGAGTGTCAGAGAGTGTCAGAGAGTGATAGTGAGTGATAGAGAGTGTCAGAGAGTGATAGAGAGTGATCGAGAGTGTCAGAGAGTGTTAGTGAGTGTCAGAGAGTGTCAGAGAGTGATAGTGAGTGTCTGAGAGTGTCTGAGAGTGTCTGAGAGTGTCAGAGAGTGTCAGAGAGTGTCAGAGAGTGATAGAGAGTGAAAGAGACTGTCAGAGAGTTTCAGAGAGAGATAGAGAGTGTCAGAGAGTGTCAGAGAGTGATAGTGAGTGATAGAGAGTGTCAGAGAGTGATAGAGAGTGATCGAGAGTGTCAGAGAGTGTTAGTGAGTGTCAGAGAGTGTCAGAGAGTGATAGTGAGTGTCTGAGAGTGTCTGAGAGTGTCTGAGAGTGTCAGAGAGTGTCAGAGAGTGATAGAGAGTGAAAGAGACTGTCGGAGAGTGTCAGAGAGAGATATAGAGTGATAGAGAGTGAAAGAGACTGTCAGAGAATGTCAGAGAGAGATAGAGAGTGATAGAGAGTGTCAGAGAGTGATAGAGAGTGTCAGACAGTGATAGTGAGTGTCTGAGAGTGTCTGAGAGTTTCAGAGAGTGTCAGAGAGTGATAGAGAGTGAAAGAGACTGTCAGAGAGTGTCAGAGAGAGTTAGAGAGTGTCAGATAGTGTCAGAGAGTGATAGAGAGTGTCAGAGAGTGATAGTGAGTGTCAGAGAGTGTCAGAGAGTGTCAGAGAGTGTCAGAGAGTGATGGTGAGTGATAGAGAGTTTCTGAGATTGGCAGAGAGTGATAGTGAGTGTCAGAGAGTGTCAGAGAGTGATAGAGAGTGATAGAGAGTGTCAGAGAGTGTCAGAGAGTGCCCGAGACTGATAGAGAGTGTCAGAGAGTGACATTAAGAGTCTGAGAGTGTCTGAGAGTGTCAGAGAGTGTCAGAGTGTGGTAGAGAGTGAAAGAGACTGTCAGAGAGTTTCAGAGAGAGATCGAGAGTGTCTGAGAGTGTCAGAGAGTGTCAGAGAGTGATCGAGAGTGAAAGAGACAGTCAGAGAATGTCAGAGAGTGTCAGAGAGAGAAAGTGAGAGTCTATGAGTGTCTGAGAGTGTCAGAGAGTCTCAGAGAGTGATAGAGAGTAAAAGAGACTGTCAGAGAGTGTTAGAGAGTGTCAGAGAGTGATAGAGAGTGTTAGAGAGTTTCAGAGATTGTCAGAGAGTGATAGAGAGTGTTAGAGAGTGTCAGAGAGTGATAGAGACTGTCATGGAGTGTCAGAGAGTGATAGTGAGTGTCTGAGAGTGTCTGAGAGTGATAGTGTTTGTCTGAGAGTGTCTGAGAGTGTCAGAGAGTAATAGAGAGTGACAGAGAGTGATATAGAGTGTCAGAGATTGTCAGAGAGTGATAGAGAGTGTTAGAGGGTGATAGAGAGTGTTAGAGAGTGTCAGAGAGGGATATCGAGTGTCAGAGAGCGATAGAGAGTGTCAGAGAGTGATAAAGAGTGTCAGAGAGAGATAGAGAGTGTCAGAGAGTGATAGTGAGTGTCTGAGAGTGTCTGAGAGTGTCAGAGAGTGATCGAGAGTGATAGAGAGTGATATATAGTGTCAGAGAGTGCCAGAGAGTGGTAGAGAGTTTCAAAGAGAGATAGAGAGTGTCTGAGAGTGTCAGAGAGTGTCAGAGAGTGTCAGAGAGTGATAGAGAGTGAAAGAGACTGTCAGAGAATGTCAGAGAGTGTCAGAGAGAGAAAGTGGGTGTCTCTGAGTGTCTGAGAGTGTCAGAGAGTCTCAGAGAGTGATAGAGAGTGAAAGAGACTGTCAGAGAGTGTCAGAGAGAGATAGAGAGTGTCAGAGAGTGATAGAGAGTGTCAGAGAGAGATAGAGAGTGAAAGAGACTGCCAGAGAGTGATAGAGAGTGTCAGAGAGAGATAGAGAGTGTCAGAGAGTGATAGTGAGTGTCAGAGAGTGTCAGAGAGTGTCAGAGAGTGTCAGAGAGTCTCAGAGAGTGATAGAGAGTGATAGAGAGTGATAGAGAGTGATGGAGACTGTCAGAGAGTGTCAGAGAGTGTCAGAGAGATATAGAGAGTGTCTGAGAGTGTCAGAGAGTGTCAGAGAGTGATAGAGAGTGTTAGAGAGTGTTAGAGAGTGATATAGAGTGTCAGAGAGTGTCAGAGAGTGCCAGAGAGTGATAGAGAGTGTAAGAGAGTGTCAGAGAGTGACAGAGAGTGTCAGAGAGCGTCAGAGAGTGAAAGAGAGCGTCAGAGAGTGATAGAGAGTGTCAGAGAGTGTCAGAGAGTGTCAGAGAGTGTCAGAGAGTGACAGAGAGTGTCAGAGAGTGATAGAGAGTGTCAGAGAGTGATAGAGAGTGTCAGAGAGTGATAGAGAGTGTCAGAGAGTGATAGAGGGTGTCAGAGAGTGATATAGAGTGTCAGAGATTGTCAGAGAGTGATAGAGAGTGTTAGAGAGTGATAGAGAGTGTTAGAGAGTGTCAGAGAGGGATATCGAGTGTCAGAGAGCGATAGAGAGTGATAGAGAGTGATATAGAGTGTCAGAGAGCGTCAGAGAGTGAAAGAGAGCGTCAGAGAGTGATAGAGAGTGTCAGAGAGTGTCAGAGAGTGTCAGAGAGTGATAGAGAGTGTCAGAGAGTGTCAGAGAGTGATAGAGTGTCAGAGAGTGATAGTGAGTGTCAGAGAGTGTCAGAGAGTGTCAGAGAGTGATAGAGAGTGATAGAGAGTGATAGAGAGTGAAAGAGACTGTCAGAGAGTGTCAGAGAGTGTCAGAGAGAGATTGTGTCAGAGAGTGATAGAGAGTGAAAGAGACTGCCAGAGAGTGATAGAGAGTGTCAGAGAGAGATGGAGAGTGTCTGAGAGTGTCAGAGAGTGTCAGAGAGTGTCAGAGAGTGATAGAGAGTGAAAGAGACTGTCAGAGAGTGTCAGAGAGAGATAGAGAGTGTCAGAGAGTGTCAGAGAGTGATAGAGAGTGTCAGAGAGTGATAGAAAGTGAAAGAGACTGTTGGAGAGTGTCAGAGAGAGATAGAGAGTGATAGAGAGTGAAAGGGACTGTCAGAGAGTGTCAGAGAGAGATAGAGAGTGATAGAGAGTGTCAGAGAGTGTCAGAGAGTGATAGAGAGTGTCAGAGAGTGATAGTGAGTGTCTGAGAGTGTCTGAGAGTGTCAGAGTGTTTCAGAGAGTGATAGAGAGTGAAAGAGACTGTCAGAGAGTGTCAGAGAGAGATAGAGAGTGTCAGAGAGTGTCAGAGAGTGATAGAGAGTGTCAGAGAGTGATAGAGTGTCAGAGAGTGATAGTGAGTGTCAGAGAGTGTCAGAGAGTGTCAGAGAGTGATAGAGAGTGATAGAGAGTGAAAGAGACTGTCAGAGAGTGTCAGAGAGTGTCAGAGAGAGATAGAGAGTGTCAGAGAGTGATAGAGAGTGAAAGAGACTGCCAGAGAGTGATAGAGAGTGTCAGAGAGAGATGGAGAGTTTCTGAGAGTGTCAGAGAGTGTCAGAGAGTGTCAGAGAGTGATAGAGAGTGAAAGAGACTGTCAGAGAGTTTCAGAGAGAGATAGAGAGTGTCAGTGAGTGTCAGAGAGTGATAGTGAGTAATAGAGAGTGTCAGAGAGTGATAGAGAGTGATCGAGAGTGTCAGGGAGTGTTAGTGAGTGTCAGAGAGTGTCAGAGAGTGATAGTGAGTGTCTGAGAGTGTCTGAGAGTGTCAGAGAGTGTCAGAGAGTGATAGAGAGTGAAAGAGACTGTCGGAGAGTATCAGAGAGAGATAGAGAGTGATAGAGAGTGAAAGAGACTGTCAGAGAATGTCAGAGAGAGATAGAGAGTGATAGAGAGTGTCAGAGAGTGATAGAGAGTGTCAGAGAGTGATAGTGAGTGCCTGAGAGTGTCTGAGAGTTTCAGAGAGTGTCAGAGAGTGATAGAGAGTGAAAGAGACTGTCAGAGAGTGTCAGAGAGAGTTAGAGAGTGTCAGATAGTGTCAGAGAGTGATAGAGAGTGTCAGAGAGTGATAGTGAGTGTCAGAGAGTGTCAGAGAGTGTCTGAGAGTGTCAGAGTGTTTCAGAGAGTGATAGAGAGTGAAATAGACTGTCAGAGAGTGTCAGAGAGAGATAGAGAGTGTCAGAGAGTGTCAGAGAGTGATAGAGAGTGTCAGAGAGTGATAGAGTGTCAGAGAGTGATAGTGAGTGTCAGAGAGTGTCAGAGAGTGTCAGAGAGTGATAGAGAGTGATAGAGAGTGAAAGAGACTGTCAGAGAGTGTCAGAGAGTGTCAGAGAGAGATAGAGAGTGTCAGAGAGTGATAGAGAGTGAAAGAGACTGCCAGAGAGTGATAGAGAGTGTCAGAGAGAGATGGAGAGTGTCTGAGAGTGTCAGAGAGTGTCAGAGAGTGTCAGAGAGTGATAGAGAGTGAAAGAGACTGTCAGAGAGTTTCAGAGAGAGATAGAGAGTGTCAGTGAGTGTCAGAGAGTGATAGTGAGTGATAGAGAGTGTCAGAGAGTGATAGAGAGTGATCGAGAGTGTCAGAGAGTGTTAGTGAGTGTCAGAGAGTGTCAGAGAGTGATAGTGAGTGTCTGAGAGTGTCTGAGAGTGTCAGAGAGTGTCAGAGAGTGATAGAGAGTGAAAGAGACTGTCGGAGAGTATCAGAGAGAGATAGAGAGTGATAGAGAGTGAAAGAGACTGTCAGAGAATGTCAGAGAGAGATAGAGAGTGATAGAGAGTGTCAGAGAGTGATAGAGAGTGTCAGAGAGTGATAGTGAGTGTCTGAGAGTGTCTGAGAGTTTCAGAGAGTGTCAGAGAGTGATAGAGAGTGAAAGAGACTGTCAGAGAGTGTCAGAGAGAGTTAGAGAGTGTCAGATAGTGTCAGAGAGTGATAGAGAGTGTCAGAGAGTGATAGTGAGTGTCAGAGAGTGTCAGAGAGTGTCAGAGAGTGATGGTGAGTGATAGAGAGTTTCTGAGATTGGCAGAGAGTGTTAGAGAGTGTCACAGAGTGATAGAGAGTGTTAGAGAGTGTCAGAGATTGTCAGAGAGTGATAGAGAGTGTTAGAGAGTGTTAGAGAGTGTCAGAGAGTGATAGAGACTGTCATGGAGTGTCAGAGAGTGATAGTGAGTGTCTGAGAGTGTCTGAGAGTGTTAGTGTTTGTCTGAGAGTGTCTGAGAGTGTCAGAGAGTAATAGAGAGTGACAGAGAGTGATATAGAGTGTCAGAGATTGTCAGAGAGTGATAGAGAGTGTTAGAGAGTGATAGAGAGTGTTAGAGAGTGTCAGAGAGGGATATCGAGTGTCAGAGAGCGATAGAGAGTGTCAGAGAGTGATAGAGAAGGTCAGAGAGAGATAGTGAGTGTCTGACAGTGTCTGAGAGTGTCAGAGAGTGATCGAGAGTGATAGAGAGTGATATATAGTGTCAGAGAGTGCCAGAGAGTGATAGAGAGTGTCAGAGAGAGTTAGAGAGTGTCAGAGAGTGTCAGAGAGTGTCCGAGAGTGATAGAGAGTGTCAGAGAGTGATAGTAAGAGTCTGAGAGTGTCTCAGAGTGTCAGAGAGTGTCAGAGAGTGATAGTGAGTGAAAGAAACTGTCAGAGAGTTTCAAAGAGAGATAGAGAGTGTCTGAGAGTGTCAGAGAGTGTCAGAGAGTGATAGAGAGTGAAAGAGACTGTCAGAGAATGTCAGAGAGTGTCAGAGAGAGAAAGTGGGTGTCTCTGAGTGTCTGAGAGTGTCAGAGAGTCTCAGAGAGTGATAGAGAGTGAAAGAGACTGTCAGAGAGTGTCAGAGAGAGATAGAGAGTGTCAGAGAGTGATAGAGAGTGTCAGAGAGAGATAGAGAGTGAAAGAGACTGCCAGAGAGTGATAGAGAGTGTCAGAGAGAGATAGAGAGTGTCAGAGAGTGATAGTGAGTGTCAGAGAGTGTCAGAGAGTGTCAGAGAGTCTCAGAGAGTGATAGAGAGTGATAGAGAGTGATGGAGACTGTCAGAGAGTGTCAGAGAGTGTCAGAGAGATATAGAGAGTGTCTGAGAGTGTCAGAGAGTGTCAGAGAGTGATAGAGAGTGTTAGAGAGTGTTAGAGAGTGATATAGAGTGTCAGAGAGCGTCAGAGAGTGATAGAGACTGTCAGAGAGTGTAAAAGAGTGTCAGAGAGTGATATAGTGTGTCAGAGAGTGTCAGAGATTGATCGAGAGTGTTAGAGAGTGTTAGAGAGTGTTAGAGAGTGTCAGAGAGTGATATAGCGTGTCAGAGAGTGATAGAGACTGTCAGAGAGTGTAAGAGAGTGTCAGAGAGTGATATAGTGTGTCAGAAAGTGTCAGAGAGTGTCAGAGAGTGTCAGAGAGTGTCAGAGAGTGATAGAGAGTGTCAGAGAGTGTCAGAGAGTGACAGAGAGTGTCAGAGAGCGTCAGAGAGTGAAAGAGAGCGTCAGAGAGTGATAGAGAGTGTCAGAGAGTGTCAGAGAGTGTCAGAGAGTGACAGAGAGTGTCAGAGAGTGTCAGAGAGTGATAGAGAGTGTCAGAGAGTGATAGAGAGTGTCAGAGAGTGATAGAGGGTGTCAGAGAGTGATATAGAGTGTCAGAGATTGTCAGAGAGTGATAGAGAGTGTTAGAGAGTGATAGAGAGTGTTAGAGAGTGTCAGAGAGGGATATCGAGTGTCAGAGAGCGATAGAGAGTGATAGAGAGTGATATAGAGTGTCAGAGAGCGTCAGAGAGTGAAAGAGAGCGTCAGAGAGTGATAGAGAGTGTCAGAGAGTGTCAGAGAGTGTCAGAGAGTGTCAGAGAGTGATAGAGAGTGTCAGAGAGTGTCAGAGAGTGTCAGAGAGTGATAGAGAGTGTCAGAGAGTGATAGAGAGTGTCAGAGAGTGATAGAGAGTGTCAGAGAGTGATATAGAGTGTCAGAGATTGTCAGAGAGTGATAGAGAGTGTTAGAGAGTGATAGAGAGTGTTAGAGAGTGTCAGAGAGGGATATCGAGTGTCAGAGAGCGATAGAGAGTGTCAGAGAGTGATAGAGAGTGTCAGAGAGAGATAGAGAGTGTCAGAGAGTGTCAGAGAGTGATAGTGAGTGTCTGAGAGTGTCTGAGAGTGTCAGAGAGTGATCGAGAGTGATAGAGAGTGATATATAGTGTCAGAGAGTGCCAGAGAGTGGTAGAGATTGTCAGAGAGAGTTAGAGAGTGTCAGAGAGTGTCAGAGAGTGTCAGAGAGTGTCAGAGAGTGTCAGAGAGTGATAGAGAGTGTCAGAGAGTGTCAGAGAGTGACAGAGAGTGTCAGAGAGCGTCAGAGAGTGAAAGAGAGCGTCAGAGAGTGATAGAGAGTGTCAGAGAGTGTCAGAGAGTGTCAGAGAGTGACAGAGAGTGTCAGAGAGTGTCAGAGAGTGATAGAGAGTGTCAGAGAGTGATAGAGAGTGTCAGAGAGTGATAGAGGGTGTCAGAGAGTGGTATAGAGTGTCAGAGATTGTCAGAGAGTGATAGAGAGTGTTAGAGAGTGATAGAGAGTGTTAGAGAGTGTCAGAGAGGGATATCGAGTGTCAGAGAGCGATAGAGAGTGATAGAGAGTGATATAGAGTGTCAGAGAGCGTCAGAGAGTGAAAGAGAGCGTCAGAGAGTGATAGAGAGTGTCAGAGAGTGTCAGAGAGTGTCAGAGAGTGTCAGAGAGTGATAGAGAGTGTCAGAGAGTGTCAGAGAGTGATAGAGAGTGTCAGAGAGTGATAGAGAGTGTCAGAGAGTGATAGAGAGTGTCAGAGAGTGATATAGAGTGTCAGAGATTGTCAGAGAGTGATAGAGAGTGTTAGAGAGTGATAGAGAGTGTTAGAGAGTGTCAGAGAGGGATATCGAGTGTCAGAGAGCGATAGAGAGTGTCAGAGAGTGATAGAGAGTGTCAGAGAGAGATAGAGAGTGTCAGAGAGTGTCAGAGAGTGATAGTGAGTGTCTGAGAGTGTCTGAGAGTGTCAGAGAGTGATCGAGAGTGATAGAGAGTGATATATAGTGTCAGAGAGTGCCAGAGAGTGGTAGAGAGTGTCAGAGAGAGTTAGAGAGTGTCAGAGAGTGTCAGAGAGTGTCCGAGCGTGATAGAGAGTGTCAGAGAGTGATAGTAAGAGTCTGAGAGTGTCTCAGAGTGTCAGAGAGTGTCAGAGAGTGATAGTGAGTGAAAGAGACTGTCAGAGAGTTTCAAAGAGAGATAGAGAGTGTCTGAGAGTGTCAGAGAGTGTCAGAGAGTGATAGAGAGTGAAAGAGACTGTCAGAGAATGTCAGAGAGTGTCAGAGAGAGAAAGTGGGTGTCTCTGAGTGTCTGAGAGTGTCAGAGAGTCTCAGAGAGAGATAGAGAGTGTCAGAGAGTGATAGAGAGTGTCAGAGAGATAGAGAGTGAAAGAGACTGCCAGAGAGTGATAGAGAGTGTCAGAGAGTGATAGTGAGTGTCAGTGACTGTCAGAGAGAGTCAGAGAGTGTCAGAGAGTCTCAGAGAGTGATAGAGAGTGATGGAGACTGTCAGAGAGTGTCAGAGAGATATAGAGAGTGATAGAGAGTGTCAGAGAGTGTCAGAGAGTGATAGTGAGTGTCTGAGAGTGTCAGAGAGTGTCAGAGAGTGATAGAGAGTGTTAGAGAGTGATATAGAGTGTCAGAGAGTGTCAGAGAGTGATAGAGACTGTCAGAGAGTGTAAAAGAGTGTCAGAGAGTGATATAGTGTGTCAGAGAGTGTCAGAGATTGATCGAGAGTGTTAGAGAGTGTTAGAGAGTGTCAGAGAGTGATATACAGTGTCAGAGAGTGTCAGAGAGTGATAGAGACTGTCAGAGAGTGTAAGAGAGTGTCAGAGAGTGATATAGTGTGTCAGAGAGTGTCAGAGAGTGATAGAGAGTGTCAGAGAGTGTAAAAGAGTTTCAGAGAGTGATATGGTGTGTCAGAGAGTGTCAGAGATTGATCGAGAGTGTTAGAGAGTGATAGAGAGTGTTAGAGAGTGATATAGTGTGTCAGAGAGTGTCAGAGATTGATAGAGACTGTCAGAGATTGTAAAAGAGTGTCAGAGAGTGATATAGTGTGTCAGAGAGTGTCAGAGATTGATCGAGAGTGTTAGAGAGTGTTAGAGAGTGTTAGAGAGTGTCAGAGAGTGATATAGAGTGTCAGAGAGTGTCAGAGAGTGATAGACACTGTCAGAGAGTGTAAGAGAGTGTCAGAGAGTGATATAGTGTGTCAGAGAGTGTCAGAGAGTGATAGAGAGTGTCAGAGAGTGTCAGAGAGTGTCAGAGAGTGTCAGAGAGTGATAGAGAGTGTCAGAGAGTGATAGAGAGTGTCAGAGAGTGTCAGAGAGTGATAGAGAGTGTCAGAGAGTGATAGAGAGTGTAAGAGAGTGATAGAGAGTGTCAGAGAGTGATATAGAGTGTCAGAGATTGTCAGAGAGTGACAGAGAGTGTTAGAGAGTGATAGAGAGTGTTAGAGAGTGTCAGAGAGGGATATCGAGTGTCAGAGAGCGATAGAGAGTGTCAGAGAGTGATAGAGAGTGTCAGAGAGAGATAGAGAGTGTCCGAGAGTGTCAGAGAGTGATAGTGATTGTCTGAGAGTGTCTGAGAGTGTCAGAGAGTGATCGAGAGTGATAGAGAGTGATATATAGTGTCAGAGAGTGCCAGAGAGTGATAGAGAGTGTCAGAGAGAGTTAGAGAGTGTCAGAGAGTGTCAGAGAGTGTCCGAGAGTGTCCGAGAGTGATAGAGAGTGTCAGAGAGTGATAGTAAGAGTCTGAGAGTGTCTCAGAGTGTCAGAGAGTGTCAGAGAGTGTCAGAGAGTGATAGTGAGTGAAAGAGACTGTCAGAGAGTTTCAAAGAGAGATAGAGAGTGTCTGAGAGTGTCAGAGAGTGATAGAGAGTGAAAGAGACTGTCAGAGAATGCCAGAGAGTGTCAGAGAGAGAAAGTGGGTGTCTCTGAGTGTCTGAGAGTGTCAGAGAGTCTCAGAGAGTGATAGAGAGTGAAAGAGACTGTCAGAGAGTGTCAGAGAGAGATAGAGAGTGTCAGAGAGTGATAGAGAGTGTCAGAGAGAGATAGAGAGTGAAAGAGACTGCCAGAGAGTGATAGAGAGTGTCAGAGAGAGATAGAGAGTGTCAGAAGTGTCAGAGAGTGATAGTGAGTGTCAGTGAGTGTCAGAGAGTGTCAGAGAGTGTCAGAGAGTGTCAGAGAGTGATAGAGATTGATGGAGACTGTCAGAGAGTGTCAGAGAGTGTCAGAGAGATATAGAGAGTGATAGAGAGTGTCAGAGAGTGTCAGAGAGTGATAGTGAGTGTCTGAGAGTGTCAGAGAGTGTCAGAGAGTGATAGAGAGTGTTAGAGAGTGTTAGAGAGTGATATAGAGTGTCAGAGAGTGTCAGAGAGTGATAGAGACTGTCAGAGAGTGTAAAAGAGAGTCAGAGAGTGATATAGTGTGTCAGAGAGTGTCAGAGATTGATCGAGAGTGTTAGAGAGTGTTAGAGAGTGTCAGAGAGTGATATAGAGTGTCAGAGAGTGATAGAGACTGTCAGAGAGTGTAAGAGAGTTTCAGAGAGTGATATAGTGTGTCAGAGAGTGTCAGGAGTGATAGAGAGTGTCAGAGAGTGTCAGAGAGTGTCAGAGAGTGTCAGAGAGTGATAGAGAGTGTCAGAGAGTGTCAGAGAGTGATAGAGAGTGTCAGAGAGCGTCAGAGAGTGATAGAGAGCGTCAGAAAGTGATAGAGAGTGTCAGAGAGTGTCAGAGTGTGTCAGAGAGTGATAGAGAGTGTCAGAGAGTGTCAGAGAGTGATAGAGAGTGTCAGAGAGTGATAGAGAGTGTCAGAGAGTGTCAGAGAGTGATAGAGAGTGTCAGAGAGTGATAGAGAGTGTCAGAGAGCGTCAGAGAGTGATAGAGAGTGTCAGAGAGTGAAAGAGAGTGTCAGAGAGTGTCAGAGAGTGTCAGAGAGTGATAGAGAGTGTCAGAGAGTGATAGAGACTGTCAGAGAGTGATATAGAGTGTCAGAGAGTGATAGAGAGTGTCAGAGAGTGTCAGAGAGTGTCAGAGAGTGTCAGAGAGTGATAGACAGTGTCAGAGAGTGATAGAGAGTGTCAGAGAGTGTCAGAGAGTGTCAGAGAGTGATAGTGAGTGTCTGAGAGTGTCAGAGAGTGTCAGAGAGTGATAGAGATTGATAGAGAGTGTTGGAGAGTGTCAGAGAGTGATAGAGAGTGTTAGAGAGTGATAGAGAGTGTCAGAGAGTGATAGAGAGTGTCAGAGAGTGTCAGAGAGTGTCAGAGAGTGATAGAGAGTGTCAGAGAGTGTCAGAGAGTGTCAGAGAGTGATAGAGAGTGTCAGAGAGTGTCAGAGAGTGATAGTGAGTGTCTGAGAGTGTCAGAGAGTGATAGAGAGTGTTAGAGAGTGTTAGAGAGTGATATAGAGTGTCAGAGAGTGATAGAGACTGTCAGAGAGTGTAAAAGAGTGTCAGAGAGTGATATAGTGTGTCAGAGAGTGTCAGAGATTGATCGAGAGTGATAGAGAGTGTCAGAGAGTGATAGAGAGTGTCAGAGAGTGATCGAGAGTGTCAGAGAGTGTCAGAGAGTGATAGAGAGTGTCAGAGAGTGTCAGAGAGTGTCAGAGAGTGATAGAGAGTGTCAGAGAGCGTCAGAGAGTGATAGAGAGTGTCAGAGAGTGATAGAGAGTGTCAGAGAGTGATAGAGAGTGTCAGAGAGTGTCAGAGAGTGTCAGAGAGTGTCAGAGAGTGATAGAGAGTGTCAGAGAGTGTCAGAGAGTGATAGAGACTGTCAGAGAGTGATATAGTGTGTCAGAGAGTGATAGAGAGTGTCAGAGAGTGTCAGTGAGTGTCAGAGAGTGATAGACAGAGTCAGAGAGTAATAGAGAGTGTCAGAGAGTGTCAGAGAGTGTCAGAGAGTGATAGTGAGTGTCTGAGAGTGTCAGAGAGTGTCAGAGAGTGATAGAGATTGATAGAGAGTGTTAGAGAGTGTCAGAGAGTAATAGAGAGTGTTAGAGAGTGATAGAGAGTGTCAGAAAGTGATAGAGAGTGTCAGAGAGCGTCAGAGAGTGTCAGAGAGTGTCAGAGAGTGTCAGAGAGTGATAGAGAGTGTCAGAGAGTGTCAGAGAGTGATAGAGAGTGTCAGAGAGTGTCAGAGAGTGTCAGAGAGTGATAGTGAGTGTCTGAGAGTGTCAGAGAGTGATAGAGAGTGTTAGAGAGTCATATAGAGTGTCAGAGAGTGATAGAGACTGTTAGAGAGTGTAAAAGAGTGTCAGAGAGTGATATAGTGTGTCAGAGAGTGTCAGAGATTGATCGAGAGTGTTAGAGAGTGTCAGAGAGTGTCAGAGAGTGTCAGAGAGTGATAGAGACTGTCAGAGAGTGTAAGAGAGTGTCAGAGAGTGATATAGTGTGTCAGAGAGTGTCAGAGAGTGATAGAGAGTGTCAGAGAGTGTCAGAGAGTGTCAGAGAGTGATAGAGAGTGTCAGAGAGTGTCAGAGAGTGATAGAGAGTGTCAGAGAGCGTCAGAGAGTGATAGAGAGCGTAAGAGAGTGATAGAGAGTGTCAGAGAGTGTCAGAGAGTGTCAGAGAGTGATAGAGAGTGTCAGAGAGTGTCAGAGAGTGTCAGAGAGTGATAGAGAGTGTCAGAGAGTGTCAGAGAGTGATAGAGAGTGTCAGAGAGCGTCAGAGAGTGATAGAGAGCGTAAGAGAGTGATAGAGAGTGTCAGAGAGTGTCAGAGAGTGTCAGAGAGTGTCAGAGAGTGATAGAGAGTGTCAGAGAGTGTCAGAGAGTGATAGAGAGTGTCAGAGAGTGATAGAGAGTGTCAGAGAGTGATAGCGAGTGTCAGAGAGTGTCAGAGAGTGATAGAGAGTGTCAGAGAGTGTCAGAGAGTGTCAGAAGGTGATAGAGAGTGTCAGAGAGTGTCCGAGAGTGATAGCGAGTGTCAGAGAGTGTCAGAGAGTGATAGAGAGTGTCAGAGAGTGTCAGAGAGTGTCAGAAGGTGATAGAGAGTGTCAGAGAGCGTCAGAGAGTGATAGAGCGTGTCAGACAGTGATAGAGAGTGTCAGAGAGTGTCAGAGAGTGTCAGAGAGTGTCAGAGAGTGATAGAGACTGTCAGAGAGTGCAAGAGAGTGTCAGAGAGTGATATAGTGTGTCAGAGAGTGTCAGAGAGTGATAGAGAGTGTCAGAGAGTGTCAGAGAGTGTCAGAGAGTGTCAGAGAGTGATAGAGAGTGTCAGAGAGTGTCAGAGAGTGATAGAGAGTGTCAGAGAGCGTCAGAGAGTGATAGAGAGCGTCAGTGAGTGATAGAGAGTGTCAGAGAGTGTCAGAGAGTGATAGAGAGTGTCAGAGAGTGTCAGAGAGTGATAGAGAGTGTCAGAGAGTGATAGAGAGTGTCAGAGAGTGATATAGAGTGTCAGAGATTGTCAGAGAGTGATAGAGAGTGTTAGAGAGTGTCAGAGAGGGATATCGAGTGTCAGAGAGCGATAGAGAGTGTCAGAGAGTGATAGAGAGTGTCAGAGAGAGATAGAGAGTGTCTGAGAGTGTCAGAGAGTGATCGAGAGTGATAGATAGTGATATATAGTGTCAGAGAGTGCCAGAGAGTGATAGAGAGTGTCAGAGAGAGTTTGAGAGTGTCAGAGAGTGTCAGAGAGTGTCCGAGAGTGATAGAGAGTGTCAGAGAGTGATAGTAAGAGTCTGAGAGTGTCTCAGAGTGTCAGAGAGTGTCAGAGAGTGATAGTGAGTGAAAGAGACTGTCAGAGAGTTTCAAAGAGAGAAAGTGGGTGTCTCTGAGTGTCAGAGAGTGATAGAGAGTGATAGAGAGTGAAAGAGAGTGTCAGAGAATGTCAGAGAGTGATAGAGAGTGTCAGAGAGAGATAGAGAGTGAAAGAGACTGCCAGAGAGTGATAGAGAGTGTCAGAGAGAGATAGAGAGTGTCAGAGAGTGTCAGAGAGTGATAGTGAGTGTCAGTGAGTGTCAGAGAGTGTCAGAGAGTGTCAGAGAGTGATAGAGAGTGATAGAGAGTGATAGAGAGTGTCAGAGAGTGTCAGAGAGTGATAGTGAGTGTCTGAGAGTGTCAGAGAGTGTTAGAGAGTGTTAGAGAGTGTTAGAGAGTGTCAGAGAGTGATATAGAGTGTCAGAGAGTGATATAGAGTGTCAGAGAGTGTCAGAGAGTGATAGAGACTGTCAGAGAGTGTAAGAGAGTGTCAGAGAGTGATATAGTGTGTCAGAGAGTGTCAGAGAGTGATAGAGAGTGTCAGAGAGTGTCAGAGAGTGTCAGAGAGTGATAGAGAGTGTCAGAGAGTGTCAGAGAGTGATAGAGAGTGTCAGAGAGCGTCAGAGAGTGATAGAGAGCGTCAGAGAGTGATAGAGAGTGTCAGAGAGTGTCAGAGAGTGTCAGAGAGTGTCAGAGAGTGATAGAGAGTGTCAGAGAGTGATAGAGAGTGTCAGAGAGTGATAGAGAGTGTCAGAGAGTGTCAGAGAGTGTCAGAGAGTGATAGAGAGTGTCAGAGAGCGTCAGAGAGTGATAGAGAGTGTTAGAGAGTGATAGAGAGTGTCAGAGAGTGTCAGAGAGTGTCAGAGAGTGATAGAGAGTGATAGAGTCTGTCAGAGAGTGATAGAGAGTGTCAGAGAGTGTCAGAGAGTGTCAGAGAGTGATAGACAGTGTCAGAGAGCGATAGAGAGTGTCAGAGAGTGATAGAGAGTGTCAGAGAGAGATAGAGAGTGTTAGAGAGTGTCAGAGAGTGATAGTGAGTGTCAGAGAGTGATCGAGAGTGATAGAGAGTGATATATAGTGTCAGAGAGTGCCAGAGAGTGATAGAGAGTGTCAGAGAGAGTTAGAGAGTGTCAGAGAGTGTCTGAGATTGTCCGAGAGTGATATAGAGTGTCAGAGAGTGATAGTAAGAGTCTGAGAGTGTCTCAGAGTGTCAGAGAGTGTCAGAGAGTGATAGTGAGTGAAAGAGACTGTCTGAGAGTTTCAAAGAGAGATAGAGAGTGTCTGAGAGTGTCAGAGAGTGTCAGAGAGTGATAGAGAGTGAAAGAGACTGTCAGAGAATGTCAGAGAGTGTCAGAGAGAGAAAGTGGGTGTCTCTGAGTGTCTGAGAGTGTCAGAGAGTCTCAGAGAGTGATAGAGAGTGAAAGAGACTGTCAGAGAGAGATAGAGAGTGTCAGAGAGGGATAGAGAGTGTCAGAGAGAGATAGAGAGTGATAGAGACTGCCAGAGAGTGATAGAGAGTGTCAGAGAGAGATAGAGAGTGTCAGAGAGTGTCAGAGAGTGATAGTGAGTGTCAGTGAGAGTCAGAGAGTGTCAGAGAGTGTCAGAGAGTGATAGTGAGTGTCTGAGAGTGTCAGAGAGTGTTGGAGAGTGTTAGAGAGTGTTAGAGAGTGTCAGAGAGTGATATAGAGTGTCAGAGAGTGTCAGAGAGTGATAGAGACTGTCAGAGAGTGTAAGAGTGTGTCAGAGAGTGATATAGTGTGTCAGAGAGTGTCAGAGAGTGATAGAGAGTGTCAGAGAGTGTCAGAGAGTGTCAGAGAGTGTCAGAGAGTGATAGAGAGTGTCAGAGAGTGTCAGAGAGTGTCAGAGAGCATCAGAGAGTGATAGAGAGCGTCAGAGAGTGATAGAGAGTGTCAGAGAGTGATAGAGAGTGTCAGAGAGTGTCAGAGAGTGTCAGAGAGTGATAGAGAGTGTCAGAGAGTGTCAGAGAGTGATAGAGAGTGTCAGACAGTGATAGAGAGTGTCAGAGAGTGATAGAGAGTGTCAGAGTGTGTCAGAGAGTGATAGTGAGTGTCTGAGAGTGTCAGAGAGTGTTAGAGAGTGTTAGAGAGTGTTAGAGAGTGTCAGAGAGTGATATAGAGTGTCAGAGAGTGATATAGTGTGTCAGAGAGTGTCAGAGAGTGATAGAGACTGTCAGAGAGTGTAAGAGAGTGTCAGAGAGTGATATAGTGTGTCAGAGTGTGTCAGAGAGTGATAGAGAGTGTCAGAGAGTGTCAGAGAGTGTCAGAGAGTGTCAGAGAGTGATAGAGAGTGTCAGAGAGTGTCAGAGAGTGATAGAGAGTGTCAGAGAGCGTCAGAGAGTGATAGAGAGCGTCAGAGAGTGATAGAGAGTGTCAGAGAGTGTCAGAGAGTGTCAGAGAGTGATAGAGAGTGTCAGAGAGTGATAGAGAGTGTCAGAGAGTGTCAGAGAGTGTCAGAGAGTGATAGAGAGTGTCAGAGAGTGTCAGAGAGTGATAGAGACTGTCAGAGAGTGATATAGTGTGTCAGAGAGTGATAGAGAGTGTCAGAGAGTGTCAGAGAGTGTCAGAGAGTGATAGACAGTGTCAGAGAGTGATAGAGAGTGTCAGAGAGTGTCAGAGAGTGTCAGAGAGTGATAGTGAGTGTCTGAGAGTGTCAGAGAGTGTCAGAGAGTGATAGAGATTGATAGAGAGTGTTAGAGAGTGTCAGAGAGTAATAGAGAGTGTTAGAGAGTGATAGAGAGTGTCAGAAAGTGATAGAGAGTGTCAGAGAGCGTCAGAGAGTGTCAGAGAGTGTCAGAGAGTGTCAGAGAGTGATAGAGAGTGTCAGAGAGTGTCAGAGAGTGTCAGAGAGTGATAGAGAGTGTCAGAGAGTGTCAGAGAGTGTCAGAGAGTGATAGTGAGTGTCTGAGAGTGTCAGAGAGTGATAGAGAGTGTTAGAGAGTCATATAGAGTGTCAGAGAGTGATAGAGACTGTCAGAGAGTGTAAAAGAGTGTCAGAGAGTGATATAGTGTGTCAGAGAGTGTCAGAGATTGATCGAGAGTGTTAGAGAGTGTCAGAGAGTGTCAGAGAGTGTCAGAGAGTGATAGAGACTGTCAGAGAGTGTAAGAGAGTGTCAGAGAGTGATATAGTGTGTCAGAGAGTGTCAGAGAGTGATAGAGAGAGTCAGAGAGTGTCAGAGAGTGTCAGAGAGTGATAGAGAGTGTCAGAGAGTGTCAGAGAGTGATAGAGAGTGTCAGAGAGCGTCAGAGAGTGATAGAGAGCGTAAGAGAGTGATAGAGAGTGTCAGAGAGTGTCAGAGAGTGTCAGAGAGTGTCAGAGAGTGATAGAGAGTGTCAGAGAGTGTCAGAGAGTGATAGAGAGTGTCAGAGAGTGATAGCGAGTGTCAGAGAGTGTCAGAGAGTGATAGAGAGTGTCAGAGAGTTTCAGAGAGTGTCAGAAGGTGATAGAGAGTGTCAGAGAGTGTCCGAGAGTGATAGCGAGTGTCAGAGAGTGTCAGAGAGTGATAGAGAGTGTCAGAGAGTGTCAGAGAGTGTCAGAAGGTGATAGAGAGTGTCAGAGAGCGTCAGAGAGTGATAGAGCGTGTCAGACAGTGATAGAGAGTGTCAGAGAGTGTCAGAGAGTGTCAGAGAGTGTCAGAGAGTGATAGAGACTGTCAGAGAGTGCAAGAGAGTGTCAGAGAGTGATATAGTGTGTCAGAGAGTGTCAGAGAGTGATAGAGAGTGTCAGAGAGTGTCAGAGAGTGTCAGAGAGTGTCAGAGAGTGATAGAGAGTGTCAGAGAGTGTCAGAGAGTGATAGAGAGTGTCAGAGAGCGTCAGAGAGTGATAGAGAGCGTCAGTGAGTGATAGAGAGTGTCAGAGAGTGTCAGAGAGTGTCAGAGAGTGATAGAGAGTGTCAGAGAGTGTCAGAGAGTGATAGAGAGTGTCAGAGAGTGATAGAGAGTGTCAGAGAGTGATATAGAGTGTCAGAGATTGTCAGAGAGTGATAGAGAGTGTTAGAGAGTGTCAGAGAGGGATATCGAGTGTCAGAGAGCGATAGAGAGTGTCAGAGAGTGATAGAGAGTGTCAGAGAGAGATAGAGAGTGTCTGAGAGTGTCAGAGAGTGATCGAGAGTGATAGAGAGTGATATATAGTGTCAGAGAGTGCCAGAGAGTGATAGAGAGTGTCAGAGAGAGTTTGAGAGTGTCAGAGAGTGTCAGAGAGTGTCCGAGAGTGATAGAGAGTGTCAGAGAGTGATAGTAAGAGTCTGAGAGTGTCTCAGAGTGTCAGAGAGTGTCAGAGTGATAGTGAGTGAAAGAGACTGTCAGAGAGTTTCAAAGAGAGATAGAGAGTGTCTGAGAGTGTCAGAGAGTGTCAGAGAGTGATAGAGAGTGAAAGAGACTGTCAGAGAATGTCAGTGAGTGTCAGAGAGAGAAAGTGGGTGTCTCTGAGTGTCAGAGAGTGATAGAGAGTGATAGAGAGTGAAAGAGAGTGTCAGAGAGAGATAGAGAGTGTCAGAGAGTGATAGAGAGTGTCAGAGAGAGATAGAGAGTGAAAGAGACTGCCAGAGAGTGATAGAGAGTGTCAGAGAGAGATAGAGAGTGTCAGAGAGTGTCAGAGAGTGATAGTGAGTGTCAGTGAGTGTCAGAGAGTGTCAGAGAGTGTCAGAGAGTGATAGAGAGTGATAGAGAGTGATAGAGAGTGTCAGAGAGTGTCAGAGAGTGATAGTGAGTGTCTGAGAGTGTCAGAGAGTGTTAGAGAGTGTTAGAGAGTGTTAGAGAGTGTCAGAGAGTGATATAGAGTGTCAGAGAGTGATATAGAGTGTCAGAGAGTGTCAGAGAGTGATAGAGACTGTCAGAGAGTGTAAGAGAGTGTCAGAGAGTGATATAGTGTGTCAGAGAGTGTCAGAGAGTGATAGAGAGTGTCAGAGAGTGTCAGAGAGTGTCAGAGAGTGATAGAGAGTGTCAGAGAGTGTCAGAGAGTGATAGAGAGTGTCAGAGAGCGTCAGAGAGTGATAGAGAGCGTCAGAGAGTGATAGAGAGTGTCAGAGAGTGTCAGAGAGTGATAGAGAGTGTCAGAGAGTGATAGAGAGTGTCAGAGAGTGATAGAGAGTGTCAGAGAGTGTCAGAGAGTGTCAGAGAGTGATAGAGAGTGTCAGAGAGCGTCAGAGAGTGATAGAGAGTGTTAGAGAGTGATAGAGAGTGTCAGAGAGTGTCAGAGAGTGTCAGAGAGTGATAGAGAGTGATAGAGTCTGTCAGAGAGTGATAGAGAGTGTCAGAGAGTGTCAGAGAGTGTCAGAGAGTGTCAGAGAGTGATAGACAGTGTCAGAGAGCGATAGAGAGTGTCAGAGAGTGATAGAGAGTGTCAGAGAGAGATAGAGAGTGTTAGAGAGTGTCAGAGAGTGATAGTGAGTGTCAGAGAGTGATCGAGAGTGATAGAGAGTGATATATAGTGTCAGAGAGTGCCAGAGAGTGATAGAGAGTGTCAGAGAGAGTTAGAGAGTGTCAGAGAGTGTCTGAGATTGTCCGAGAGTGATAGAGAGTGTCAGAGAGTGATAGTAAGAGTCTGAGAGTGTCTCAGAGTGTCAGAGAGTGTCAGAGAGTGATAGTGAGTGAAAGAGACTGTCAGAGAGTTTCAAAGAGAGATAGAGAGTGTCTGAGAGTGTCAGAGAGTGTCAGAGAGTGATAGAGAGTGAAAGAGACTGTCAGAGAATGTCAGAGAGTGTCAGAGAGAGAAAGTGGGTGTCTCTGAGTGTCTGAGAGTGTCAGAGAGTCTCAGAGAGTGATAGAGAGTGAAAGAGACTGTCAGAGAGAGATAGAGAGTGTCAGAGAGTGATAGAGAGTGTCAGAGAGAGATAGAGAGTGATAGAGACTGCCAGAGAGTGATAGAGAGTGTCAGAGAGAGATAGAGAGTGTCAGAGAGTGTCAGAGAGTGATAGTGAGTGTCAGTGAGAGTCAGAGAGTGTCAGAGAGTGTCAGAGAGTGATAGTGAGTGTCTGAGAGTGTCAGAGAGTGTTGGAGAGTGTTAGAGAGTGTTAGAGAGTGTCAGAGAGTGATATAGAGTGTCAGAGAGTGTCAGAGAGTGATAGAGACTGTCAGAGAGTGTAAGAGTGTGTCAGAGAGTGATATAGTGTGTCAGAGAGTGTCAGAGAGTGATAGAAGGTGTCAGAGAGTGTCAGAGAGTGTCAGAGAGTGTCAGAGAGTGATAGAGAGTGTCAGAGAGTGTCAGAGAGTGTCAGAGAGCATCAGAGAGTGATAGAGAGCGTCAGAGAGTGATAGAGAGTGTCAGAGAGTGATAGAGAGTGTCAGAGAGTGTCAGAGAGTGTCAGAGAGTGATAGAGAGTGTCAGAGAGTGTCAGAGAGTGATAGAGAGTGTCAGACAGTGATAGAGAGTGTCAGAGAGTGATAGAGAGTGTCAGAGAGTGTCAGAGAGTGATAGTGAGTGTCTGAGAGTGTCAGAGAGTGTTAGAGAGTGTTAGAGAGTGTTAGAGAGTGTCAGAGAGTGATATAGAGTGTCAGAGAGTGTCAGAGAGTGATAGAGACTGTCAGAGAGTGTAAGAGAGTGTCGGAGAGTGATATAGTGTGTCAGAGTGTGTCAGAGAGTGATAGAGAGTGTCAGAGAGTGTCAGAGAGTGTCAGAGAGTGATAGAGAGTGTCAGAGAGTGTCAGAGAGTGATAGAGAGTGTCAGAGAGCGTCAGAGAGTGATAGAGAGCGTCAGAGAGTGATAGAGAGTGTCAGAGAGTGTCAGAGAATGTCAGAGAGTGATAGAGAGTGTCAGAGAGTGATAGAGAGTGTCAGAGAGTGATAGAGAGTGTCAGAGAGTGTCAGAGAGTGTCAGAGAGTGATAGAGAGTGTCAGAGAGCGTCAGAGAGTGATAGAGAGTGTCAGAGAGTGATAGAGAGTGTCAGAGAGTGTCAGAGAGTGTCAGAGAGTGATAGAGAGTGATAGAGTCTGTCAGAGAGTGATAGAGAGTGTCAGAGAGTGTCAGAGAGTGTCAGAGAGTGTCAGAGAGTGATAGACAGTGTCAGAGAGCGATAGAGAGTGTCAGAGAGTGATAGAGAGTGTCAGAGAGAGATAGAGAGTGTTAGAGAGTGTCAGAGAGTGATAGTGAGTGTCAGAGAGTGATCGAAAGTGATAGAGAGTGATATATAGTGTCAGAGAGTGCCAGAGAGTGATAGAGAGTGTCAGTGAGAGTTAGAGAGTGTCAGAGAGTGTCTGAGATTGTCCGAGAGTGATAGAGCGTGTCAGAGAGTGATAGTAAGAGTCTGAGAGTGTCTCAGAGTGTCAGAGAGTGTCAGAGAGTGATAGTGAGTGAAAGAGACTGTCAGAGAGTTTCAAAGAGAGATAGAGAGTGTCTGAGAGTGTCAGAGAGTGATAGAGAGTGAAAGAGACTGTCAGAGAATGTCAGAGAGTGTCAGAGAGAGAAAGTGGGTGTCTCTGAGTGTCTGAGAGTGTCAGAGAGTCTCAGAGAGTGATAGAGAGTGAAAGAGACTGTCAGAGTGTCAGAGAGAGATAGAGAGTGTCAGAGAGTGATAGAGAGTGTCAGAGAGAGATAGAGAGTGATAGAGACTGCCAGAGAGTGATAGAGAGTGTCAGAGAGAGATAGAGAGTGTCAGAGAGTGTCAGAGAGTGATAGTGAGTGTCAGTGAGAGTCAGAGAGTGTCAGAGAGTGTCAGAGAGTGATAGAGAGTGATGGAGAGTGTCAGAGAGTGTCAGAGAGTGTCAGAGAGATATAGAGAGTGATAGAGAGTGTCAGAGAGTGTCAGAGAGTGATAGTGAGTGTCTGAGAGTGTCAGAGAGTGTTGGAGAGTGTTAGAGAGTGTTAGAGAGTGTCAGAGAGTGATATAGAGTGTCAGAGAGTGTCAGAGAGTGATAGAGACTGTCAGAGAGTGTAAGAGAGTGTCAGAGAGTGATATAGTGTGTCAGAGAGTGTCAGAGAGTGATAGAGAGTGTCAGAGAGTGTCAGAGAGTGTCAGAGAGTGTCAGAGAGTGATAGAGAGTGTCAGAGAGTGTCAGAGAGTGTCAGAGAGTGTCAGAGAGCGTCAGAGAGTGATAGAGAGCGTCAGAGAGTGATAGAGAGTGTCAGAGAGTGTCAGAGAGTGTCAGAGAGTGATAGAGAGTGTCAGAGAGTGTCAGAGAGTAATAGAGAGTGTCAGAGAGTGATAGAGAGTGTCAGAGAGTGATAGAGAGTGTCAGAGAGAGTCAGAGAGTGTCAGAGAGTGATAGAGAGTGTCAGAGAGCGTCAGAGAGTGATAGAGAGTGTCAGAGAGTGATAGAGAGTGTCAGAGAGTGTCAGAGAGTGTCAGAGAGTGTCAGAGAGTGATATAGAGTGTCAGAGATTGTCAGAGAGTGATAGAGAGTGTTAGAGAGTGATAGAGAGTGTTAGAGAGTGTCAGAGAGGGATATCGAGTGTCAGAGAGCGATAGAGAGTGTCAGAGAGTGATAGAGAGTGTCAGAGAGAGATAGAGAGTGTCAGAGAGTGATAGTGAGTGTCTGAGAGTGTCTGAGAGTGTCAGAGAGTGATCGAGAGTGATAGAGAGTGATATATAGTGTCAGAGAGTGCCAGAGAGTGATAGAGAGTGTCAGAGAGAGTTAGAGAGTGTCAGAGAGTGTCAGAGAGTGTCCGAGAGTGATAGAGAGTGTCAGAGAGTGATAGTAAGAGTCTGAGAGTGTCTCAGAGTGTCAGAGAGTGTCAGAGAGTGATAGTGAGTGAAAGAGACTGTCAGAGAGTTTCAAAGAGAGATAGAGACTGTCAGAGAATGTCAGAGAGTGTCAGAGAGAGAAAGTGGGTGTCTCTGAGTGTCTGAGAGTGTCAGAGAGTCTCAGAGAGAGATAGAGAGTGTCAGAGAGTGATAGAGAGTGTCAGAGAGAGATAGAGAGTGAAAGAGACTGCCAGAGAGTGATAGAGAGTGTCAGAGAGAGATAGAGAGTGTCAGAGAGTGTCAGAGAGTGATAGTGAGTGTCAGTGAGTGTCAGAGAGAGTCAGAGAGTGTCAGAGAGTCTCAGAGAGTGATAGAGAGTGATGGAGACTGTCAGAGAGTGTCAGAGAGATATAGAGAGTGATAGAGAGTGTCAGAGAGTGTCAGAGAGTGATAGTGAGTGTCTGAGAGTGTCAGAGAGTGTCAGAGAGTGACAGAGAGTGTAAGAGAGTGATATAGAGTGTCAGAGAGTGTCAGAGAGTGATAGAGACTGTCAGAGAGTGTAAAAGAGTGTCAGAGAGTGATATAGTGTGTCAGAGAGTGTCAGAGATTGATCGAGAGTGTTAGAGAGTGTTAGAGAGTGTCAGAGAGTGATGTACAGTGTCAGAGAGTGTCAGAGAGTGATAGAGACTGTCAGAGAGTGTAAGAGAGTGTCAGAGAGTGATATAGTGTGTCAGAGAGTGTCAGAGAGTGATAGAGAGTGTCAGAGAGTGTAAAAGAGTGTCAGAGAGTGATATAGTGTGTCAGAGAGTGTCAGAGATTGATCGAGAGTGTTAGAGAGTGATAGAGAGTGTTAGAGAGTGATATAGTGTGTCAGAGAGTGTCAGAGATTGATAGAGACTGTCAGAGAGTGTAAAAGAGTGTCAGAGAGTGATATAGTGTGTCAGAAAGTGTCAGAGATTGATCGAGAGTGTTAGAGAGTGTTAGAGAGTGTTAGAGAGTGTCAGAGAGTGATATAGTGTGTCAGAGAGTGTCAGAGATTGATAGAGACTGTCAGAGAGTGTAAAAGAGTGTCAGAGAGTGATATAGTGTGTCAGAAAGAGTCAGAGATTGATCGAGAGTGTTAGAGAGTGTTAGAGAGTGTTAGAGAGTGTCAGAGAGTGATATAGAGTGTCAGAGAGTGTCAGAGAGTGATAGACACTGTCAGAGAGTGTAAGAGAGTGTCAGAGAGTGATATAGTGTGTCAGAGAGTGTCAGAGAGTGATAGAGAGTGTCAGAGAGTGTCAGAGAGTGTCAGAGAGTGTCAGAGAGTGATAGAGAGTGTCAGAGAGTGTCAGAGAGTGATAGAGAGTGTCAGAGAGTGATAGAGAGTGTAAGAGAGTGATAGAGAGTGTCAGAGAGTGATATAGAGTGTCAGAGATTGTCAGAGAGTGATAGAGAGTGTTAGAGAGTGATAGAGAGTGTTAGAGAGTGTCAGAGAGGGATATCGAGTGTCAGAGAGCGATAGAGAGTGTCAGAGAGTGATAGAGAGTGTCAGAGAGTGATAGAGAGTGTCCGAGAGTGTCAGAGAGTGATAGTGAGTGTCTGAGAGTGTCTGAGAGTGTCAGAGAGTGATCGAGAGTGATAGAGAGTGATATATAGTGTCAGAGAGTGCCAGAGAGTGATAGAGAGTGTCAGAGAGAGTTAGAGAGTGTCAGAGAGTGTCAGAGAGTGTCCGAGAGTGTCCGAGAGTGATAGAGAGTGTCAGAGAGTGATAGTAAGAGTCTGAGAGTGTCTCAGAGTGTCAGAGAGTGTCAGAGAGTGTCAGAGAGTGATAGTGAGTGAAAGAGACTGTCAGAGAGTTTCAAAGAGAGATAGAGAGTGTCTGAGAGTGTCAGAGAGTGATAGAGAGTGAAAGAGACTGTCAGAGAATGCCAGAGAGTGTCAGAGAGAGAAAGTGGGTGTCTCTGAGTGTCTGAGAGTGTCAGAGAGTCTCAGAGAGTGATAGAGAGTGAAAGAGACTGTCAGAGAGTGTCAGAGAGAGATAGAGAGTGTCAGAGAGTGATAGAGAGTGTCAGAGAGAGATAGAGAGTGAAAGAGACTGCCAGAGAGTGATAGAGAGTGTCAGAGAGAGATAGAGAGTGTCAGAAGTGTCAGAGAGTGTCAGAGAGTGATAGAGAGTGATGGAGACTGTCAAAGAGTGTCAGAGAGTGTCAGAGAGATATAGAGAGTGATAGAGAGTGTCAGAGAGTGTCAGAGAGTGATAGTGAGTGTCTGAGAGTGTCAGAGAGTGTCAGAGAGTGATAGAGAGTGTTAGAGAGTGTTAGAGAGTGATATAGAGTGTCAGAGAGTGTCAGAGAGTGATAGAGACTGTCAGAGAGTGTAAAAGAGAGTCAGAGAGTGATATAGTGTGTCAGAGAGTGTCAGAGATTGATCGAGAGTGTTAGAGAGTGTTATAGAGTGTCAGAGAGTGTCAGAGAGTGATAGAGACTGTCAGAGAGTGTAAGAGAGTTTCAGAGAGTGATATAGTGTGTCAGAGAGTGTCAGAGAGTGATAGAGAGTGTCAGAGAGTGTCAGAGAGTGATATAGAGTGTCAGAGAGTGTCAGAGAGTGATAGAGACTGTCAGAGAGTGTAAGAGAGTTTCAGAGAGTGATATAGTGTGTCAGAGAGTGTCAGAGAGTGATAGAGAGTGCCAGAGAGTGTCAGAGAGTGTCAGAGAGTGTCAGAGAGCGTCAGAGAGTGATAGAGAGTGTCAGAGAGTGATAGAGAGTGTCAGAGAGCGTCGGAGAGTGATAGAGAGCGTCAGAAAGTGATAGAGAGTGTCAGAGAGTGTCAGAGTGTGTCAGAGAGTGATAGAGAGTGTCAGAGAGTGTCAGAGAGTGATAGAGAGTGTCAGAGAGTGATAGAGAGTGTCAGAGAGTGTCAGAGAGTGATAGAGAGTGTCAGAGAGTGATAGAGAGTGTCAGAGAGCGTCAGAGAGTGATAGAGAGTGTCAGAGAGTGATAGAGAGTGTCAGAGAGTGTCAGAGAGTGTCAGAGAGTGATAGAGAGTGTCAAAGAGTGTCAGAGAGTGATAGAGACTGTCAGAGAGTGATATAGAGTGTCAGAGAGTGATAGAGAGTGTCAGAGAGTGTCAGAGAGTGTCAGAGAGTGTCAGAGAGTGATAGAGAGTGTCAGAGAGTGTCAGAGAGTGTCAGAGAGTGATAGTGAGTGTCTGAGAGTGTCAGAGAGTGTCAGAGAGTGTCAGAGATTGATCGAGAGTGTTAGAGAGTGATAGAGAGTGTTAGAGAGTGATATAGTGTGTCAGAGAGTGATAGAGACTGTCAGAGAGTGTAAAAGAGTGTCAGAGAGTGATATAGTGTGTCAGAGAGTGTCAGAGATTGATCGAGAGTGTTAGAGAGTGTTAGAGAGTGTCAGAGAGTGATATACAGTGTCAGAGAGTGTCAGAGAGTGATTGAGACTGTCAGAGAGTGTAAGAGAGTGTCAGAGAGTGATATAGTGTGTCAGAGAGTGTCAGAGAGTGATAGAGAGTGTCAGAGAGTGTAAAAGAGTGTCAGAGAGTGATATAGTGTGTCAGAGAGTGTCAGAGATTGATCGAGAGTGTTAGAGAGTGATAGAGAGTGTTAGAGAGTGATATAGTGTGTCAGAGAGTGTCAGAGATTGATAGAGACTGTCAGAGAGTGTAAAAGAGTGTCAGAGAGTGATATAGTGTGTCAGAAAGTGTCAGAGATTGATCGAGAGTGTTAGAGAGTGTTAGAGAGTGTTAGAGAGTGTCAGAGAGTGATATAGAGTGTCAGAGAGTGTCAGAGAGTGATAGACACTGTCAGAGAGTGTAAGAGAGTGTCAGAGAGTGATATAGTGTGTCAGAGAGTGTCAGAGAGTGATAGAGAGTGTCAGAGAGTGTCAGAGAGTGTCAGAGAGTGTCAGAGAGTGATAGAGAGTGTCAGAGAGTGTCAGAGAGTGATAGAGAGTGTCAGAGAGTGATAGAGAGTGTAAGAGAGTGATAGAGAGTGTCAGAGAGTGATATAGAGTGTCAGAGATTGTCAGAGAGTGATAGAGAGTGTTAGAGAGTGATAGAGAGTGTTGGAGAGTGTCAGAGAGGGATATCGAGTGTCAGAGAGCGATAGAGAGTGTCAGAGAGTGATAGAGAGTGTCAGAGAGTGATAGAGAGTGTCCGAGAGTGTCAGAGAGTGATAGTGAGTGTCTGAGAGTGTCTGAGAGTGTCAGAGAGTGATCGAGAGTGATAGAGAGTGATATATAGTGTCAGAGAGTGCCAGAGAGTGATAGAGAGTGTCAGAGAGAGTTAGAGAGTGTCAGAGAGTGTCAGAGAGTGTCCGAGAGTGTCCGAGAGTGATAGAGAGTGTCAGAGAGTGATAGTAAGAGTCTGAGAGTGTCTCAGAGTGTCAGAGAGTGTCAGAGAGTGTCAGAGAGTGATAGTGAGTGAAAGAGACTGTCAGAGAGTTTCAAAGAGAGATAGAGAGTGTCTGAGAGTGTCAGAGAGTGATAGAGAGTGAAAGAGACTGTCAGAGAATGCCAGAGAGTGTCAGAGAGAGAAAGTGGGTGTCTCTGAGTGTCTGAGAGTGTCAGAGAGTCTCAGAGAGTGATAGAGAGTGAAAGAGACTGTCAGAGAGTGTCAGAGAGAGATAGAGAGTGTCAGAGAGTGATAGAGAGTGTCAGAGAGAGATAGAGAGTGAAAGAGACTGCCAGAGAGTGATAGAGAGTGTCAGAGAGAGATAGAGAGTGTCAGAAGTGTCAGAGAGTGATAGTGAGTGTCAGTGAGTGTCAGAGAGTGTCAGAGAGTGTCAGAGAGTGATAGAGAGTGATGGAGACTGTCAAAGAGTGTCAGAGAGTGTCAGAGAGATATAGAGAGTGATAGAGAGTGTCAGAGAGTGTCAGAGAGTGATAGTGAGTGTCTGAGAGTGTCAGAGAGTGTCAGAGAGTGATAGAGAGTGTTAGAGAGTGTTAGAGAGTGATATAGAGTGTCAGAGAGTGTCAGAGAGTGATAGAGACTGTCAGAGAGTGTAAAAGAGAGTCAGAGAGTGATATAGTGTGTCAGAGAGTGTCAGAGATTGATCGAGAGTGTTAGAGAGTGTTATAGAGTGTCAGAGAGTGTCAGAGAGTGATAGAGACTGTCAGAGAGTGTAAGAGAGTTTCAGAGAGTGATATAGTGTGTCAGAGACTGTCAGAGAGTGATAGAGAGTGTCAGAGAGTGTCAGAGAGTGATATAGAGTGTCAGAGAGTGTCAGAGAGTGATAGAGACTGTCAGAGAGTGTAAGAGAGTTTCAGAGAGTGATATAGTGTGTCAGAGAGTGTCAGAGAGTGATAGAGAGTGTCAGAGAGTGTCAGAGAGTGTCAGAGAGTGTCAGAGAGTGATAGAGAGTGTCAGAGAGTGTCAGAGAGTGATAGAGAGTGTCAGAGAGCGTCAGAGAGTGATAGAGAGCGTCAGAAAGTGATAGAGAGTGTCAGAGAGTGTCAGAGTGTGTCAGAGAGTGATAGAGAGTGTCAGAGAGTGTCAGAGAGTGATAGAGAGTGTCAGAGAGTGATAGAGAGTGTCAGAGAGTGTCAGAGAGTGATAGAGAGTGTCAGAGAGTGATAGAGAGTGTCAGAGAGCGTCAGAGAGTGATAGAGAGTGTCAGAGAGTGATAGAGAGTGTCAGAGAGTGTCAGAGAGTGTCAGAGAGTGATAGAGAGTGTCAAAGAGTGTCAGAGAGTGATAGAGACTGTCAGAGAGTGATATAGAGTGTCAGAGAGTGATAGAGAGTGTCAGAGAGTGTCAGAGAGTGTCAGAGAGTGTCAGAGAGTGATAGACAGTGTCAGAGAGTGATAGAGAGTGTCAGAGAGTGTCAGAGAGTGATAGTGAGTGTCTGAGAGTGTCAGAGAGTGTCAGAGAGTGTCAGAGATTGATCGAGAGTGTTAGAGAGTGATAGAGAGTGTTAGAGAGTGATATAGTGTGTCAGAGAGTGTCAGAGATTGATAGTGACTGTCAGAGAGTGTAAAAGAGTGTCAGAGAGTGATATAGTGTGTCAGAAAGTGTCAGAGATTGATCGAGAGTGTTAGAGAGTGTTAGAGAGTGTCAGAGAGTGATATAGAGTGTCAGAGAGTGTCAGAGAGTGATAGACACTGTCAGAGAGTGTAAGAGAGTGTCAGAGAGTGATATAGTGTGTCAGAGAGTGTCAGAGAGTGATAGAGAGTGTCAGAGAGTGTCAGAGAGTGTCAGAGAGTGATAGAGAGTGTCAGAGAGTGTCAGAGAGTGATAGAGAGTGTCAGAGAGTGATAGAGAGTGTAAGAGAGTGATAGAGAGTGTCAGAGAGTGATATAGAGTGTCAGAGATTGTCAGAGAGTGATAGAGAGTGTTAGAGAGTGATAGAGAGTGTTAGAGAGTGTCAGAGAGGGATATCGAGTGTCAGAGAGCGATAGAGAGTGTCAGAGAGTGATAGAGAGTGTCAGAGAGTGATAGAGAGTGTCCGAGAGTGTCAGAGAGTGATAGTGAGTGTCTGAGAGTGTCTGAGAGTGTCAGAGAGTGATCGAGAGTGATAGAGAGTGATATATAGTGTCAGAGAGTGCCAGAGAGTGATAGAGAGTGTCAGAGAGAGTTAGAGAGTGTCAGAGAGTGTCCGAGAGTGTCCGAGAGTGTCCGAGAGTGATAGAGAGTGTCAGAGAGTGATAGTAAGAGTCTGAGAGTGTCTCAGAGTGTCAGAGAGTGTCAGAGAGTGTCAGAGAGTGATAGTGAGTGAAAGAGACTGTCAGAGAGTTTCAAAGAGAGATAGAGAGTGTCTGAGAGTGTCAGAGAGTGATAGAGAGTGAAAGAGACTGTCAGAGAATGCCAGAGAGTGTCAGAGAGAGAAAGTGGGTGTCTCTGAGTGTCTGAGAGTGTCAGAGAGTCTCAGAGAGTGATAGAGAGTGAAAGAGACTGTCAGAGAGTGTCAGAGAGAGATAGAGAGTGTCAGAGAGTGATAGAGAGTGCCAGAGAGAGATAGAGAGTGAAAGAGACTGCCAGAGAGTGATAGAGAGTGTCAGAGAGAGATAGAGAGTGTCAGAAGTGTCAGAGAGTGATAGTGAGTGTCAGTGAGTGTCAGAGAGTGTCAGAGAGTGTCAGAGAGTGATAGAGAGTGATGGAGACTGTCAAAGAGTGTCAGAGAGTGTCAGAGAGATATAGAGAGTGATAGAGAGTGTCAGAGAGTGTCAGAGAGTGATAGTGAGTGTCTGAGAGTGTCAGAGAGCGTCAGAGAGTGATAGAGAGTGTTAGAGAGTGTTAGAGAGTGATATAGAGTGTCAGAGAGTGTCAGAGAGTGATAGAGACTGTCAGAGAGTGTAAAAGAGAGTCAGAGAGTGATATAGTGTGTCAGAGAGTGTCAGAGATTGATCGAGAGTGTTAGAGAGTGTTATAGAGTGTCAGAGAGTGTCAGAGAGTGTCAGAGAGTGATAGAGACTGTCAGAGAGTGTAAGAGAGTTTCAGAGAGTGATATAGTGTGTCAGAGAGTGTCAGAGAGTGATAGAGAGTGTCAGAGAGTGTCAGAGAGTGATATAGAGTGTCAGAGAGTGTCAGAGAGTGATAGAGACTGTCAGAGAGTGTAAGAGAGTTTCAGAGAGTGATATAGTGTGTCAGAGAGTGTCAGAGAGTGATAGAGAGTGTCAGAGAGTGTCAGAGAGTGTCAGAGAGTGTCAGAGAGTGATAGAGAGTGTCAGAGAGTGTCAGAGAGTGATAGAGAGTGTCAGAGAGCGTCAGAGAGTGATAGAGAGCGTCAGAAAGTGATAGAGAGTGTCAGAGAGTGTCAGAGTGTGTCAGAGAGTGATAGAGAGTGTCAGAGAGTGTCAAAGAGTGATAGAGAGTGTCAGAGAGTGATAGAGAGTGTCAGAGAGCGTCAGAGAGTGATAGAGAGTGTCAGAGAGTGATAGAGAGTGTCAGAGAGCGTCAGAGAGTGATAGAGAGTGTCAGAGAGTGATAGAGAGTGTCAGAGAGTGTCAGAGAGTGTCAGAGAGTGTCAGAGAGTGATAGAGAGTGTCAGAGAGTGTCAGAGAGTGATAGAGACTGTCAGAGAGTGATATAGAGTGTCAGAGAGTGATAGAGAGTGTCAGAGAGAGATAGAGAGTGTCTGAGAGTGTCAGAGAGTGATAGAGAGTGAAAGAGACTGTCAGAGAATGCCAGAGAGTGTCAGAGAGAGAAAGTGGGTGTCTCTGAGTGTCTGAGAGTGTCAGAGAGTCTCAGAGAGTGATAGAGAGTGATAGAGAGTGTCAGAGACTGTCAGAGAGTGATATAGAGCGTCAGAGAGTGATAGAGAGTGTCAGAGAGTGATAGAGAGTGTCAGAGAGTGTCAGAGAGTGTCAGAGAGTGTCAGAGAGTGATAGAGAGTGTCAGAGAGTGTCAGAGAGTGATAGAGACTGTCAGAGAGTGATATAGAGCGTCAGAGAGTGATAGAGAGTGTCAGAGAGTGATAGAGAGTGTCAGAGAGTGTCAGAGAGTGTCAGAGAGTGTCAGAGAGTGATAGAGAGTGTCAGAGAGTGTCAGAGAGTGATAGAGACTGTCAGAGAGTGATATAGAGTGTCAGAGAGTGTAAGAGAGTTTCAGAGAGTGATATAGTGTGTCAGAGAGTGTCAGAGAGTGATAGAGAGTGTCAGAGAGTGTCAGAGAGTGTCAGAGAGTGTCAGAGAGTGATAGAGAGTGTCAGAGAGTGTCAGAGAGTGATAGAGAGTGTCAGAGAGCGTCAGAGAGTGATAGAGAGCGTCAGAAAGTGATAGAGAGTGTCAGAGAGTGTCAGAGTGTGTCAGAGAGTGATAGAGAGTGTCAGAGAGTGTCAGAGAGTGATAGAGAGTGTCAGAGAGTGATAGAGAGTGTCAGAGAGCGTCAGAGAGTGATAGAGAGTGTCAGAGAGTGATAGAGAGTGTCAGAGAGCGTCAGAGAGTGATAGAGAGTGTCAGAGAGTGATAGAGAGTGTCAGAGAGTGTCAGAGAGTGTCAGAGAGTGTCAGAGAGTGATAGAGAGTGTCAGAGAGTGTCAGAGAGTGATAGAGACTGTCAGAGAGTGATATAGAGTGTCAGAGAGTGATAGAGAGTGTCAGAGAGTGTCAGAGAGTGTCAGAGAGTTTCAGAGAGTGATAGACAGTGTCAGAGAGTGATAGAGAGTGTCAGAGAGTGTCAGAGAGTGTCAGAGAGTGATAGTGAGTGTCTGAGAGTGTCAGAGAGTGTCAGAGAGTGATAGAGATTGATAGAGAGTGTTGGAGACTGTCAGAGAGTGTAAGAGAGTTTCAGAGAGTGATATAGTGTGTCAGAGAGTGTCAGAGAGTGATAGAGAGTGTCAGAGAGTGTCAGAGAGTGATATAGAGTGTCAGAGAGTGTCAGAGAGTGATAGAGACTGTCAGAGAGTGTAAGAGAGTTTCAGAGAGTGATATAGTGTGTCAGAGAGTGTCAGAGAGTGATAGAGAGTGTCAGAGAGTGTCAGAGAGTGTCAGAGAGTGATAGAGAGTGTCAGAGAGTGTCAGAGAGTGATAGAGAGTGTCAGAGAGCGTCAGAGAGTGATAGAGAGCGTCAGAAAGTGATAGAGAGTGTCAGAGAGTGTCAGAGTGTGTCAGAGAGTGATAGAGAGTGTCAGAGAGTGTCAGAGAGTGATAGAGAGTGTCAGAGAGTGATAGAGAGTGTCAGAGAGTGTCAGAGAGTGATAGAGAGTGTCAGAGAGTGATAGAGAGTGTCAGAGAGCGTCAGAGAGTGATAGAGAGTGTCAGAGAGTGATAGAGAGTGTCAGAGAGTGTCAGAGAGTGTCAGAGAGTGTCAGAGAGTGATAGAGAGTGTCAGAGAGTGTCAGAGAGTGATAGAGACTGTCAGAGAGTGATATAGAGTGTCAGAGAGTGATAGAGAGTGTCAGAGAGTGTCAGAGAGTGTCAGAGAGTGATAGACAGTGTCAGAGAGTGATAGAGAGTGTCAGAGAGTGTCAGAGAGTGTCAGAGAGTGATAGTGAGTGTCTGAGAGTGTCAGAGAGTGTCAGGGAGTGATAGAGATTGATAGAGAGTGTTGGAGAGTGTCAGAGAGTGATAGAGAGTGTTAGAGAGTGATAGAGAGTGTCAGAAAGTGATAGAGAGTGTCAGAGAGCGTCAGAGAGTGATAGAGAGCGTCAGAGACTGATAGAGAGTGTCAGAGAGTGTCAGAGAGTGTCAGAGAGTGATAGAGAGTGTCAGAGAGTGTCAGAGAGTGTCAGAGAGTGATAGAGAGTGTCAGAGAGTGTCAGAGAGTGATAGTGAGTGTCTGAGAGTGTCAGAGAGTGTCAGAGAGTGATAGAGAGTGTTAGAGAGTGTTAGAGAGTGATATAGAGTGTCAGAGAGTGATAGAGACTGTCAGAGAGTGTAAAAGAGTGTCAGAGAGTGATATAGTGTGTCAGAGAGTGTCAGAGATTGATCGAGAGTGATAGAGAGTGTCAGAGAGTGATAGAGAGTGTCAGAGAGTGATAGAGAGTGTCAGAGAGTGTCAGAGAGTGATAGAGAGTGTCAGAGAGTGTCAGAGAGTGTCAGAGAGTGATAGAGAGTGTCAGAGAGCGCCAGAGAGTGATAGAGAGTGTCAGAGAGTGATAGAGAGTGTCAGAGAGTGATAGAGAGTGTCAGAGAGTGTCAGGGAGTGTCAGAGGGTGTCAGAGAGTGATAGAGAGTGTCAGAGAGTGTCAGAGAGTGATAGAGACTGTCAGAGAGTGATATAGTGTGTCAGAGAGTGATAGAGAGTGTCAGAGAGTGTCAGAGAGTGTCAGAGAGTGATAGACAGTGTCAGAGAGTGATAGAGAGTGTCAGAGAGTGTCAGAGAGTGTCAGAGAGTGATAGTGAGTGTCTGAGAGTGTCAGAGAGTGTCAGAGAGTGATAGAGATTGATAGAGAGTGTTAGAGAGTGTCAGAGAGTAATAGAGAGTGTTAGAGAGTGATAGAGAGTGTCAGAAAGTGATAGAGAGTGTCAGAGAGCGTCAGAGAGTGTCCGAGAGTGTCAGAGAGTGTCAGAGAGTGATAGAGTGTGTCAGAGAGTGTCAGAGAGTGATAGAGAGTGTCAGAGAGTGTCAGAGAGTGTCAGAGAGTGATAGTGAGTGTCTGAGAGTGTCAGAGAGTGATAGAGAGTGTTAGAGAGTCATATAGAGTGTCAGAGAGTGATAGAGACAGTCAGAGAGTGTAAAAGAGTGTCAGAGAGTGATATAGTGTGTCAGAGAGTGTCAGAGATTGATCGAGAGTGTTAGAGAGTGTCAGAGAGTGTCAGAGAGTGTCAGAGAGTGATAGAGACTGTCAGAGAGTGTAAGAGAGTGTCAGAGAGTGATATAGTGTGTCAGAGAGTGTCAGAGAGTGATAGAGAGTGTCAGAGAGTGTCAGAGAGTGTCAGAGAGTGATAGAGAGTGTCAGAGAGTGTCAGAGAGTGATAGAGAGTGTCAGAGAGTGTCAGAGAGTGATAGCGAGTGTCAGAGAGTATCAGAGAGTGATAGAGAGTGTCAGAGAGTGTCAGAGAGTGTCAGAGAGTGTCAGAAGGTGATAGAGAGTGTCAGAGAGCGTCAGAGAGAGATAGAGAGTGTCAGACAGTGATAGAGAGTGTCAGAGAGTGTCAGAGAGTGTCAGAGAGTGATTGAGACTGTCAGAGAGTGCAAGAGAGTGTCAGAGAGTGATATAGTGTGTCAGAGAGTGTCAGAGAGTGTCAGAGAGTGTCAGAGAGTGTCAGAGAGTGTCAGAGAGTGATAGAGAGTGTCAGAGAGTGTCAGAGAGTGATAGAGAGTGTCAGAGAGTGTCAGAGAGCGTCAGAGAGTGATAGAGAGCGTCAGTGAGTGATAGAGAGTGTCAGAGAGTGTCAGAGAGTGTCAGAGAGTGATAGAGAGTGTCAGAGAGTGTCAGAGAGTGATAGAGAGTGTCAGAGAGTGATAGAGAGTGCCAGAGAGTGATATAGAGTGTCAGAGATTGTCAGAGAGTGATAGAGAGTGTTAGAGAGTGTCAGAGAGGGATATCGAGTGTCAGAGAGCGATAGAGAGTGTCAGAGAGTGATAGAGAGTGTCAGAGAGTGATAGAGAGTGTCAGAGAGCGTCAGAGAGTGATAGAGAGTGTCAGAGAGTGATAGAGAGTGTCAGAGAGTGTCAGAGAGTGTCAGAGAGTGTCAGAGAGTGATAGAGAGTGTCAGAGAGTGATAGAGACTGTCAGAGAGTGATATAGAGTGTCAGAGAGTGATAGAGAGTGTCAGAGAGTGTCAGAGAGTGTCAGAGAGTGATAGACAGTGTCAGAGAGTGATAGAGAGTGTCAGAGAGTGTCAGAGAGTGTCAGAGAGTGATAGTGAGTGTCTGAGAGTGTCAGAGAGTGTCAGGGAGTGATAGAGATTGATAGAGAGTGTTGGAGAGTGTCAGAGAGTGATAGAGAGTGTTAGAGAGTGATAGAGAGTGTCAGAAAGTGATAGAGAGTGTCAGAGAGCGTCAGAGAGTGATAGAGAGCGTCAGAGACTGATAGAGAGTGTCAGAGAGTGTCAGAGAGTGTCAGAGAGTGATAGAGAGTGTCAGAGAGTGTCAGAGAGTGTCAGAGAGTGATAGAGAGTGTCAGAGAGTGATAGTGAGTGTCTGAGAGTGTCAGAGAGTGTCAGAGAGTGATAGAGAGTGTCAGAGAGTGTCAGAGAGTGATAGAGAGTGTCAGAGAGTGTCAGAGAGTGATAGAGACTGTCAGAGAGTGATATAGAGTGTCAGAGAGTGATAGAGAGTGTCAGAGAGTGTCAGAGAGTGTCAGAGAGTGATAGACAGTGTCAGAGAGTGATAGAGAGTGTCAGAGAGTGTCAGAGAGTGTCAGAGAGTGATAGTGAGTGTCTGAGAGTGTCAGAGAGTGTCAGAGAGTGATAGAGATTGATAGAGAGTGTTGGAGAGTGTCAGAGAGTGATAGAGAGTGTTAGAGAGTGATAGAGAGTGTCAGAAAGTGATAGAGAGTGTCAGAGAGCGTCAGAGAGTGATAGAGAGCGTCAGAGACTGATAGAGAGTGTCAGAGAGTGTCAGAGAGTGTCAGAGAGTGATAGAGAGTGTCAGAGAGTGTCAGAGAGTGTCAGAGAGTGATAGAGAGTGTCAGAGAGTGATAGTGAGTGTCTGAGAGTGTCAGAGAGTGTCAGAGAGTGATAGAGAGTGTCAGAGAGTGTCAGAGAGTGATAGTGAGTGTCTGAGAGTGTCAGAGAGTGTCAGAGAGTGATAGAGAGTGTTAGAGAGTGTTAGAGAGTGATATAGAGTGTCAGAGAGTGATAGAGACTGTCAGAGAGTGTAAAAGAGTGTCAGAGAGTGATATAGTGTGTCAGAGAGTGTCAGAGATTGATCGAGAGTGATAGAGAGTGTCAGAGAGTGTCAGAGAGTGATAGAGAGTGTCAGAGAGTGATAGAGAGTGTCAGAGAGTGTCAGAGAGTGATAGAGAGTGTCAGAGAGTGTCAGAGAGTGTCAGAGAGTGATAGAGAGTGATAGAGAGCGTCAGAGAGTGATAGAGAGTGTCAGAGAGTGATAGAGAGTGTCAGAGAGTGATAGAGAGTGTCAGAGAGTGTCAGAGAGTGTCAGAGAGTGTCAGAGAGTGATAGAGAGTGTCAGAGAGTGTCAGAGAGTGATAGAGACTGTCAGAGAGTGATATAGTGTGTCAGAGAGTGATAGAGAGTGTCAGAGAGTGTCAGAGAGTGTCAGAGAGTGATAGACAGTGTCAGAGAGTGATAGAGAGTGTCAGAGAGTGTCAGAGAGTGTCAGAGAGTGATAGTGAGTGTCTGAGAGTGTCAGAGAGTGTCAGAGAGTGATAGAGATTGATAGAGAGTGTTAGAGAGTGTCAGAGAGTAATAGAGAGTGTTAGAGAGTGATAGAGAGTGTCAGAAAGTGATAGAGAGTGTCAGAGAGTGTCAGAGAGTGTCAGAGAGTGTCAGAGAGTGATAGAGAGTGTCAGAGAGTGTCAGAGAGTGTCAGAGAGTGTCAGAGAGTGATAGTGAGTGTCAGAGAGTGTCAGAGAGTGTCAGAGAGTGATAGTGAGTGTCTGAGAGTGTCAGAGAGTGATAGAGAGTGTTAGATAGTCATATAGAGTGTCAGAGAGTGATAGAGACTGTCAGAGAGTGTAAAAGAGTGTCAGAGAGTGATATAGTGTGTCAGAGAGTGTCAGAGATTGATCGAGAGTGTTAGAGAGTGTCAGAGAGTGTCAGAGAGTGTCAGAGAGTGATAGAGACTGTCAGAGATTGTAAGAGAGTGTCAGAGAGTGATATAGTGTGTCAGAGAGTGTCAGAGAGTGATAGAGAGTGTCAGAGAGTGTCAGAGAGTGTCAGAGAGTGATAGAGAGTGTCAGAGAGTGTCAGAGAGTGATAGAGAGTGTCAGAGAGCGTCAGAGAGTGATAGAGAGCGTAAGAGAGTGATAGAGAGTGTCAGAGAGTGTCAGAGAGTGTCAGAGAGTGTCAGAGAGTGATAGAGAGTGTCAGAGAGTGTCAAGAGTGATAGAGAGTGTCAGAGAGTGATAGAGAGTGTCAGAGAGTGATAGCGAGTGTCAGAGAGTATCAGAGAGTGATAGAGAGTGTCAGAGAGTGTCAGAGAGTGTCAGAGAGTGTCAGAAGGTGATAGAGAGTGTCAGAGAGCGTCAAAGAGAGATAGAGAGTGTCAGACAGTGATAGAGAGTGTCAGAGAGTGTCAGAGAGTGTCAGAGAGTGATAGAGACTGTCAGAGAGTGCAAGAGAGTGTCAGAGAGTGATATAGTGTGTCAGAGAGTGTCAGAGAGTGATAGAGAGTGTCAGAGAGTGTCAGAGAGTGTCAGAGAGTGTCAGAGAGTGATAGAGAGTGTCAGAGAGTGTCAGAGAGTGATAGAGAGTGTCAGAGAGCGTCAGAGAGTGATAGAGAGCGTCAGTGAGTGATAGAGAGTGTCAGAGAGTGTCAGAGAGTGATAGAGAGTGATAGAGAGTGTCAGAGAGTGTCAGAGAGTGATAGAGAGTGTCAGAGAGTGATAGAGAGTGCCAGAGAGTGATATAGAGTGTCAGAGATTGTCAGAGAGTGATAGAGAGTGTTAGAGAGTGTCAGAGAGGGATATCGAGTGTCAGAGAGCGATAGAGAGTGTCAGAGAGTGATAGAGAGTGTCAGAGAGAGATAGAGAGTGTCTGAGAGTGTCAGAGAGTGATCGAGAGTGATAGAGAGTGATATATAGTGTCAGAGAGTGCCAGAGAGTGATAGAGAGTGTCAGAGAGAGTTTGAGAGTGTCAGAGAGTGTCAGAGAGTGTCCGAGAGTGATAGAGAGTGTCAGAGAGTGATAGTAAGAGTCTGAGAGCGTCTCAGAGTGTCAGAGAGTGATAGTGAGTGAAAGAGACTGCCAGAGAGTTTCAAAGAGAGATAGAGAGTGTCTGAGAGTGTCAGAGAGTGTCAGAGAGTGATAGAGAGTGAAAGAGACTGTCAGAGAATGTCAGTGAGTGTCAGAGAGAGAAAGTGGGTGTCTCTGAGTGTCAGAGAGTGATAGAGAGTGATAGAGAGTGAAAGAGAGTGTCAGAGAGATATAGAGAGTGTCAGAGAGTGATAGAGAGTGTCAGAGAGAGATAGAGAGTGAAAGAGACTGCCAGAGAGTGATAGAGAGTGTCAGAGAGAGATAGAGAGTGTCAGAGAGTGTCAGAGAGTGATAGTGAGTGTCAGTGAGTGTCAGAGAGTGTCAGAGTGTGTCAGAGAGTGATAGAGAGTGATGGAGAGTGTCAGAGACATATAGAGAGTGATAGAGAGTGTCAGAGAGTGTCAGAGAGTGTTAGAGAGTGTTAGAGAGTGTTAGAGAGTGTCAGAGAGTGATATAGAGTGTCAGAGAGTGATATAGAGTGTCAGAGAGTGTCAGAGAGTGATAGAGAGTGTCAGAGAGTGTCAGAGAGTGTCAGAGAGTGTCAGAGAGTGATAGAGAGTGTCAGAGAGTGTCAGAGAGTGATAGAGAGTGTCAGAGAGCGTCAGAGAGTGATAGAGAGCGTCAGAGAGTGATAGAGAGTGTCAGAGAGTGTCAGAGAGTGTCAGAGAGTGATAGAGAGTGTCAGAGAGTGATAGAGAGTGTCAGAGAGTGTCAGAGAGTGTCAGAGAGTGTCAGAGAGTGATAGAGAGTGTCAGAGAGCGTCAGAGAGTGATAGAGAGTGTTAGAGAGTGGTAGAGAGTGTCAGAGAGTGTCAGAGAGTGTCAGAGAGTGATAGAGAGTGATAGAGTCTGTCAGAGAGAGATAGAGAGTGTCAGAGAGTGTCAGAGAGTGTCAGAGAGTGTCAGAGAGTGATAGACAGTGTCAGAGAGCGATAGAGAGTGTCAGAGAGTGATAGAGAGTGTCAGAGAGAGATAGAGAGTGTTAGAGAGTGTCAGAGAGTGATAGTGAGTGTCAGAGAGTGATCGAGAGTGATAGAGAGTGATATATAGTGTCAGAGAGTGCCAGAGAGTGATAGAGAGTGTCAGAGAGAGTTAGAGAGTGTCAGAGAGTGATAGTAAGAGTCTGAGAGTGTCTCAGAGTGTCAGAGAGTGTCAGAGAGTGATAGTGAGTGAAAGAGACTGTCAGAGAGTTTCAAAGAGAGATAGAGAGTGTCTGAGAGTGTCAGAGAGTGTCAGAGAGTGATAGAGAGTGAAAGAGACTGTCAGAGAATGTCAGAGAGTGTCAGAGAGAGAAAGTGGGTGTCTCTGAGTGTCTGAGAGTGTCAGAGAGTCTCAGAGAGTGATAGAGAGTGAAAGAGACTGTCAGAGAGAGATAGAGAGTGTCAGAGAGTGATAGAGAGTGTCAGAGAGAGATAGAGAGTGATAGAGACTGCCAGAGAGTGATAGAGAGTGTCAGAGAGAGATAGAGAGTGTCAGAGAGTGTCAGAGAGTGATAGTGAGTGTCAGTGAGAGTCAGAGAGTGTCAGAGAGTGTCAGAGAGTGATAGAGAGTGATGGAGAGTGTCAGAGAGTGTCAGAGAGTGTCAGAGAGATATAGAGAGTGATAGAGAGTGTCAGAGAGTGTCAGAGAGTGATAGTGAGTGTCTGAGAGTGTCAGAGAGTGTTGGAGAGTGTTAGAGAGTGTTAGAGAGTGTCAGAGAGTGATATAGAGTGTCAGAGAGTGTCAGAGAGTGATAGAGACTGTCAGAGAGTGTAAGAGTGTGTCAGAGAGTGATATAGTGTGTCAGAGAGTGTCAGAGAGTGATAGAGAGTGTCAGAGAGTGTCAGAGAGTGTCAGAGAGTGTCAGAGAGTGATAGAGAGTGTCAGAGAGTGTCAGAGAGTGTCAGAGAGCGTCAGAGAGTGATAGAGAGCGTCAGAGAGTGATAGAGAGTGTCAGAGAGTGATAGAGAGTGTCAGAGAGTGTCAGAGAGTGTCAGAGAGTGATAGAGAGTGTCAGAGAGTGTCAGAGAGTGATAGAGAGTGTCAGACAGTGATAGAGAGTGTCAGAGAGTGATAGAGAGTGTCAGAGAGTGTCAGAGAGTGTCAGAGAGCGTCAGAGAGTGATAGAGAGCGTCAGAGAGTGATAGAGAGTGTCAGAGAGTGATAGAGAGTGTCAGAGAGTGTCAGAGAGTGTCAGAGAGTGATAGAGAGTGTCAGAGAGTGTCAGAGAGTGATAGAGAGTGTCAGACAGTGATAGAGAGTGTCAGAGAGTGATAGAGAGTGTCAGAGAGTGTCAGAGAGTGATAGTGAGTGTCTGAGAGTGTCAGAGATTGTTAGAGAGTGTTAGAGAGTGTTAGAGAGTGTCAGAGAGTGATATAGAGTGTCAGAGAGTGATATAGAGTGTCAGAGAGTGTCAGAGAGTGATAGAGACTGTCAGAGAGTGTAAGAGAGTGTCAGAGAGTGATATAGTGTGTCAGAGAGTGTCAGAGAGTGATAGAGAGTGTCAGAGAGTGTCAGAGAGTGTCAGAGAGTGATAGAGAGTGTCAGAGAGTGTCAGAGAGTGTCAGAGAGCGTCAGAGAGTGATAGAGAGCGTCAGAGAGTGTCAGAGAGTGTCAGAGAGTGTCAGAGAGTGATAGAGAGTGTCAGAGAGTGATAGAGAGTGTCAGAGAGTGATAGAGAGTGTCAGAGAGTGTCAGAGAGTGTCAGAGAGTGATAGAGAGTGTCAGAGAGCGTCAGAGAGTGATAGAGAGTGTCAGAGAGTGATAGAGAGTGTCAGAGAGTGTCAGAGAGTGTCAGAGAGTGATAGAGAGTGATAGAGTCTGTCAGAGAGTGATAGAGAGTGTCAGAGAGTGTCAGAGAGTGTCAGAGAGTTTCAGAGAGTGATAGACAGCGTCAGAGAGCGATAGAGAGTGTCAGAGAGTGATAGAGAGTGTCAGAGAGAGATAGAGAGTGTTAGAGAGTGTCAGAGAGTGATAGTGAGTGTCAGAGAGTGATCGAGAGTGATAGAGAGTGATATATAGTGTCAGAGAGTGCCAGAGAGTGATAGAGAGTGTCAGAGAGAGTTAGAGAGTGTCAGAGAGTGTCTGAGAGTGTCCGAGAGTGATAGAGAGTGTCAGAGAGTGATAGAGACTGTCAGAGAGTGTAAGAGAGTGTCAGAGAGTGATATAGTGTGTCAGAGAGTGTCAGAGAGTGATAGAGAGTGTCAGAGAGTGTCAGAGAGTGTCAGAGAGTGATAGAGAGTGTCAGAGAGTGTCAGAGAGTGTCAGAGAGCGTCAGAGAGTGATAGAGAGCGTCAGAGAGTGATAGAGAGTGTCAGAGAGTGTCAGAGAGTGTCAGAGAGTGTCAGAGAGTGATAGAGAGTGTCAGAGAGTGATAGAGAGTGTCAGAGAGTGATAGAGAGTGTCAGAGAGTGTCAGAGAGTGTCAGAGAGTGATAGAGAGTGTCAGAGAGCGTCAGAGAGTGATAGAGAGTGTCAGAGAGTGATAGAGAGTGTCAGAGAGTGTCAGAGAGTGTCAGAGAGTGATAGAGAGTGATAGAGTCTGTCAGAGAGTGATAGAGAGTGTCAGAGAGTGTCAGAGAGTGTCAGAGAGTTTCAGAGAGTGATAGACAGTGTCAGAGAGCGATAGAGAGTGTCAGAGAGTGATAGAGAGTGTCAGAGAGAGAGATAGAGAGTGTTAGAGAGTGTCAGAGAGTGATAGTGAGTGTCAGAGAGTGATCGAGAGTGATAGAGAGTGATATATAGTGTCAGAGAGTGCCAGAGAGTGATAGAGAGTGTCAGAGAGAGTTAGAGAGTGTCAGAGAGTGTCTGAGAGTGTCCGAGAGTGATAGAGAGTGTCAGAGAGTGATAGTAAGAGTCTGAGAGTGTCTCATAGTGTCAGAGAGTGTCAGAGAGTGATAGTGAGTGAAAGAGACTGTCAGAGAGTTTCAAAGAGAGATAGAGAGTGTCTGAGAGTGTCAGAGAGTGTCAGAGAGTGATAGAGAGTGAAAGAGACTGTCAGAGAATGTCAGAGAGTGTCAGAGAGAGAAAGTGGGTGTCTCTGAGTGTCTGAGAGTGTCAGAGAGTCTCAGAGAGTGATAGAGAGTGAAAGAGACTGTCAGAGAGAGATAGAGAGTGTCAGAGAGTGATAGAGAGTGAAAGAGACTGTCAGAGAATGTCAGAGAGTGTCAGAGAGAGAAAGTGGGTGTCTCTGAGTGTCAGAGAGTCTCAGAGAGTGATAGAGAGTGAAAGAGACTGTCAGAGAGTGTCAGAGAGAGATAGAGAGTGTCAGAGAGTGATAGAGAGTGTCAGAGAGAGATAGAGAGTGATAGAGACTGCCAGAGAGTGATAGAGAGTGTCAGAGAGAGATAGAGAGTGTCAGAGAGTGTCAGAGAGTGATAGTGAGTGTCAGTGAGAGTCAGAGAGTGTCAGAGAGTGTCAGAGAGTGATCGAGAGTGATGGAGAGTGTCAGAGAGTGTCAGAGAGTGTCAGAGAGATATAGAGAGTGATAGAGAGTGTCAGAGAGTGTCAGAGAGTGATAGTGAGTGTCTGAGTGTGTCAGAGAGTGTTGGAGAGTGTTAGAGAGTGTTAGAGAGTGTCAGAGAGTGATATAGAGTGTCAGAGAGTGTCAGAGAGTGATAGAGACTGTCAGAGAGTGTAAGAGAGTGTCAGAGAGTGATATAGTGTGTCAGAGAGTGTCAGAGAGTGATAGAGAGTGTCAGAGAGTGTCAGAGAGTGTCAGAGAGTGATAGAGAGTGTCAGAGAGTGTCAGAGAGTGTCAGAGAGTGTCAGAGAGCGTCAGAGAGTGATAGAGAGCGTCAGAGAGTGATAGAGAGTGTCAGAGAGTGTCAGAGAGTGTCAGAGAGTGATAGAGAGTGTCAGAGAGTGTCAGAGAGTGATAGAGAGTGTCAGAGAGTGATAGAGAGTGTCAGAAACTGATAGAGAGTGATAGAGAGTGTCAGAGAGCGATAGAGAGAGATATAGAGTGTCAGAGAGTGATAGAGAGTGATAGTGAGTGTCTGAGAGTGATTAAGAGTGATAGGGAGTTTCAGAGAGTGTCAGAGAGGGTCAGAGAGTTTCAGAGAGTGATAGAGAGTGTCAGAGATTGATAGAGAATGATAGAGTGTCAGAGAGTGATAGAGACTGATAGTGAGTGTCTGAGAGTGCCAGAGAGTGTCACAGAGTGTCAGAGAGTGAAGGAGAGTTATAGGGAGTTTCTGAGAGTGTCAGAGAGAGTCAGAGAGTGTCAGAGCGTGATAGAGAGTGATATAGAGTGTCAGAGAGTGTCAGAGAGTGTCTGAGAGATTCTGAGAGAGCCAGAGATTGATAGAGAGTGATAGAGAGTGTCTGAGTGTGTCAGAGAGTGTCAGAGAGTGATCGAGAGTGTCTGCGAGTGTCAGTGAGTGTCAGAGAGTGATATAGAGTATCTGAGAGTGTCAGAGATTGTCAGAGATTGACAGAGGGTGTCAGAGAGTGACAGAGAGTGTCTGAGACTGTCAGAGAGCGTCAGAGAGAGTCAGAGAGTGTCAGAGACTGTCTGAGGTGCCTGAGAGTGTCAGAGAGTTTCTGCGAGTGTCAGTGAGTGTCAGAGAGTGATATAGGGTGTCTGAGAGTTTCTGAGAGTGTCTGAGAGAGTCAGAGATTGTCAGAGTGTGTCAGAGAGTGATAGAGAGTGTCAGAGAGTGTCAGAGTGTGTCAGAGTGTGTCAGAGTGTGTCAGATTGTGTCAGAGAGTGATAGAGATTGATAGAGAGTGCATGAGAGTGTCAGAGAGTGTCAGAGAGTGTCAGAGATTGATAAAGAGTGTGAGAGAGTGTCAGAGTGTGTCAGAGAGAGCCAGAGAGTGATTGACAGTGTCTGAGCGTGTCAGAGAGTGTCAGAGAGTGTCAGAGATTGATAAAGAGTGATAGAGAGTGTCTGAGAGTGTCAGAGTGTGTCAGAGAGTATCAGAGATTGATAGAGAGTGATAGAGAGTGACAGGGAGTGTCACAAAGTGTCATTGAGTGATAGAGAGTGTCAGAGAGCGTCAGAGAGAGTCTGAGAGCGTCAAAGAGTGTTCGAGTGCGATAGAGAGTGTCAGAAAGTGATAGAGAGTGATAGAGAGTGTCAGAGAGTGTCTGAAAGTGTCAGAGTGTGTCAGAGTGTGTCACAGAATGTCTGAGAGTGTCAGAGAGTGTCAGAGATTGATAAAGAGTGATAGAGAGTGTCTGAGAGTGTCAGAGTGTGTCAGAGATTATCAGAGAGTGATAGAGAGTGATATAGAGTGATAGAGAGTGTCATAGAGTGTCATTGAGTGATAAAGAGTGTCAGAGAGCGTCAGAGAGTGATCAAGAGTGTCAGAGAGTGATAGAGAGTGTCAGAGTGTGATAGAGTGTGATAGAGAGTGTCAGAGAGTGATAGAGAGTGATAGAGAGTGTCAGAGAGCGATTAAGAGTGTCAGAGAGGGTCAGAGAGTGTCAGAGATGATAGAGAGTGATAGAGAGTGTCTGAGAGTGTCTGAGAGTGTCAGAGAGTGTCTGAGAGTGTCAGAGAGTGTCAGAGAGTAATAGAGAGTGTCTGAGAGTGTCAGAGAGTGTCAGAGAGTGTCAGAGAGTGTCAGAGAGTGATAGAGAGTGATAGAGAGTGTCAGAGAGTGTCAGAGAGTGTCAGAGAGTGTCAGAGAGTGATAGAGAGTGATAGAGAGTGTCAGAAAGTGATAGAGAGTGATAGAGAGTGTCAGAGAGTGTCTGAGATTATCAGAGAGTGATAGAGAGTGATATAGAGTGATAGAGAGTGTCATGGAGTGTCATTGAGTGATAGAGAGTGCCAGTGATTGATGGAGAGTGTCAGAGAGTGATTAAGAGTGTCAGAGAGTGTCAGAGAGTGTCTGAGAGTGTCTGAGAGTGTCAGAGAGTGTCAGAGAGTGTCTAAGAGTGTCAAAGGGTCTCAGAGGGTGTCAGAGAGTGTCAGAGAGTGATAGAGAGTGATAGAGAGTGTCTGAGAGTGTCTGAGAGTGTCAGAGAGTGTCTGCGAGTGTCAGAGAGCGTCAGAGAGTGATCAAGAGTGTCAGAGAGTGATAGAGAGTGTCAGAGAGTGATAGAGAGTGTCAGAGAGTGATAGAGAGTGATAGAGAGCGTCAGAGAGCGATTAAGAGTGTCAGAGAGTGTCAGAGAGTGTCAGAGAGTGATAGAGAGTGATAGAGAGTGTCTGAGAATGTCTGAGAGTGTCAGAGAGTGTCTGAGAGTGTCAGAGAGTGTCAGAGAGTGATAGAGAGTGTCTGAGAGTGTCAGAGAGTGTCAGAGTGTGTCAGAGAGTGTCAGAGAGTGTCAGAGAGTGTCAGGGAGTGTCAGAGAGTGATAGAGAGTGATAGAGAGTGTCAGAAAGTGATAGAGAGTGATAGAGGGTGTCAGAGAGTGTCTGAAAGTGTCAGAGTGTGTCAAAGAGTGTCAGAGAATGATAGAGAGTGATAAGGAGGGTCAGAGAGTGTCATTGAGTGTCAGAGAGTGTCAGAGAGATTCAGAGAGTGATAGAGAGTGTCAGAGAGTGATAGAGAGTGTCAGCAAGTGATAGAGAGTGATAGAGTGTCAGAGAGTGATAGAGAGTGATCGAGAGTGTCTGAGAGTGTCAGAGAGTGTCAGAGCGTTTCAGAGAGTGATAGAGCGTGATAGAGAGTGTCATAGAGTGTCATTGAGTGATAGAGAGAGTCAGATAGTGATCGAGAGTGTCAGAGAGTGATAGAGAGTGTCAGTGATTGATAGAGAGTGTCAGAGAGTGATTAAGAGTGTCAGTGAGTGTCAGAGAGTGTCAGAGTGTGATAGAGAGTGATAGCGAGCGTCAGAGAGAGTCATAGAGTGATAGAGAGTATCAGAGTGTGTCACAGAATGTCTGAGATGGTCAGAGAGTGTCAGAGAGTGATAAAGAGTGATAGAGAGTGTCTGAGAGTGTCAGAGTGTGTCAGAGAGTTTCAGAGAGCGACAGAGAGTGTTAGAGAGTGTCATGGAGTGTCATTGAGTGATAGAGAGTGTCAGAGAGTGATCGAGAGTGTCAGAGAGTGATAGAGAGTGCCAGTGATTGATGGAGAGTGTCAGAGAGTGATTAAGAGTGTCAGAGAGTGTCAGAGAGTGTCTGAGAGTGTCTGAGAGTGTCAGAGAGTGTCAGAGAGTGTCTAAGAGTGTCAAAGGGTCTCAGAGGGTGTCAGAGAGTGTCAGAGAGTGATAGAGAGTGATAGAGAGTGTCTGAGAGTGTCTGAGAGTGTCAGAGAGTGTCTGCGAGTGTCAGAGAGCGTCAGAGAGTGATCAAGAGTGTCAGAGAGTGATAGAGAGTGTCAGAGAGTGATAGAGAGTGTCAGAGAGTGATAGAGAGTGATAGAGAGCGTCAGAGAGCGATTAAGAGTGTCAGAGAGTGTCAGAGAGTGTCAGAGAGTGATAGAGAGTGATAGAGAGTGATAGAGAGTGTCTGAGAATGTCTGAGAGTGTCAGAGAGTGTCTGAGAGTGTCAGAGAGTGTCAGAGAGTGATTCAGAGTGTCTGAGAGTGTCTGAGAGTGTCAGAGAGTGTCAGAGTGTGTCAGAGAGTGTCAGAGAGTGATAGAGAGTGATAGAGAGTGTCAGAGAGTGTCAGAGAGTGATAAAGAGTGATAGAGAGTGTCAGAAAGTGATAGAGAGTGATAGAGAGTGTCAGAGAGTGTCTGAGAGTGTCTGAGAGTGTCTGAGAGTGTCAGAGAGTGTCTGCGAGTGTCAGAGAGCGTCAGAGAGTGATCAAGAGTGTCAGAGAGCGATTAAGAGTGTCAGAGAGTGTCAGAGAGTGTCAGAGAGTGATAGAGAGTGTCTGAGAATGTCTGAGAGTGTCAGAGAGTGTCTGAGAGTGTCAGAGAGGGTCTGCCAATGTCAGAGAGTGTCAGAGAGTGTCAGAGAGTGTCTGAGAGTGTCTGAGAGTGTCTGAGAGTGATAGAGAGTGATAGAGTGTGTCTGAGAATGTCTGAGAGTGTCAGAGAGTGTCTGAGAGTGTCAGAGAGGGTCTGAGAATGTCAGAGAGTGTCAGAGAGTGATAGAGAGTGTCTGAGAGTGTCAGAGAGTGTCAGAGTGTGTCAGAGAGTGTCAGAGAGTGATAGAGAGTGTCAGAGAGTGTCAGAGAGTGATAGAGAGTGATAGAGAGTGTCAGAAAGTGATAGAGAGTGATAGAGAGTGTCAGAGAGTGTCTGAAAGTGTCAGAGTGTGTCGGAGTGTGTCACAGAATGTCTGAGAGTGTCAGAGAGTGTCAGAGATTGATAAAGAGTGATAGAGAGTGTCTGAGAGTGTCAGAGTGTGTCAGAGATTATCAGAGACTGATAGAGCGTGATATCGAGTGATAGAGAGTGTCATAGAGTGTCATTGAGTGATAAAGAGTGTCAGAGAGTGATAGAGAGTGTCAGAGAGTGATAGAGAGTGTCAGAGAGTGATAGAGAGTGATAGAGAGTGTCAGAGAGCGATTAAGAGTGTCAGAGAGGGTCACAGAGTGTCAGAGAGTGATAGAGAGTGATAGAGAGTGTCTGAGAATGTCAGAGGGTGTCTGAGAGTGTCAGAGAATGTCAGAGAGTGATAGAGAGTGTCTGAGAGTGTCAGAGAGTGTCAGAGTGTGTCAGAGAGTGTCAGAGAGTGATAGAGAGTGATAGAGAGTGTCAGAGAGTGTCAGAGAGTGTCAGAGAGTGTCAGAGAGTGATAGAGAGTGATAGAGAGTGTCAGAAAGTGATAGAGAGTGATAGAGAGTGTCAGAGAGTGTCTGAAAGTGTCAGAGTGTGTCAGAGTGTGTCACAGAATGTCTGAGAGTGTCAGAGAGTGTCAGAGATTATCAGAGAGTGATAGAGAGTGATATAGAGTGATAGAGAGTGTCATAGAGTGTCATTGAGTGATAAAGAGTGTCAGAGAGCGTCAGAGAGTGATCAAGAGTGTCAGAGAGTGATAGATAGTGTCAGAGAGTGATAGAGAGTGTCAGAGAGTGATAGAGAGTGTCAGAGAGCGATTAAGAGTGTCGGAGAGTGTCAGAGAGTGATAGAGAGTGATAGAGAGTGTCTGAGAATGTCTGAGAGTGTCAGAGAGTGTCTGAGAGTGTCAGAGAGTGTCAGAGAGTGATAGAGAGTGTCTGAGAGTGTCAGAGAGTGTCAGAGTGTGTCAGAGAGTGTCAGAGAGTGTCAGAGAGTGTCAGGGAGTGTCAGAGAGTGATAGAGAGTGATAGAGAGTGTCAGAAAGTGATAGAGAGTGATAGAGGGTGTCAGAGAGTCTCTGAAAGTGTCAGAGTGTGTCAAAGAGTGTCAGTGAATGTTAGAGAGTGATAAGGAGTGTCAGAGAGTGTCATTGAGTGTCAGAGAGTGTCAGAGAGTTTCAGAGAGTGATAGAGAGTGTCAGAGAGTGATAGAGAGTGTCAGCAAGTGATAGAGAGTGATAGAGTGTCAGAGAGTGATAGAGAGTGATCGAGAGTGTCTGAGAGTGTCAGAGAGTGTCAGAGCGTTTCAGAGAGTGATAGAGCGTGATAGAGAGTGTCATAGAGTGTCATTGAGTGATAGAGAGAGTCAGATAGTGATCGAGAGTGTCAGAGAGTGATAGAGAGTGTCAGTGATTGATAGAGAGTGTCAGAGAGTGATTAAGAGTGTCAGTGAGTGTCAGAGAGTGTCAGAGTGTGATAGAGAGTGATAGCGAGCGTCAGAGAGAGTCATAGAGTGATAGAGAGTATCAGAGTGTGTCACAGAATGTCTGAGATGGTCAGAGAGTGTCAGAGAGTGATAAAGAGTGATAGAGAGTGTCTGAGAGTGTCAGAGTGTGTCAGAGAGTTTCAGAGAGCGACAGAGAGTGTTAGAGAGTGTCATGGAGTGTCATTGAGTGATAGAGAGTGTCAGAGAGTGATCGAGAGTGTCAGAGAGTGATAGAGAGTGCCAGTGATTGATGGAGAGTGTCAGAGATTGATTAAGAGTGTCAGAGAGTGTCTGAGAGTGTCAGAGAGTGTCTGAGAGTGTCAGAGAGTGTCAGAGAGTGTCAGAGAGTGTCTAAGAGTGTCAGAGGGTCTCAGAGGGTGTCAGAGAGTGTCAGAGAGTGATAGAGAGTGATAGAGAGTGTCTGAGAGTGTCTGAGAGTGTCAGAGAGTGTCTGCGAGTGTCAGAGAGCGTCAGAGAGTGATCAAGAGTGTCAGAGAGTGATAGAGAGTGTCAGAGAGTGATAGAGAGTGTCAGAGAGTGATAGAGAGTGATAGAGAGTGTCAGAGAGCGATTAAGAGTGTCAGAGAGTGTCAGAGAGTGTCAGAGAGTGATAGAGAGTGATAGAGAGTGATAGAGAGTGATAGAGAGTGTCTGAGAATGTCTGAGAGTGTCAGAGAGTGTCTGAGAGTGTCAGAGAGTGTCAGAGCGTGATAGAGAGTGTCTGAGAGTGTCTGAGAGTGTCAGAGAGTGTCAGAGAGTGATAGAGAGTGATAGAGAGTGTCAGAGAGTGTCAGAGAGTGATAGAGAGTGATAGAGAGTGTCAGAAAGTGATAGAGAGTGATAGAGAGTGTCAGAGAGTGTCTGAGAGTGTCTGAGAGTGTCTGAGAGTGTCAGAGAGTGTCTGCGAGTGTCAGAGAGCGTCAGAGAGTGATCAAGAGTGTCAGAGAGCGATTAAGAGTGTCAGAGAGTGTCAGAGAGTGTCAGAGAGTGATAGAGAGTGATAGAGAGTGTCTGAGAATGTCTGAGAGTGTCAGAGAGTGTCTGAGAGTGTCAGAGAGGGTCTGAGAATGTCAGAGAGTGTCTGAGAGTGATAGAGAGTGTCTGAGAGTGCCAGAGAGTGTCAGAGTGTGTCAGAGAGTGTCAGAGAGTGATAGAGAGTGTCAGAGAGTGTCAGAGATTGATAGAGAGTGATAGAGAGTGTCAGAAAGTGATAGAGAGTGATAGAGAGTGTCAGAGAGTGTCTGAAAGTGTCAGAGTGTGTCAGAGTGTGTCACAGAATGTCTGAGAGTGTCAGAGATTGATAAAGAGTGATAGAGAGTGTCTGAGAGTGTCAGAGTGTGTCAGAGATTATCAGAGAGTGATAGAGAGTGATATAGAGTGATAGAGAGTGTCATAGAGTGTTATTGAGTGATAACGAGTGTCAGAGAGCGTCAGAGAGTGATCAAGAGTGTCAGAGAGTGATAGAGAGTGTCAGAGAGTGATAGAGAGTGTCAGAGAGTGATAGAGAGTGATAGAGAGTGTCAGAGAGCGATTAAGAGTGTCAGAGAGTGTCAGAGAGTGTCAGAGATTGATAGAGAGTGATAGAGAGTGTCTGAGAATGTCTGAGAGTGTCAGAGAGTGTCTGAGAGTGTCAGAGAGTGTCAGAGAGTGATAGAGACTGTCTGAGAGTGTCAGAGAGTGTCAGAGTGTGTCAGAGAGTGTCAGAGAGTGATAGAGAGTGTCAGAGAGTGTCAGAGAGTGTCAGAGAGTGATAGAGAGTGATAGAGAGTGTCAGAAAGTGATAGAGAGTGATAGAGAGTGTCAGAGAGTGTCTGAAAGTGTCAGAGTGTGTCAAAGAGTGTCAGATAATGATAGAGAGTGATAAGGAGTGTCAGAGGGTGTCATTGAGTGTCCGAGAGTGTCAGAGAGTTTCAGAGAGTGATAGAGAGCGTCAGAGAGTGATAGAGAGTGTCAGCAAGTGATAGAGAGTGATAGAGTGTCAGAGAGTGATAGAGAGTGATAGAGAGTGATAGAGAGTGTCTGAGAGTGTCAGAGAGTGTCAGAGCGTTTCAGAGAGTGATAGAGCGTGATAGAGAGTGTCATAGAGTGTCATTGAGTGATAGAGAGAGTCAGATAGTGATCGAGAGTGTCAGAGAGTGATAGAGAGTGTCAGTGATTGACAGAGAGTGTCAGAGAGTGATTAAGACTGTCAGTGAGTGTCAGAGAGTGTCAGAGTGTGATAGAGAGTGATAGCGAGCGTCAGAGAGAGTCATAGAGTGATAGAGAGTATCAGAGTGTGTCACAGAATGTCTGAGATGGTCAGAGAGTGTCAGAGAGTGATAAAGAGTGATAGAGAGTGTCTGAGAGTGTCAGAGTGTGTCAGAGAGTTTCAGAGAGCGACAGAGAGTGATAGAGAGTGTCATGGAGTGTCATTGAGTGATAGAGAGTGTCAGAGAGTGATCGAGAGTGTCAGAGAGTGTCTGAGAGTGTCTGAGAGTGTCTGAGAGTGTCAGAGAGTGTCAGAGAGTGTCTAAGAGTGTCAGAGGGTGTCAGAGAGTGTCAGAGAGTGATAGAGAGTGATAGAGAGTGTCTGAGAGTGTCAGAGAGTGTCAGAGAGTGTCTGCGAGTGTCAGAGAGTGTCAGAGAGTGATAAAGAGTGATAAAGAGCGATAGAGAGTGTCTGAGAGTGTCAGAGAGTGTCAGAGTGTGTCAGAGAGTGATAGAGAGTCTCAGAGAGTGATAGAGAGTGATAGAGAGTGTCAGAGCGTGGCATTGAGTGATAGAGAGTGATAGAGAGTGTCTGAGAGAGTCTGAGAGTGTCAGAGACTGTCAGAGTGTGTCAGAGAGTGATGGGGAGTGATAGAGAGTGTTTGAGTGTGTCACAGAGTGTCAGAGAGTGATACAGAGTGTCATAGAGTGATAGAGAGTGTCAGAAAGTGTCAGAGAGCGTCAGAGATCGTCAGAGAGAGTCAGAGAGTGTCAGAGTGTGATAGAGAGTGATAGAGAGTATCAGAGAGTGTCAGAGAGTGTCTGAGAGATTCTGAGAGTGTCAGAGACTGTCAGAATTTGTCAGAGAGTGATAGAGAGTGATAGAGAGTGTCTGAGTGTGTCAGAGAGTGTCAGAGAGTGATCGAGAGTGATAGAGAGTGTCAGAGAATGTCATAGAGTGATAGAGAGTGTCAGAGAGTGTCTGCGAGTGTCAGTGAGTGTCAGAGAGTGATATGGAGTATCTGAGAGTGTCAGAGATTGTCAGAGATTGACAGAGGGTGTCAGAGAGTGATACAGAGGGTCTGAGACTGTCAGAGAGCGTCAGAGTGTGTCAGAGAGTGTCAGAGAGTGTCCGAGCATGCATGAGAGTGATAGAGAGTGTCTGAGAGAGTCTGAGAGTGTCAGAGACTGTCAGAGTGTGTCAGAGAGTGATGGAGACTGATAGAGAGTGTTTGAGTGTGTCAGAGAGTTTCAGAGAGTGATAGAGAGTGATAGAGATTGTCAGAGAGTGTCATAGGGTGATAGAGAGAGTCAGAGAGTGTCAGAGAGCGTCAGAGAGTGTCAGAGAGTGATGGAGACTGTCTGAGGTGTCTGAGAGTGACAGAGAGTGTCTGCGAGTGTCAGTGAGTGTCAGAGAGTGATATAGAGCGTCTGAGAGTTTCTGAGAGTGTCTGAGAGTGTCAGAGATTGTCAGAGTGTGTCAGAGAGTGATAGAGAGTGTCTGAGACTGTCAGAGAGTGTCAGAGTGTGTCAGAGTGTGTCAGATTGTGTCAGATTGTGTCAGAGAGTGATAGAGATTGATAGAGGGTGCATGAGAGTGTCAGAGAGTGTCTGAGAGTGTGAGAGCGTGTCAGAGTGTGTCAGAGAGAGCCAGAGAGTGGTTGAGAGTGTCTGAGAGTGTCAGAGAGTGTCAGAGAGTGTCAGAGATTGATAAAGAGTGATAGAGAGTGTCTGAGAATGTCAGAGTGTGTCAGAGTGTGTCAGAGAGTATCAGAGATTGATAGAGAGTGATAGAGAGTGACAGGGAGTGTCACAGAGTGTCATTGAGTGATAGAGAGTGTCAGAGAGCGTCAGAGAGTGATCGAGAGTGATCGAGAGTGTCAGAGAGTGTCTGAGAGCGTCAGAGAGCGTCAGAGAGTGTCTGAGAGCGTCAGAGAGAGTCTGAGAGCGTCAAAGAGTGTTTGAGTGCGATAGAGAGTGATAGAGAGTGTCTGAGAGTGACAGAGAGAGTCTGAGAGTGACAGAGAGTGTCTGAGAGTGTCAATGAGTGTCAGTGAGTGTCAGAGAGTGTCAGAGAGAGTTAGAGAGTGTCAGAGAGTGATAGAGAGTGTCAGAGAATGTCAGAGAGTGATAGAGAGTGTCAGAGAGTGATAGAGATTTTCTGAGAGTGTCAGAGAGAGACAGAGAGCTTCTGAGAGTGTCAGAGATAGTCAGAGAGTGATAGAGTGTGATAGAGAGTGATAGAGAGTGTCAGAGTGTGTCAGAGAGTTTTAGAGAGTGATAGAGAGCGTCAGAGACTGTCATAGAGTGACAGAGATTGTCAGAGTGTGTCACAGAATGTCTGAGAGTGTCAGAGAGTGTCAGAGATTGATAAAGAGTGATAGAGAGTGTCTGAGAGTGTCAGAGTGTGTCAGAGATTATCAGAGAGTGATAGAGAGTGATATAGAGTGATAGAGAGTGTCATAGAGTGTCATTGAGTGATAGACAGTGTCAGAGAGCGTCAGAGAGTGATCAAGAGTGTCGGAGAGTGATAGAGAGTGTCAGAGAGTGATAGAGAGTGTCAGAGAGTGATAGAGAGTGATAGAGAGTGTCAGAGAGCGATTAAGAGTGTCAGAGAGTGTCAGAGAGTGATAGAGAGTGTCACAGAGTGTCATTGAGTAATAGAGAGTGTCAGAGAGCGTCAGAGAGTGATCGAGAGTGATCGAGAGTGTCAGAGAGTGTCTGAGAGCGTCAGAGAGCGTCAGAGAGTGTCTGAGAGCGTCAGAGAGTGTCTGAGAGCGTCAAAGAGTGTTTGAGAGCGATAGAGAGTGATAGAGAGTGTCTGAGAGTGAGTGTGTGTGTCTGAGAGTGACAGAGAGTGTCTGAGAGTGTCAGTGAGTGTCAGTGAGTGTCAGAGAGTGTCAGAGAGAGTTAGAGAGTGTCAGAGAGTGATAGAGAGTGTCTGAGAATGTCAGAGAGTGATAGAGAGTGTCAGAGAGTGATAGAGATTTTCTGAGAGTGTCAGAGAGAGACAGAGAGCTTCTGAGAGTGTCAGAGATAGTCAGAGAGTGATAGAGTGTGATAGAGAGTGATAGAGAGTGTCAGAGTGTGTCAGAGAGTTTTAGAGAGTGATAGAGAGCGTCAGAGACTGTCATAGAGTGACAGAGAGTGTCAGAGTGTGTCACAGAATGTCTGAGAGTGTCAGAGAATGTCAGAGATTGATAAAGAGTGATAGAGAGTGTCTGAGAGTGTCAGAGTGTGTCAGAGATTATCAGAGAGTGATAGAGAGTGATATAGAGTGATAGAGAGTGTCATAGAGTGTCATTGAGTGATAGAGAGTGTCAGAGAGCGTCAGAGAGTGATCAAGAGTGTCGGAGAGTGATAGAGAGTGTCAGAGAGTGATAGAGAGTGTCAGAGAGTGATAGAGAGTGATAGAGAGTGTCAGAGAGTGTCAGAGTGTGTCAGAGATGTCAGAGAGTGATTGAGAGTGATAGAGAGTGTCAGAGAGTGTCAGAGAGTGATAGAGAGTGTCAGAAAGTGATAGAGAGTGATAGAGAGTGTCAGAGAGTGTCTGAAAGTGTCAGAGTGTGTCAAAGAGTGTCAGAGAATGATAGAGAGTGATAGAGAGTGTCAGAGAGTGTCAGCAAGTGATAGAGAGTGATAGAGAGTGTCAGAGAGTGATAGAGAGTGATAGAGGGTGTCAGAGAGTGTCAGAGAGTGTCAGAGCGTTTCAGAGAGTGATAGAGCGTGATAGAGAGTGTCAGAGAGTGTCAGAGTGTGTCAGAGAGTGTCAGAGAGTGATAGAGAGTGTCAGAGAGTGTCAGAGAGTGATAGAGAGTGATAGAGAGTGTCAGAAAGTGATAGAGAGTGATAGAGAGTGTCAGAGAGTGTCTGAAAGTGTCAGAGTGTGTCAAAGAGTGTCAGATAATGATAGAGAGTGATAAGGAGTGTCAGAGAGTGTCATTGAGTGTCCGAGAGTGTCAGAGAGTTTCAGATAGTGATAGAGAGCGTCAGAGAGTGATAGAGAGTGTCAGCAAGTGATAGAGAGTGATAGAGTGTCAGAGAGTGATAGAGAGTGATAGAGAGTGATAGAGAGTGTCTGAGAGTGTCAGAGAGTGTCAGAGCGTTTCAGAGAGTGATAGAGCGTGATAGAGAGTGTCATAGAGTGTCATTGAGTGATAGAGAGAGTCAGATAGCGATCGAGAGTGTCAGAGAGTGATAGAGAGTGTCAGTGATTGACAGAGAGTGTCAGAGAGTGATTAAGAGTGTCAGTGAGTGTCAGAGAGTGTCAGAGGGTGATAGAGAGTGATAGCGAGCGTCAGAGAGAGTCATAGAGTGATAGAGAGTATCAGAGTGTGTCACAGAATGTCTGAGATGGTCAGAGAGTGTCAGAGAGTGATAAAGAGTGATAGAGAGTGTCTGAGAGTGTCAGAGTGTGTCAGAGAGTTTCAGAGAGCGACAGAGAGTGATAGAGAGTGTCATGGAGTGTCATTGAGTGATAGAGAGTGTCAGAGAGTGATCGAGAGTGTCAGAGAGTGTCTGAGAGTGTCTGAGAGTGTCTGAGAGTGTCAGAGAGTGTCTAAGAGTGTCAGAGGGTGTCAGAGAGTGTCAGAGAGTGATAGAGAGTGATAGAGAGTGTCTGAGAGTGTCAGAGAGTGTCAGAGAGTGTCTGCGAGTGTCAGAGAGTGTCAGAGAGTGATAAAGAGTGATAAAGAGCGATAGAGAGTGTCTGAGAGTGTCAGAGAGTGTCAGAGTGTGTCAGAGAGTGATAGAGAGTCTCAGAGAGTGATAGAGAGTGATAGAGAGTGTCAGAGAGTGGCATTGAGTGATAGAGAGTGATAGAGAGTGTCTGAGAGAGTCTGAGAGTGTCAGAGACTGTCAGAGTGTGTCAGAGAGTGATGGGGAGTGATAGAGAGTGTTTGAGTGTGTCACAGAGTGTCAGAGAGTGATACAGAGTGTCATAGAGTGATAGAGAGTGTCAGAAAGTGTCAGAGAGCGTCAGAGAGCGTCAGAGAGAGTCAGAGAGTGTCAGAGTGTGATAGAGAGTGATAGAGAGTATCAGAGAGTGTCAGAGAGTGTCTGAGAGATTCTGAGAGTGTCAGAGACTGTCAGAATTTGTCAGAGAGTGATAGAGAGTGATAGAGAGTGTCTGAGTGTGTCAGAGAGTGTCAGAGAGTGATCGAGAGTGATAGAGAGTGTCAGAGAATGTCATAGAGTGATAGAGAGTGTCAGAGAGTGTCTGCGAGTGTCAGTGAGTGTCAGAGAGTGATATGGAGTATCTGAGAGTGTCAGAGATTGTCAGAGATTGACAGAGGGTGTCAGAGAGTGATACAGAGGGTCTGAGACTGTCAGAGAGCGTCAGAGTGTGTCAGAGAGTGTCAGAGAGTGTCCGAGCGTGCATGAGAGTGATAGAGAGTGTCTGAGAGAGTCTGAGAGTGTCAGAGACTGTCAGAGTGTGTCAGAGAGTGATGGAGACTGATAGAGAGTGTTTGAGTGTGTCAGAGAGTTTCAGAGAGTGATAGAGAGTGATAGAGATTGTCAGAGAGTGTCATAGGGTGATAGAGAGAGTCAGAGAGTGTCAGAGAGCGTCAGAGAGTGTCAGAGAGTGATGGAGACTGTCTGAGGTGTCTGAGAGTGACAGAGAGTGTCTGCGAGTGTCAGTGAGTGTCAGAGAGTGATATAGAGCGTCTGAGAGTTTCTGAGAGTGTCTGAGAGTGTCAGAGATTGTCAGAGTGTGTCAGAGAGTGATAGAGAGTGTCTGAGACTGTCAGAGAGTGTCAGAGTGTGTCAGAGTGTGTCAGATTGTGTCAGATTGTGTCAGAGAGTGATAGAGATTGATAGAGGGTGCATGAGAGTGTCAGAGAGTGTCTGAGAGTGTGAGAGCGTGTCAGAGTGTGTCAGAGAGAGCCAGAGAGTGGTTGAGAGTGTCTGAGAGTGTCAGAGAGTGTCAGACAGTGTCAGAGAGTGTCAGAGATTGATAAAGAGTGATAGAGAGTGTCTGAGAGTGTCAGAGTGTGTCAGAGTGTGTCAGAGAGTATCAGAGATTGATAGAGAGTGATAGAGAGTGACAGGGAGTGTCACAGAGTGTCATTGAGTGATAGAGAGTGTCAGAGAGCGTCAGAGAGTGATCGAGAGTGATCGAGAGTGTCAGAGAGTGTCTGAGAGCGTCAGAGAGCGTCAGAGAGTGTCTGAGAGCGTCAGAGAGAGTCTGAGAGCGTCAAAGAGTGTTTGAGTGCGATAGAGAGTGATAGAGAGTGTCTGAGAGTGACAGAGAGAGTCTGAGAGTGACAGAGAGTGTCTGAGAGTGTCAAGGAGTGTCAGTGAGTGTCAGAGAGTGTCAGAGAGAGTTAGAGAGTGTCAGAGAGTGATAGAGAGTGTCAGAGAATGTCAGAGAGTGATAGAGAGTGTCAGAGAGTGATAGAGATTTTCTGAGAGTGTCAGAGAGAGACAGAGAGCTTCTGAGAGTGTCAGAGATAGTCAGAGAGTGATAGAGTGTGATAGAGAGTGATAGAGAGTGTCAGAGAGTGTCAGAGAGTTTTAGAGAGTGATAGAGAGCGTCAGAGACTGTCATAGAGTGACAGAGATTGTCAGAGTGTGTCACAGAATGTCTGAGAGTGTCAGAGAGTGTCAGAGATTGATAAAGAGTGATAGAGAGTGTCTGAGAGTGTCAGAGTGTGTCAGAGATTATCAGAGAGTGATAGAGAGTGATATAGAGTGATAGAGAGTGTCATAGAGTGTCATTGAGTGATAGAGAGTGTCAGAGAGCGTCAGAGAGTGATCAAGAGTGTCGGAGAGTGATAGAGAGTGTCAGAGAGTGATAGAGAGTGTCAGAGAGTGATAGAGAGTGATAGAGAGTGTCAGAGAGCGATTAAGAGTGTCAGAGAGTGTCAGAGAGTGATAGAGAGTGTCACAGAGTGTCATTGAGTAATAGAGAGTGTCAGAGAGCGTCAGAGAGTGATCGAGAGTGATCGAGAGTGTCAGAGAGTGTCTGAGAGCGTCAGAGAGCGTCAGAGAGTGTCTGAGAGCGTCAGAGAGTGTCTGAGAGCGTCAAAGAGTGTTTGAGAGCGATAGAGAGTGATAGAGAGTGTCTGAGAGTGACAGTGAGTGTCTGAGAGTGACAGAGAGTGTCTGAGAGTGTCAGTGAGTGTCAGAGAGTGTCAGAGAGTGATTGAGAGTGATAGAGAGTGTCAGAGAGTGTCAGAGAGTGATAGAGAGTGTCAGAAAGTGATAGAGAGTGATAGAGAGTGTCAGAGAGTGTCTGAAAGTGTCAGAGTGTGTCAAAGAGTGTCAGAGTATGATAGAGAGTGATAGAGAGTGTCAGAGAGTGTCAGCAAGTGATAGAGAGTGATAGAGAGTGTCAGAGAGTGATAGAGAGTGTCAGAGAGTGTCAGAGCGTTTCAGAGAGTGATAGAGCGTGATAGAGAGTGTCATAGAGTGTCATTGAGTGATCGAGGGAGTCAGATAGTGATCGAGAGTTTCAGAGAGTGATAGAGAGTGTCAGTGATTGATAGAGAGTGTCAGAGAGTGATTAAGAGTGTCAGTGAGTGTCAGAGAGTGTCAGAGTGTGATAGAGAGTGATAGCGAGCGTCAGAGAGAGTCATAGAGTGATAGAGAGTATCAGAGTGTGTCACAGAATGTCTGAGATGGTCAGAGAGTGTCAGAGAGTGATAAAGAGTGATAGAGAGTGTCTGAGAGTGTCAGTGAGTGTCAGTGAGTGTCAGAGAGTGTCAGAGAGAGTTAGAGAGTGTCAGAGAGTGATAGAGAGTGTCAGAGAATGTCAGAGAGTGATAGAGAGTGTCAGAGAGTGATAGAGATTTTCTGAGAGTGTCAGAGAGAGACAGAGAGCTTCTGAGAGTGTCAGAGATAGTCAGAGAGTGATAGAGTGTGATAGAGAGTGATAGAGAGTGTCAGAGTGTGTCAGAGAGTTTTAGAGAGTGATAGAGAGCGTCAGAGACTGTCATAGAGTGACAGAGAGTGTCAGAGTGTGTCACAGAATGTCTGAGAGTGTCAGAGAGTGTCAGAGATTGATAAAGAGTGATAGAGAGTGTCTGAGAGTGTCAGAGTGTGTCAGAGATTATCAGAGAGTGATAGAGAGTGATATAGAGTGATAGAGAGTGTCATAGAGTGTCATTGAGTGATAGAGAGTGTCAGAGAGCGTCAGAGAGTGATCAAGAGTGTCGGAGAGTGATAGAGAGTGTCAGAGAGTGATAGAGAGTGTCAGAGAGTGATAGAGAGTGTCAGAGAGTGTCAGAGAGTGATAGGGAGTGTCACAGAGTGTCAGAGAGTGATAGAGAGTGTCACAGAGTGTCATTGAGTAATAGAGAGTGTCAGAGAGCGTCAGAGAGTGATCGAGAGTGATCGAGAGTGTCAGAGAGTGTCTGAGAGCGTCAGAGAGTGTATGAGAGCGTCAGAGAGAGTCTGAGAGCGTCAAAGAGTGTTTGAGAGCGATAGAGAGTGATAGAGAGTGTCTGAGAGTGACAGAGAGTGTCTGAGAGTGACAGAGAGTGTCTGAGAGTGTCAGTGAGTGTCAGTGAGTGTCAGTGAGTGTCAGAGAGAGTTAGAGTGTGTCAGAGAGTGATAGAGAGTGTCTGAGAATGTCAGAGAGTGATAGAGAGTGTCAGAGAGTGATAGAGATTTTCTGAGAGTGTCAGAGAGAGACAGAGAGCTTCTGAGAGTGTCAGAGATAGTCAGAGAGTGTAGAGTGTGATAGAGTGTGATAGAGAGTGTCAGAGTGTGTCAGAGAGTTTTAGAGAGTGATAGAGAGCGTCGGAGACTGTCATAGAGTGACAGAGAGTGTCAGAGTGTGTCACAGAATGTCTGAGAGTGTCAGAGAATGTCAGAGATTGATAAAGAGTGATAGAGAGTGTCTGAGAGTGTCAGAGTGTGTCAGAGATTATCAGAGAGTGATAGAGAGTGATATAGAGTGATAGAGAGTGTCATAGAGTGTCATTGAGTGATAGAGAGTGTCAGAGAGCGTCAGAGAGTGATCAAGAGTGTCGGAGAGTGATAGAGAGTGTCAGAGAGTGATAGAGAGTGTCAGAGAGTGATAGAGAGTGATAGAGAGTGTCAGAGAGCGATTAAGACTGTCAGAGAGTGTCAGAGAGTGATAGAGAGTGATAGAGAGTGTCAGAGAGTGTCAGAGTGTGTCAGAGAGTGTCAGAGAGTGATTGAGAGTGATAGAGAGTGTCAGAGAGTGTCAGAGAGTGATAGAGAGTGTCAGAAAGTGATAGAGAGTGATAGAGAGTGTCAGAGAGTGTCTGAAAGTGTCAGAGTGTGTCAAAGAGTGTCATAGAATGATAGAGAGTGATAGAGAGTGTCAGAGAGTGTCAGCAAGTGATAGAGAGTGATAGAGAGTGTCAGAGAGTGATAGAGAGTGATAGAGAGTGTCAGAGAGTGTCAGAGAGTGTCAGAGCGTTTCAGAGAGTGATAGAGCGTGATAGAGAGTGTCATAGAGTGTCATTGAGTGATCGAGGGATTCAGATAGTGATCGAGAGTTTCAGAGAGTGATAGAGAGTGTCAGTGATTGATAGAGAGTGTCAGAGAGTGATTAAGAGTGTCAGTGAGTGTCAGAGAGTGTCAGAGTGTGATAGAGAGTGATAGCGAGCGTCAGAGAGAGTCATAGAGTGATAGAGAGTATCAGAGTGTGTCACAGAATGTCTGAGATGGTCAGAGAGTGTCAGAGAGTGATAAAGAGTGATAGAGAGTGTCTGAGAGTGTCAGTGAGTGTCAGTGAGTGTCAGTGAGTGTCAGAGAGTGTCAGAGAGAGTTAGAGAGTGTCAGAGAGTGATAGAGAGTGTCAGAGAATGTCAGAGAGTGATAGAGAGTGTCAGAGAGTGATAGAGATTTTCTGAGAGTGTCAGAGAGAGACAGAGAGCTTCTGAGAGTGTCAGAGATAGTCAGAGAGTGATAGAGTGTGATAGAGAGTGATAGAGAGTGTCAGAGTGTGTCAGAGAGTTTTAGAGAGTGATAGAGAGCGTCAGAGACTGTCATAGAGTGACAGAGAGTGTCAGAGTGTGTCACAGAATGTCTGAGAGTGTCAGAGAATGTCAGAGATTGATAAAGAGTGATAGAGAGTGTCTGAGAGTGTCAGAGTGTGTCAGAGATTATCAGAGAGTGATAGAGAGTGATATAGAGTGATAGAGAGTGTCATAGAGTGTCATTGAGTGATAGAGAGTGTCAGAGAGCGTCAGAGAGTGATCAAGAGTGTCGGAGAGTGATAGAGAGTGTCAGAGAGTGATAGAGAGTGTCAGAGAGTGATAGAGAGTGTCAGAGAGTGTCAGAGAGTGATAGAGAGTGTCACAGAGTGTCATTGAGTAATAGAGAGTGTCAGAGAGCGTCAGAGAGTGATCGAGAGTGATCAAGAGTGTCAGAGAGTGTCTGAGAGCGTCAGAGAGCGTCAGAGAGTGTCTGAGAGCGTCAGAGAGAGTCTGAGAGCGTCAAAGAGTGTTTGAGAGCGATAGAGAGTGATAGAGAGTGTCTGAGAGTGACAGAGAGTGTCTGAGAGTGACAGAGAGTGTCTGAGAGTGTCAGTGAGTGTCAGTGAGTGTCAGTGAGTGTCAGAGAGTATCAGAGAGAGTTAGAGAGTGTCAGAGATTGATAGAGAGTGTCTGAGAATGTCAGAGAGTGATAGAGAGTGTCAGAGAGCGTCAGAGAGTGATCAAGAGTGTCGGAGAGTGATAGAGAGTGTCAGAGAGTGATAGAGAGTGTCAGAGAGTGTCAGAGAGTGATAGAGAGTGTCACAGAGTGTCATTGAGTAATAGAGAGTGTCAGAGAGCGTCAGAGAGTGATCGAGAGTGATCGAGAGTGTCAGAGAGTGTCTGAGAGCGTCAGAGGGCGTCAGAGAGTGTCTGAGAGCCTCAGAGAGAGTCTGAGAGCGTCAAAGAGTGTTTGAGAGCGATAGATAGTGATAGAGAGTGTCTGAGAGTGACAGAGAGTGTCTGAGAGTGTCAGTGAGTGTCAGTGAGTGTCAGAGAGTGTCAGAGAGAGTTAGAGAGTGTCAGAGAGTGATAGAGAGTGTCTGAGAATGTCAGAGAGTGATAGAGAGTGTCAGAGAGTGATAGAGATTTTCTGAGAGTGTCAGAGAGAGACAGAGAGCTTCTGAGAGTGTCAGAGATAGTCAGAGAGTGATAGAGTGTGATAGAGAGTGATAGAGAGTGTCAGAGTGTGTCAGAGAGTTTTAGAGAGTGATAGAGAGCGTCAGAGACTGTCATAGAGTGACAGAGAGTGTCAGAGTGTGTCACAGAATGTCTGAGAGTGTCAGAGAGTGTCAGAGATTGATAAAGAGTGATAGAGAGTGTCTGAGAGTGTCAGAGTGTGTCAGAGATTATCAGAGAGTGATAGAGAGTGATATAGAGTGATAGAGAGTGTCATAGAGTGTCATTGAGTGATAGAGAGTGTCAGAGAGCGTCAGAGAGTGATCAAGAGTGTCGGAGAGTGATAGAGAGTGTCAGAGAGTGATAGAGAGTGTCAGAGAGTGATAGAGAGTGATAGAGAGTGTCAGAGAGCGATTAAGAGTGTCAGAGAGTGTCAGAGAGTGATAGAGAGTGATAGAGAGTGTCTGAGAATGTCTGAGAGTGTCAGAGAGTGTCAGAGAGTGTCAGAGAGTGATAGAGAGTGTCTGAGAGTGTCAGAGAGTGTCAGAGTGTGTCAGAGAGTGTCAGAGAGTGATTGAGAGTGATAGAGAGTGTCAGAGAGTGTCAGAGCGTGTAAGAGAGTGTTAGAGAGTGTCAGAAAGTGATAGAGAGTGATAGAGAGTGTCAGAGAGTGTCTGAAAGTGTCAGAGTGTGTCAAAGAGTGTCAGAGAATGATAGAGAGTGATAGAGAGTGTCAGAGAGTGTCAGCAAGTGATAGAGAGTGATAGAGAGTGTCAGAGAGTGATAGAGAGTGATAGAGAGTGTCTGAGAGTGTCAGAGAGTGTCAGAGCGTTTCAGAGAGTGATAGAGCGTGATAGAGAGTGTCATAGAGTGTCATTGAGTGATCGAGAGAGTCAGATAGTGATCGAGAGTTTCAGAGAGTGATAGAGAGTGTCAGTGATTGATAGAGAGTGTCAGAGAGTGATTAAGAGTGTCAGTGATTGTCAGAGAGTGTCAGAGTGTGATAGAGAGTGATAGCGAGCGTCAGAGAGAGTCATAGAGTGATAGAGAGTATCAGAGTGTGTCACAGAATGTCTGAGATGGTCAGAGAGTTTCAGAGAGTGATAAAGAGTGATAGAGAGTGTCTGAGAGTGTCAGAGTGTGTCAGAGAGTTTCAGAGAGCGACAGAGAGTGACAGAGAGTGTCATGGAGTGTCATTGAGTGACAGAGAGTGTCAGAGAGTGATAGAGAGAGCCAGTGATTGATAGAGAGTGTCAGAGAGTGATTAAGAGTGTCAGTGAGTGTCAGTGAGTGTCAGAGAGTGATAGAGAGTGATAGAGAGTGTCTGAGAGTGTCTGAGAGTGTCAGAGAGTGTCAGAGAGTGTCAGAGAGTGTCTAAGAGATTCAGAGGGTGTCAGTGAGTGTCAGAGAGTGATTGAGAGTGTCAGAGAGTGATAGAGAGTGATAGAGAGTGTCTGAGAGTGTCTGAGAGTGTCAGAGAGTTTCTGCGAGTGTCAGAGAGTGATAAATAGTGATAAAGAGCGATAGAGAGTGTCTGAGAGTGTCAGAGAGTGTTAGAGTGTGTCAGAGAGTGATAGAGAGTGTCAGAGAGTGATAGAGAGTGTCAGAGAGTGATAGTGAGTGATAGAGAGTGTCAGAGAGTGGCATTGAGTGATAGAGAGTGATAGAGAGTGTCTGAGAGAGTCTGAGAGTGTCAGAGACTGTCAGAGTGTGTCAGAGAGTGATGGGGAGCGATAGAGAGTGTTTGAGTGTGTCACAGAGTGTCAGAGAGTGATAGAGAGTGTCATGGAGTGATAGAGAGTGTCAGAGAGTGTCAGAGAGCGTCAGAGAGTGTCAGCGAGTGTCAGAGAGTGATAGAGAGTGTCTGAGGTGTCTGAGAGTGACAGAGAGTGTCTGCGAGTGTCAGTGAGTGTCAGAGAGTGACATAGAGTGTCTGAGAGTGTCTGAGAGTGTCTGAGAGTGTCAGAGATTGTCAGAGTGTGTCAGAGAGTGATAGAGAGTGTCTGAGACTGTCAGAGAGTGTCAGAGTGTGTCAGAGTGTGCCAGAGTGTGTCAGATTGTCTCAGAGTGTCATAGAGATTGATAGAGAGTGTATGAGAGTGTCAGAGAGTGTCTGAGAGAGTCAGAGAGTGATAGAGAGTGTCTGAGAGTGTCAGAGAGTGTCAGAGAGTGTCTGAGTGTGTCAGAGAGTAATAGAGAGTGATAGAGAGTGTCAAAGAATGTCATACCGTGATAGAGAGTGTCAAAGAGTGTCAGACAGAGATAGAAAGTGATTGAATGTGTCTGAGAGTGTCTGAGAGTGTCAGAGAGTGTCAGAGTGTGTCAGAGAGTGTCAGAGAGTGATAGAGAGTGTTAGAGAGTGTCAGAGAATGTCAGAGAGTGTCATTGATTGATAGAGAGTGTCAGAGAGATTCAGAGAGTGATAGAGAGTGTCAGAGAGTGATAGAGAGTGTCAGAAAGTGATAGAGAGTGATAGAGAGTGTCAGAGAGTGATAGAGAGCGTCTGAGAGTGTCAGAGAGTGTCAGAGAGTGATAGAGAGTGATAGGGAGTGTCAGAGAGTGTCATTGAGTTTCAGAGAGTGTCATAGAGTGTCATTGAGTGATAGAGAGTGTCAGAGAGCGTCAGAGAGAGATCGAGACTGTCAGAGAGTGTCTGAGAGCGTCAGAGAGTGTCTGAGAGAGTCAGAGAGTGTCTGAGAGTGTCAGTGAGTGTCAGAGAGAGATAGAGAGTGATAGAGAGTGTCAGAGAGTGTCAGAGAGAGTTAGAGAGTGTCAGAGAGTAATAGAGAGTGTCTGAGAATGTCAGAGAGTGATAGAGAGTGTCAGAGAGTGATAGAGAGTTTCTGAGAGTGTCAGAGAGTGACAGAGAGTGTATGAGAGTGTCAGTGAGTGTCTGAGAGTGTCAGAGAGTGTCAGAGCGAGTTAGAGAGTGTCAGATTAATAGAGAGTGTCTGAGAATGTCAGAGAGTGATAGAGAGTGTCAGAGAGTGATAGAGAGTTTCTGAGAGTGTCAGAGAGTGACAGAGAGTGTCTGAGAGTGTCAGTGAGTGTCACTGAGTGTCAGAGAGTGATCGAGAGTGATAGAGAGTGTCAGAGAGTGTCAGAGAGAGTTAGAGTGTGTCAGAGAGTGATAGAGAGTGTCAGAGAGTGATAGAGAGTTTCTGAGAGTGTCAGAGAGTGACAGAGAGTTTCTGAGAGTGATAGAGAGTGTCAGAGAGTGATAGAGAGTTTCTGATTGTGTCAGAGAGTGTCAGAGAGTGATAGAGAGTGATAGGGAGTGATAGGGAGTGTCAGAGAGTGTCATTGAGTTTCAGAGAGTGTCATAGAGTGTCATTGAGTGATAGAGAGTGTCAGAGAGTGTCAGAGAGAGTTAGAGAGTGTCAGAGAGTGATAGATAGTGTCTGAGAATGTCGGAGAGTGATAGAGAGTGTCAGAGAGTGATAGAGAGTTTCTGAGAGTGTCAGAGAGTGACAGAGAGTGTCTGCGAGTGTCAGTGAGTGTCAGAGAGTGTCAGAGAGTGATAGAGAGTGATAGAGAGTGTCAGAGAGTGTCAGAGAGTGTTAGAGAGTGTCAGAGAGTGATAGAGAGTGTCTGAGAATGTCAGAGAGTGATAGAGAGTGTCAGAGAGTGATAGAGAGTTTCTGAAAGTGTCAGAGAGTGACAGAGAGTTTCTGAGAGTGTCAGAGAGTGTCAGAGAGTGACAGAGTGTTGTAGAGTGATAGAGAGTGTCAGAGTGTGTCAGAGAGTGTCAGAGTTTTTTAGAGAGTGATTGAGTGCTTCAGAGACTGTCATAGAGTGACAGAGAGTGTCAGAGTGTGTCACAGAATGTCTGAGAGTGTCAGAGAGTGTCAGAGATTGATAAAGAGTGACAGAGAGTGTCTGAGAGTGTCAGAGTGCGTCAGAGATGATCAGAGAGTGATAGAGAGTGATATAGAGTGATAGAGAGTGTCATAGAGTGTCATTGAGTGATAGAGAGTGTCAGAGAGCGTCAGAGAGTGATCGAGAGTGTCAGAGAGTGATAGAGAGTGTCAGAGAATGATAGAGAGTGTCAGAGAGTGATAGAGAGTGATAGAGTGTCAGAGAGCGAGTAAGAGTGTCAGAGAGTGTCAGAGAGCGATAGAGAGTGTCTGAGACTGTCTGAGAGTGTCAGAGAGTGTCTGAGAGTGTCAGAGAGTGTCAGAGTGTGTCAGAGAGTGTCAGAGAATGATAGAGAGTGATAGAGAGTGTCAGAGTGTGTCAGAGTGTGATAGAGAGTGTCAGAGTGTGATAAAGAGTGATAGAGAGTGTCAGACAGTGTCAGAGAGTGTCAGAGAGTGTCAGAGTGTGTCAGAGAGTGTCAGAGAGTGTCAGAGAGTGATAGAGAGTGATAGAGAGTGTCAGAGTGTGTCAGAGTGTGATAGAGAGTGTCAGAAAGTGATAGAGAGTGATAGAGAGTGTCAGAGAGTGTCATTGAGTGTCTGAGAGTGTCAGAGAGTTTCAGAGAGTGATAGAGAGTGTCAGAGAGTGATAGAGAGTGTCAGAAAATGATAGAGAGTGATAGAGAGAGTCAGAGAGTGATAGAGAGTGATATAGAGTTTCTGAGAGTGTCAGAGAGTGTCAGAGCGTTTCAGAGAGTGATCGAGCGTGATCGAGAGTGTCAGAGTGTGTCAGAGAGTGTCAGAGAGTGATAGAGAGTGATAGAGAGCGTCAGAGAGTGTCATAGAGTGATAGAGAGTGTCAGAGTGTGTCACAGAATGTCTGAGAGTGTCAGAGAGTGTCAGAGAGTGATAAAGAGTGATAGAGAGTGTCTGAGAGTGTCAGAGTGTGACAGAGAGTGTCAGAGAGCAATAGAGTGTGATAGAGGGTGTCATAGACTGTCATTGAGTGACAGAGAGTGTCAGAGAGTGATCGAGAGAGTCAGAGAGTGATATAGAGTGTCAGTGATTGATAGAGAGTGTCAGAGAGTGATTAAGAGTGTCAGTGAGTGTCAGAGAGTGATAGAGAGTGATAGAGAGTGTCTGAGAGTGTCTGAGAGTGTCAGAGAGTGTCTAAGAGTGTCAGAGGGTGTCAGAGGGTGTTAGAGAGTGTCAGAGAGCGATTGAGAGTGTCTGAGAGTGTCAGAGAGTGTCAGAGATTGTCAGAGAGTGATAGAGATTGTCAGAGAGTGATTAAGATTGTCAGAGAGTGATAGAGAGTGTCAGAGAATGATAGAGAGTGATAGAGAGTGTCAGAGTGTGTCAGAGTGTGATAGAGAGTGTCAGAGTGTGATAGAGAGTGATAGAGAGTGTCAGACAGTGTCAGAGAGTGTCAGAGAGTGTCAGAGAGTGATAGAGAGTGATAGAGAGTGTCAGAGTGTGTCAGAGTGTGATAGAGAGTGTCAGAAAGTGATAGAGAGTGATAGAGAGTGTCAGAGAGTGTCATTGAGTGTCTGAGAGTGTCAGAGAGTTTCAGAGAGTGATAGAGAGTGTCAGAGAGTGATAGAGAGTGTCAGAAAATGATAGAGAGTGATAGAGAGAGTCAGAAAGTGATAGAGAGTGATATAGAGTTTCTGAGAGTGTCAGAGAGTGTCAGAGCGTTTCAGAGAGTGATCGAGCGTGATCGAGAGTGTCAGAGTGTGTCAGAGAGTGTCAGAGTGTGATAGAGAGTGATAGAGAGCGTCAGAGAGTGTCATAGAGTGATAGAGAGTGTCAGAGTGTGTCACAGAATGTCTGAGAGTGTCAGAGAGTGTCAGAGAGTGATAAAGAGTGATAGAGAGTGTCTGAGAGTGTCAGAGTGTGACAGAGAGTGTCAGAGAGCAATAGAGTGTGATAGAGGGTGTCATAGACTGTCATTGAGTGACAGAGAGTGTCAGAGAGTGATCGAGAGAGTCAGAGAGTGATATAGAGTGTCAGTGATTGATAGAGAGTGTCAGAGAGTGATTAAGAGTGTCAGTGAGTGTCAGAGAGTGATAGAGAGTGATAGAGAGTGTCTGAGAGTGTCTGAGAGTGTCAGAGAGTGTCTAAGAGTGTCAGAGGGTGTCAGAGGGTGTTAGAGAGTGTCAGAGAGCGATTGAGAGTGTCTGAGAGTGTCAGAAAGTGTCAGAGATTGTCAGAGAGTGATAGAGATTGTCAGAGAGTGATTAAGATTGTCAGAGAGTGATAGAGAGTGTCAGAGAGTGATAGAGATTGTCAGAGAGTGATAGAGAGTGTCAGAACGTGATAGAGAGCGATAGAGAGTGTCAGAGAGTGATAGAGAGTGATAGAGAGTGTCAGAGAGTGATAGAGAGTGATCGTGATTGTCAGAGAGTTATTAAGAGTGATAGGGAGTTTCAGAGAGTGTCTTTGAGTGTCAGAGAGTGTCAGAGAGTTTCAGAGAGTGATAGATAGTGTCAGAGATTGATAGAGAGTGATAGAGAGTGTCAGAGAGTGATAGAGAGTGATAGTGGGTGTCTGAGAGTGTCAGAGAGTGTCAGAGAGTGATAAATAGTGATGAAGAGTGTCAGAGAGTGTCAGAGTGTGTCAGAGAGTGTCAGAGAGTGATAGAGAGTGATAGAGAGTGTCAGAGAGTGTCAGAGAGTGGCATTGAGTGAAAGAGAGTGATAGAGAGTGTCTGAGAGTGTCAGAGAGTGTCAGAGAGTGATAGAGATTGTCAGAGAGTGACAGAGAGTGTCAGAGAGTGATAGAGAGTGATAGAGAGTGTCAGAGAGTGGCATTGAGTAATAGAGAGTGTCAGAGAGTTTCCGAGAGTGATAGAGATTGTCAGAGAGTGATAGAGAGTGTCAGAACTTGATAGAGAGTGATAGAGAGTGTCAGAGAGTGATAGAGAGTGACAGAGAGAGTCAGAGAGTGATAGAGAGTGTCAGAGAGTGATCGTGAGTGTCAGAGAGTGATTAAGAGTGATAGGGAGTTTCAGAGAGTGTCTTTGAGTGTCAGAGAATGTCAGAGAGTTTCAGAGAGTGATAGATAGTGTCAGAGATTGATAGAGTGTGCAGAGAGTGATAGAGAGTGATAGTGGGTGTCTGAGAGTGTCAGAGAGTGTCAGAGAGTGTCAGAGAGAGATAGAGAGTGATAGAGAGTGTCAGAGAGTGTCAGAGTGTGTCAGAGAGTGTCAGAGTGTGATAGAGAGTGATAGAGAGTGTCAGAGAGTGGCATTGAGTGATAGAGAGTGTCAGAGAGTTTCCGAGAGTGATAGAGATTGTCAGAGAGTTGTGGGGAGTGTCAGAAAGTGATAGAGAGTGATAGAGAGTGATAGAGAGTGATATAGAGTGTCAGAGAGTGATAGAGAGTGTTAGTGAGTGTCAGAGAGTGATTAAGAGTGATAGGGAGTTTCAGAGAGTGTCATTGAGTGTCAGAGAGGGTCAGAGAGTTTCAGAGAGTGATAGAGAGTGTCAGAGATTGATAGAGAATGATAGAGAGTGTCAGAGAGTGATAGAGACTGATAGTGAGTGTCTGAGAGTGCCAGAGAGTGTCACAGAGTGTCAGAGAGTGAAGGAGAGTGATAGGGAGTTTCTGAGAGTGTCAGAGAGAGTCAGAGAGTGTCAGAGCGTGATAGAGAGTGATAGAGAGTGTCTGAGTGTGTCAGAGAGTGTCTGAGAGTGATCGAGAGTGATAGAGAGTGTCAGAGAGTGTCATAGAGTGATAGAGAGTGTCAGAGAGTGTCTGCGAGTGTCTGCGAGTGTCAGTGAGTGTCAGAGAGTGATATAGAGTATCTGAGAGTGTCAGAGATTGTCAGAGATTGACAGAGGGTGTCAGAGAGTGTCTGAGAGAGTCTGAGAGTGTCAGAGACTGTCAGACTGTGTCAGAGTGTGTCAGAGAGTGATGGAGAGTGATAGAGAGTGTTTGAGTGTGTCAGAGAATTTCAGAGAGTGATAGAGAGTGATAGAGATTGTCAGAGAGTGTCATAGAGTGATTGAGAGAGTCAGAGAGTGTCAGAGAGCGTCAGAGAGCGTCAGAGAGTGTCAGAGAGTGTCAGAGAGTGATGGAGACTGTCTGAGGTGTCTGAGAGTGACAGAGAGTGTCTGAGAGTGTCAGAGATTGTCAGAGTGTGTCAGAGTGTGATAGAGAGTGTCTGAGACTGTCAGAGAGAGTCAGAGTGTGTCAGAGTTTGTCAGATTGTGTCAGAGAGTGATAGAGATTGATAGAGAGTGCATGAGAGTGTCAGAGAGTGTCTGAGAGTGTCAGAGAGTGTCAGAGTGTGTCAGAGAGAGCCAGAGAGTGATTGAGAGTGTCTGAGAGTGTCAGAGATTGATAAAGAGTGATAGAGAGTGTCTGAGAGTGTCAGAGATTGATAGAGAGTGATAGAGAGTGACAGGGGTTTGCCATAGAGTGTCATTGAGTGATAGAGATTGTCAGAGAGCGTCAGAGAGTGATCGAGAGTGTCAGAGAGTGTCTGAGAGCGTCAGAGAGCGTCAGAGAGTGTCTGAGAGCATCAGAGAGCCTCAGAGAGAGTCTGAGAGCGTCAAAGAGTGTTCGAGTGCGATAGAGAGTGTCTGAGAGTGACAGAGAGTGTCTGAGAGTGTCAGTGAGTGTCAGAGAGTGATACAGAGTTTATGAGAGTGTCAGAGAGAGACAGAGAGTTTCTGAGAGTGTCAGAGATAGTCAGAGAGTGATAGTGTGATAGAGAGTGATAGAGAGTGTCAGAGTGTGTCAGAGAGTGGCAGAGAGTTTTAGAGAGTGATAGAGAGCGTCAGAGACTGTCAGAGAGAGACAGAGAGTGTCAGAGTGTGTCACAGATGTCTGAGAGTGATAGAGAGTGATGTAGAGTGATAGAGAGTGTCATAGAGTGTCATTGAGTGATAGAGAGTGTCAGAAAGCGTCAGAGAGTGATCGAGAGTGTCAGAGAGTGATAGAGAGTGTCAGCGAATGATAGAGAGTGTCAGAGAGTGATAGAGAGTGATAGAGAGTGTCAGAGAGCGATTAAGAGTGTCAGAGAGTGTCAGAGAGTGATAGAGAGTGATAGAGAGTGTCTGAGAATGTCTGAGAATGTCTGAGAATATCAGAGAGTGCCTGAGAGTGTCAGAGAGTGTCAGAGAGTGATAAAGTGTGGTAGAGAGTGTCTGAGAGTGTCAGAGAGTGTCAGAGTGTGTCAGAGAGTGTCAGCGAGTGATAGAGAGTGTCAGAGAGTGATAGAGAGTGTCAGAAAGTGATAGAGAGTGTCAGAGAATGATAGAGAGTGATAGAGAGTGATAGAGAGTGATAGAGAGTGTCAGAGAGCGATTAAGAGTGTCAGAGAGTGTCAGAGAGTGTCAGAGAGTGATGGAGAGTGTCTGAGAATGTCTGAGAATATCAGAGAGTGCCTGAGAGTGTCAGAGAGTGTCAGAGAGTGATAAAGTGTGATAGAGAGTGTCTGAGAGTGTCAGAGAGTGTCAGAGTGTGTCAGAGAGTGTCAGCGAGTGATAGAGTGTGTCAGAGAGTGTCAGATAGTGATAGAGAGTGTCACAAAGTGATAGAGAGCGATAGAGAGTGTCAGAGAGTGTCAGAGTTTGTCAGAGAGTGATAGAGAGTGTCATCGAGTGATAGAGAGTGATAGAGAGTGTCAGAGAGTGGCATTGAGTGATAGAGAGTGTCTGAGAGTGTCTGAGAGTGTCTGAGAGTGTCAGAGAGTGTCAGAGAGTGATAGAGAGTGTCAAAGAGTGATTAAGGTTTTCAGAGAGTGATAGAGAGTGTCTGAGAGTGTCAGAGAGTGTCAGAGAGTGTCAGAGAGTGTCAGAGAGTGATAGAGAGTGATAGAGAGTGTCAGAGAGTGGCATTGAGTGATCGAGAGTGTCCGAGATGATCCAAGAGTGATAGAGATTGTCAGAGAGTGATAGAGAGTGTCAGAAAGTGATAGAGTGTGGTGGAGAGTGTCAGAGAGTGATAGAGAGTGATAGAGAGTGTCAGAGAGTGATAGAGAGCGATAGTGAGTGTCAGAGAGTGATTAAGAGTGATAGCGAGTTTCAGAGAGTGTCATTGAGTGTCAGAGAGTGTCAGAGAGTTTCAGAGAGTGATAGAGAGTGTCAGAGATTGATAGAGATTGATAGAGAGTGTCAGAGAGTGATAGAGAGTGATAGTGAGTGTCTGAGAGTGTCAGAGTGTGTCAGAGAGTGTCAGAGAGTGATAGTGTCAGAGAGTGTCAGAGAGTGATAGAGAGTGTCAGAGAGTGTCAGAGAGTGTCTGAAAGTGTCAGAGTGTGTCAAAGAGTGTCAGAGAATGATAGAGAGTGATAGGGAGTGTCAGAGAGTGTCATTGAGTGTCCGAGAGTGTCCGAGAGTTTCAGAGAGTGATAGAGCGTGTCAGAGAGTGATAGAGAGTGTCAGAAAGTGATAGAGAGTGATAGAGAGTGTCAGAGAGTGCTAGAGAGTGTCTGAGAGTGTCAGAGAGTGTCAGAGCGTTTCAGAGAGTGATAGAGCGTGATAGAGAGTGTCATAGAGTGTCATTGAGTGATAGAGAGAGTCAGAGAGTGATCGAGAGTGTCAGAGAGTGATAGAGAGTGTCAGTGATTGATAGAGAGTGTCAGAGAGTGATTAAGAGTGTCAGTGAGTGTCAGAGAGTGTCAGAGTGTGATAGAGAGTCATAGAGATTGATAGAGAGCGTCAGAGAGAGTCATAGAGTGATAGAGAGTATCAGTGTGTGTCACAGAATGTCTGAGATGGTCAGAGAGTGTCAGAGAGTGATAAAGAGTGATAGAGAGTGTCTGAGAGTGTCAGAGTGTGTCAGAGTGTGTCAGAGAGTTTCAGAGAGCGACAGAGAGTGATAGAGAGTGTCATGGAGTGTCATTGAGTGATAGAGAGTGTCGGAGAGTGATCGAGAGTGTCAGAGAGTGATAGAGAGTGCCAGTGATTGATAGAGAGTGTCAGAGAGTGATTAAGAGTGTCAGTGAGTGTCTGAGAGTGTCTGAGAGTGATAGAGAGTGTCTGAGAGTGTCTGAGAGTGTCAGAGAGTGTCAGAGAGTGTCTAAGAGTGTCAGAGGGTGTCAGAGAGTGTCAGAGAGTGATTGAGAGTGTCAGAGAGAGATAGAGAGTGATAGAGAGTGATAGAGAGTGTCTGAGAGTGTCAGAGAGTGTCTGCGAGAGTCAGAGAGTGATAAAGAGTGATAAAGAGCGTTAGAGAGTGTCTGAGAGTGTCAGAGAGTTTCAGAGTTTGTCAGAGAGTGATAGAGAGTGTCAGAGAGTGATAGAGAGTGATATAGAGTGTCAGAGAGTGGCATTGAGTGATAGAGAGTGTCTGAGAATGTCTGAGAGTGTCTGAGAGTGTCAGAGAGTGTCAGAGAGTGATAGAGAGTGTCAAAGAGTGATTAAGGTTTTCAGAGAGTGATAGAGAGTGTCTGAGAGTGTCAGAGAGTGTCAGAGAGTGTCAGAGAGTGTCAGAGAGTGTCAGAGAGTGATAGAGTGTGATAGAGAGTGATAGAGAGTTTCAGAAAGTGGCATTGAGTGATCGAGAGTGTCCGAGAGGTTCCAAGAGTGATAGAGATTGTCAGAGAGTGATAGAGAGTGTCAGAAAGTGATAGAGAGTGGTAGAGAGTTTCAGAGAGTGATAGAGAGTGTCAGAGAGTGATAGAGAGCGATAGTGAGTGTCAGAGAGTGATTAAGAGCGATAGCGAGTTTCAGAGAGTGTCATTGTGTGTCAGAGAGTGTCAGAGAGTTTCAGAGAGTGATAGAGAGTGTCAGAGATTGATAGAGATTGATAGAGAGTGTCAGAGAGTGATAGAGAGTGATAGTGAGTGTCTGAGAGTGTCAGAGAGTGTCAGAGTGTGATAAAAAGTGATAGAGAGTGTCAGAGAGTGTCAGAGAGTGTCAGAGAGAGATAGAGAGTGATAGAGAGTGTCAGAGAGTGGCATTGACTGACAGAGAGTGTCAGAGAGTTTCCGAGAGTGATAGAGATTGTCAGAGAGTGATAGAGAGTGTCAGAAAGTGATAGAGAGTGATAGACAGTGTCAGAGAGTGATAGAGAGTGATAGTGAGTGTCAGAGAGTGATTAAGAGTGATAGGGAGTTGCAGAGAGTGTCATTGAGTGTCAGAGAGGGTCAGAGAGTTTCAGAGAGTGATAGAGAGTGTCAGAGATTGATAGAGAGTGATAGAGAGTGTCAGAGAGTGATAGAGAGTGATAGCGAGTGTCTGAGAGTGCCAGAGAGTGTCAGAGAGTGTCAGAGACTGTCAGAGTGTGTCAGAGAGTGATAGAGAGTGATAGAGAGTGTCAGAGACTGCCATAGAGTGACAGAGAGTGTCAGAGTGTTTCACAGAATGTCTGAGAGTGTCAGAGAGTGTCAGAGATTGATAAAGAGTGATAGAGAGTGTCTAAGAGTGTCAGAGTGTGTCAGAGATTATCAGAGTGTGATAGAGAGTGATATAGAGTGATAGAGAGTGTCATAGAATGTCATTGAGTGATAGAGAGTGTCAGAGAGCGTCAGAGAGTGATAGAGAGTGTCAGAGAGTGATAAAGAGTGATAGAGAGTGTCTGAGAGTGTCAGAGTGTGTCAGAGAGTGTCAGAGAGTGATAGAGAGTGTCAGAGAGTGTCAGAGAGTGATCGAGAATGTCAGAAAGTGATAGAGAGTGATAGAGAGTGTCAGAGAGTGTCTGAAAGTGTCAGAGTGTGTCAAAGAGTGTCAGAGAATGATAGAGAGTGATAGGGAGTGTCAGAGAGTGTCATTGTGTGTCCGAGAGTGTCAGAGAGTTTCAGAGAGTGGTAGAGAGTGTCAGAGAGTGATAGAGAGTGTCAGAAAGTGATAGAGAGTGATAGAGAGTGTCAGAGAGTGATAGAGAGTGATAGGGAGTGTCTGAGAGTGCCAGTGAGTGTCAGAGCGTTTCAGAGCGTGATAGAGAGTGTCATAGAGTGTCATTGAGTGATAGAGAGAGTCAGAAAGTGATAGAGAGTGATAGAGAGTGTCAGAGAGTGATAGAGAGTGATAGAGAGTGTCTGAGAGTGTCAGAGAGTGTCAGAGAGTTTCCGAGAGTGATAGAGATTGTCAGAGGGTTGTGGGGAGTGTCAGAAAGTGATAGAGAGTGATAGAGAGTGTCAGAGAGTGATAGAGAGTGATAGAGAGTGTCAGAGAGTGATAGAGAGTGATAGAGAGTGTCTGAGAGTGTCAGAGAGTGTCAGAGAGTTTCCGAGAGTGATAGAGATTGTCAGAGAGTTGTGGGGAGTGTCAGAAAGTGATAGAGAGTGATAGAGAGTGTCAGAGAGTGATAGAGAGTGATATAGAGTGTCAGAGAGTGATAGAGAGTGATAGTGAGTGTCAGAGAGTGATTAAGAGTGATAGGGAGTTTCAGAGAGTGTCATTGAGTGTCAGAGAGTTTCATAGAGTTTCAGAGAGTGATAGAGAGTGTCAGAGATTGATAGAGAATGATAGAGAGTGTCAGAGAGTGATAGAGACTGATAGTGAGTGTCTGAGAGTGCCAGAGAGTGTCACAGAGTGTCAGAGAGTGAAGGAGAGTGATAGGGAGTTTCTGAGAGTGTCAGAGAGAGTCAGAGAGTGTCAGAGCGTGATAGAGAGTGATAGAGAGTGTCTGAGTGTGTCAGAGAGTGTCAGAGAGTGATCGAGAGTGATAGAGAGTGTCAGAGAGTGTCATAGAGTGATAGAGAGTGTCAGAGAGTGTCTGTGAGTGTCTGCGAGTGTCAGTGAGTGTCAGAGAGTGATATAGAGTATCTGAGAGTGTCAGAGATTGTCAGAGATTGACAGAGGGTGTCAGAGAGTGTCTGAGAGAGTCTGAGAGTGTCAGAGACTGTCAGAGTGTGTCAGAGTGTGTCAGAGAGTGATGGAGAGTGATAGAGAGTGTTTGAGTGTGTCAGAGAATTTCAGAGAGTGATAGAGAGTGATAGAGATTGTCAGAGAGTGTCATAGAGTGATAGAGAGAGTCAGAGAGTGTCAGAGAGCGTCAGAGAGCGTCAGAGAGTGTCAGAGAGTGTCAGAGAGTGATGGAGACTGTCTGAGGTGTCTGAGAGTGACAGAGAGTGTCTGAGAGTGTCAGAGATTGTCAGAGTGTGTCAGAGTGTGATAGAGAGTGTCTGAGACTGTCAGAGAGAGTCAGAGTGTGTCAGAGTGTGTCAGATTGTGTCAGAGAGTGAAAGAGATTGATAGAGAGTGCATGAGAGTGTCAGAGAGTGTCTGAGAGTGTGAGAGAGTGTCAGAGTGTGTCAGAGAGAGCCAGAGAGTGATTGAGAGTGTCTGAGAGTGTCAGAGATTGATAAAGAGTGATAGAGAGTGTCTGAGAGTGTCAGAGTGTGTCAGAGAGTATCAGAGATTGATAGAGAGTGATAGAGAGTGACAGGGGTTTGCCATAGAGTCTCATTGAGTGATAGAGATTGTCAGAGAGCGTCAGAGAGTGATCGAGAGTGTCAGAGAGTGTCTGAGAGCGTCAGAGAGCGTCAGAGAGTGTCTGAGAGCGTCAGAGAGCGTCAGAGAGAGTCTGAGAGCGTCAAAGAGTGTTCGAGTGCGATAGAGAGTGTCTGAGAGTGACAGAGAGTGTCTGAGAGTGTCAGTGAGTGTCAGAGAGTGATACAGAGTTTCTGAGAGTGTCAGAGAGAGACAGAGAGTTTCTGAGAGTGTCAGAGATAGTCAGAGAGTGATAGAGTGTGATAGAGAGTGATAGAGAGTGTCAGAGTGTGTCAGAGAGTTTTAGAGAGTGATAGAGAGCGTCAGAGACTGTCAGAGAGAGACAGAGAGTGTCAGAGTGTGTCACAGAATGTCTGAGAGTGATAGAGAGTGATGTAGAGTGATAGAGAGTGTCATAGAGTGTCATTGAGTGATAGAGAGTGTCAGAGATAGTCAGAGAGTGATAGAGTGTGATAGAGAGTGATAGAGAGTGTCAGAGTGTGTCAGAGAGTTTTAGAGAGTGATAGAGATCGTCAGAGACTGTCAGAGAGAGACAGAGTGTGTCAGAGTGTGTCACAGAATGTCTGAGAGTGATAGAGAGTGATGTAGAGTGATAGAGAGTGTCATAGAGTGTCATAGAGTGATCGAGAGTGTCAGAGAATGATAGAGAGTGTCAGAGAGTGATAGAGAGTGATAGAGAGTGTCAGAGAGCGATTAAGAGTGTCAGAGAGTGTCAGAGAGTGATAGAGAGTGATAGAGAGTGATAGAGAGTGTCTGAGAATGTCTGAGAATGTCTGAGAATATCAGAGAGTGCCTGAGAGTGTCAGAGAGTGTCAGAGAGTGATAAAGTGTGGTAGAGAGTGTCTGAGAGTGTCAGAGAGTGTCAGAGTGTGTCAGAGAGTGTCAGCGAGTGATAGAGAGTGTCTGAGAGTGTCAGAGAGTGATAGAGAGTGTCAGAAAGTGATAGAGAGTGTCAGAGAATGATAGAGAGTGATAGAGAGTGATAGAGAGTGATAGAGAGTGTCAGAGAGCGATTAAGAGTGTCAGAGAGTGTCAGAGAGTGTCAGAGAGTAATGGAGAGTGTCTGAGAATGTCTGAGAATATCAGAGAGTGCCTGAGAGTGTCAGAGAGTGTCAGAGAGTGTCAGAGAGTGATAAAGTGTGATAGAGAGTGTCTGAGAGTGTCAGAGAGTGTCAGAGTGTGTCAGAGAGTGTCAGCGAGTGATAGAGTGTGTCAGAGAGTGTCAGAGAGTGATAGAGAGTGTCACAAAGTGATAGAGAGCGATAGAGAGTGTCAGAGAGTGTCAGAGTTTGTCAGAGAGTGATAGAGAGTGTCAGAGAGTGATAGAGAGTGATAGAGAGTGTCAGAGAGTGGCATTGAGTGATAGAGAGTGTCTGAGAGTGTCTGAGAGTGTCAGAGAGTGTCAGAGAGTGATAGAGAGTGTCAAAGAGTGATTAAGGGTTTCAGAGAGTGATAGAGAGTGTCTGAGAGTGTCAGAGAGTGTCAGAGAGTGTCAGAGAGTGATAGAGAGTGATAGAGAGTGATAGAGAGTGTCAGAGAGTGGCATTGAGTGATCGAGAGTGTCCGAGATGTTCCAAGAGTGATAGAGATTGTCAGAGAGTGATAGAGAGTGTCAGAAAGTGATAGAGAGTGGTGGAGAGTGTCAGAGAGTGATAGAGAGTGATAGAGAGTGTCAGAGAGTGATAGAGAGCGATAGTGAGTGTCAGAGAGTGATTAAGAGTGATAGCGAGTTTCAGAGAGTGTCATTGAGTGTCAGAGAGTGTCAGAGAGTTTCAGAGAGTGACAGAGAGTGTCAGAGATTGATAGAGATTGATAGAGAGTGTCAGAGAGTGATAGAGAGTGATAGTGAGTGTCTGAGAGTGTCAGAGTGTGTCAGAGAGTGTCAGAGAGTGATAGAGAGTGTCAGAGAGTGTCAGAGAGTGATAGAGAGTGTCAGAGAGTGTCAGAGAGTGTCTGAAAGTGTCAGAGTGTGTCAAAGAGTGTCAGAGAATGATAGAGAGTGATAGGGAGTGTCAGAGAGTGTCATTGAGTGTCCGAGAGTGTCAGAGAGTTTCAGAGAGTGATAGAGCGTGTCAGAGAGTGATAGAGAGTGTCAGAAAGTGATAGAGAGTGATAGAGAGTGTCAGAGAGTGATAGAGAGTGCTAGAGAGTGTCTGAGAGTGTCAGAGAGTGTCAGAGCGTTTCAGAGAGTGATAGAGCGTGATAGAGAGTGTCATAGAGTGTCATTGAGTGATAGAGAGAGTCAGAGAGTGATCGAGAGTGTCAGAGAGTGATAGAGAGTGTCAGTGATTGATAGAGAGTGTCAGAGAGTGATTAAGAGTGTCAGAGAGTGTCAGAGAGTGTCAGAGTGTGATAGAGAGTCATAGAGAGTTATAGAGAGCGTCAGAGAGAGTCATAGAGTGATAGAGAGTATCAGTGTGTGTCACAGAATGTCTGAGATGGTCAGAGAGTGTCAGAGAGTGATAAAGAGTGATAGAGAGTGTCTGAGAGTGTCAGAGTGTGTCAGAGAGTTTCAGAGAGCGACAGAGAGTGATAGAGAGTGTCATGGAGTGTCATTGAGTGATAGAGAGTGTCGGAGAGTGATCGAGAGTGTCAGAGAGTGATAGAGAGTGCCAGTGATTGATAGAGAGTGTCAGAGAGTGATTAAGAGTGTCAGTGAGTGTCTGAGAGTGTCTGAGAGTGATAGAGAGTGTCTGAGAGTGTCTGAGAGTGTCAGAGAGTGTCAGAGAGTGTCTAAGAGTGTCAGAGGGTGTCAGAGAGTGTCAGAGAGTGATTGAGAGTGTCAGAGAGAGATAGAGAGTGATAGAGAGTGATAGAGAGTGTCTGAGAGTGTCAGAGAGTGTCTGCGAGAGTCAGAGAGTGATAAAGAGTCATAAAGTGCGATAGAGAGTGTCTGAGAGTGTCAGAGAGTTTCAGAGTTTGTCAGAGAGTGATAGAGAGTGTCAGAGAGTGATAGAGAGTGATAGAGAGTGTCAGAGAGTGGCATTGAGTGATAGAGAGTGTCTGAGAGTGTCAGAGAGTGTCAGAGAGTGACAGAGAGTGTCAAAGAGTGATTAAGGTTTTCAGAGAGTGATAGAGAGTGTCTGAGAGTGTCAGAGAGTGTCAGAGAGTGTCAGAGAGTGTCAGAGAGTGATAGAGAGTGATAGAGAGTGATAGAGAGTTTCAGAGAGTGGCATTGAGTGATCGAGAGTGTCCGAGAGGTTCCAAGAGTGATAGAGATTGTCAGAGAGTGATAGAGAGTGTCAGAAAGTGATAGAGAGTGGTAGAGAGTTTCAGAGAGTGATAGAGAGTGTCAGAGAGTGATAGAGAGCGATAGTGAGTGTCAGAGAGTGATTAAGAGCGATAGCGAGTTTCAGAGAGTGTCATTGAGTGTCAGAGAGTGTCAGAGAGTTTCAGAGAGTGATAGAGAGTGTCAGAGATTGATAGAGATTGATAGAGAGTGTCAGAGAGTGATAGAGAGTGTCAGAGAGCGATTAAGAGTGTCAGAGAGTGTCAGAGAGTGATAGAGAGTGATAGAGAGTGTCTGAGAATGTCTGAGAATATCAGAGAGTGCCTGAGAGTGTCAGAGAGTGTCAGAGAGTGATAAAGTGTGGTAGAGAGTGTCTGAGAGTGTCAGAGTGTGTCAGAGAGTGTCAGCGAGTGATAGAGAGTGTCAGAGAGTGTCAGAGAGTGATAGAGAGTGTCAGAAAGTGATAGAGAGTGTCAGAGAATGATAGAGAGTGATAGAGAGTGATAGAGAGTGATAGAGAGTGTCAGAGAGCGATTAAGAGTGTCAGAGAGTGTCAGAGAGTGTCAGAGAGTGATGGAGAGTGTCTGAGAATGTCTGAGAATATCAGAGAGTGCCTGAGAGTGTCAGAGAGTGTCAGAGAGTGTCAGAGAGTGTCAGAGAGTGTCAGAGAGTGATAGAGAGTGTCAGAGAGTGTCAGAGTGTGTCAGAGAGTGTCAGCGAGTGATAGAGTGTGTCAGAGAGTGTCAGAGAGTGATAGAGAGGGTCACAAAGTGATAGAGAGCGATAGAGAGTGTCAGAGAGTGTCAGAGTTTGTCAGAGAGTGATAGAGAGTGTCAGAGAGTGATAGAGAGTGATAGAGAGTGTCAGAGAGTGGCATTGAGTGATAGAGAGTGTCTGAGAGTGTCTGAGAGTGTCAGAGAGTGTCAGAGAGTGATAGAGAGTGTCAAAGAGTGATTAAGGTTTTCAGAGAGTGATAGAGAGTGTCAGAGAGTGTCAGAGAGTGTCAGAGAGTGTCAGAGAGTGATAGAGAGTGATAGAGAGTGATAGAGAGTGTCAGAGAGTGGCATTGAGTGATCGAGAGTGTCCGAGATGTTCCAAGAGTGATAGAGATTGTCAGAGAGTGATAGAGAGTGTCAGAAAGTGATAGAGAGTGTCAGAAAGTGATAGAGAGTGGTGGAGAGTGTCAGAGAGTGATAGAGAGTGATAGAGAGTGTCAGAGAGTGATAGAGAGCGATAGTGAGTGTCAGAGAGTGATTAAGAGTGATAGCGAGTTTCAGAGAGTGTCATTGAGTGTCAGAGAGTGTCAGAGAGTTTCAGAGAGTGATAGAGAGTGTCAGAGATTGATAGAGATTGATAGAGAGTGTCAGAGAGTGATAGAGAGTGATAGTGAGTGTCTGAGAGTGTCAGAGTGTGTCAGAGAGTGTCAGAGAGTGATAGAGAGTGTCAGAGAGTGTCAGAGAGTGATAGAGAGTGTCAGAGAGTGTCAGAGAGTGTCTGAAAGTGTCAGAGTGTGTCAAAGAGTGTCAGAGAATGATAGAGAGTGATAGGGAGTGTCAGAGAGTGTCATTGAGTGTCCGAGAGTGTCAGAGAGTTTCAGAGAGTGATAGAGCGTGTCAGAGAGTGATAGAGAGTGTCAGAAAGTGATAGAGAGTGATAGAGAGTGTCAGAGAGTGATAGAGAGTGCTAGAGAGTGTCTGAGAGTGTCAGAGAGTGTCAGAGCGTTTCAGAGAGTGATAGAGCGTGATAGAGAGTGTCATAGAGTGTCATTGAGTGATAGAGAGAGTCAGAGAGTGATCGAGAGTGTCAGAGAGTGATAGAGAGTGTCAGTGATTGATAGAGAGTGTCAGAGAGTGATTAAGAGTGTCAGTGAGTGTCAGAGAGTGTCAGAGTGTGATAGAGAGTCATAGAGAGTTATAGAGAGCGTCAGAGAGAGTCATAGAGTGATAGAGAGTATCAGTGTGTGTCACAGAATGTCTGAGATGGTCAGAGAGTGTCAGAGAGTGATAAAGAGTGATAGAGAGTGTCTGAGAGTGTCAGAGTGTGTCAGAGTGTGTCAGAGAGTTTCAGAGAGCGACAGAGAGTGATAGAGAGTGTCATGGAGTGTCATTGAGTGATAGAGAGTGTCGGAGAGTGATCGAGAGTGTCAGAGAGTGATAGAGAGTGCCAGTGATTGATAGAGAGTGTCAGAGAGTGATTAAGAGTGTCAGTGAGTGTCTGAGAGTGTCTGAGAGTGATAGAGAGAGTCTGAGAGTGTCTGAGAGTGTCAGAGAGTGTCAGAGAGTGTCTAAGAGTGTCAGAGGGTGTCAGAGAGTGTCAGAGAGTGATTGAGAGTGTCAGAGAGAGATAGAGAGTGATAGAGAGTGATAGAGAGTGTCTGAGAGTGTCAGAGAGTGTCTGCGAGAGTCAGAGAGTGATAAAGAGTCATAAAGAGCGATAGAGAGTGTCTGAGAGTGTCAGAGAGTTTCAGAGTTTGTCAGAGAGTGATAGAGAGTGTCAGAGAGTGATAGAGAGTGATAGAGAGTGTCAGAGAGTGGCATTGAGTGATAGAGAGTGTCTGAGAGTGTCAGAGAGTGTCAGAGAGTGACAGAGAGTGTCAAAGAGTGATTAAGGTTTTCAGAGAGTGATAGAGAGTGTCTGAGAGTGTCAGAGAGTGTCAGAGAGTGTCAGAGAGTGTCAGAGAGTGTCAGAGAGTGATAGAGAGTGATAGAGAGTGATAGAGAGTTTCAGAGAGTGGCATTGAGTGATCGAGAGTGTCCGAGAGGTTCCAAGAGTGATAGAGATTGTCAGAGAGTGATAGAGAGTGTCAGAAAGTGATAGAGAGTGGTAGAGAGTTTCAGAGAGTGATAGAGAGTGTCAGAGAGTGATAGAGAGCGATAGTGAGTGTCAGAGAGTGATTAAGAGCGATAGCGAGTTTCAGAGAATGTCATTGAGTGTCAGAGAGTGTCAGAGAGTGATAGAGAGTGTCAGAGATTGATAGAGATTGATAGAGAGTGTCAGAGAGTGATAGAGAGTGATAGTGAGTGTCTGAGAGTGTCAGAGAGTGTCAGATTGTGATAAAAAGTGATAGAGAGTGTCAGAGAGTGTCAGAGAGTGTCAGAGAGAGATAGAGAGTGATAGAGAGTGTCAGAGTGTGATAAAGAGTGATAGAGAGTGTCAGAGAGTTTCCGAGAGTGATAGAGATTGTCAGAGAGTGATAGAGAGTGTCAGAAAGTGATAGAGAGTGATAGACAGTGTCAGAGAGTGATAGAGAGTGATAGTGAGTGTCAGAGAGTGATTAAGAGTGATAGGGAGTTGCAGAGAGTGTCATTGAGTGTCAGAGGGGGTCAGAGAGTTTCAGAGAGTGATAGAGAGTGTCAGAGATTGATAGAGAGTGATAGAGAGTGTCAGAGAGTGATAGAGAGTGGTAGCGAGTGTCTGAGAGTGCCAGAGAGAGTCAGAGAGGGTCAGAGACTGTCAGAGTGTGTCAGAGAGTGATAGAGAGTGATAGAGAGTGTCAGAGACTGCCATAGAGTGACAGAGAGTGTCAGAGTGTGTCACAGAATGTCTGAGAGTGTCAGAGAGTGTCAGAGATTGATAAAGAGTGATAGAGAGTGTCTAAGAGTGTCAGAGTGTGTCAGAGATTATCAGAGTGTGATAGAGAGTGATATAGAGTGATAGAGAGTGTCATAGAATGTCATTGAGTGATAGAGAGTGTCAGAGAGCGTCAGAGAGTGATAGAGAGTGTCAGAGAGTGATAAAGAGTGATGGAGAGTGTCTGAGAGTGTCAGAGTGTGTCAGAGAGTGTCAGAGATTGATAGAGAGTGTCAGAGAGTGTCAGAGAGTGATCGAGAATGTCAGAAAGTGATAGAGAGTGATAGAGAGTGTCAGAGAGTGTCTGAAAGTGTCAGAGTGTGTCAAAGAGTGTCAGAGAATGATAGAGAGTGATAGGGAGTGTCAGAGAGTGTCATTGTGTGTCCGAGAGTGTCAGAGAGTTTCAGAGAGTGGTAGAGAGTGTCAGAGAGTGATAGAGAGTGTCAGAAAGTGATAGAGAGTGATAGAGAGTGTCAGAGAGTGATAGAGAGTGATAGAGAGTGTCTGAGAGTGTCAGAGAGTGTCAGAGCGTTTCAGAGCGTGATAGAGAGTGTCATAGAGTGTCATTGAGTGATAGAGAGAGTCAGAGAGTGATCGAGAGTGTCAGATAGTGATAGAGAGTGTCAGTGATTGATAGAGAGTGTCAGAGAGTGATTAAGAGTGTCAGTGAGTGTCAGAGAGTCTCAGAGTGTGATAGAGAGTGATAGAGAGCGTCAGAGAGAGTCATAGAGTGATAGAGAGTATCAGTGTGTGTCACAGAATGTCTGAGATGGACAGAGAGTGTCAGAGAGTGATAAAGAGTGATAGAGAGTGTCTGAGAGTGTCAGAGTGTGTCAGAGAGTTTCAGAGAGCGACAGAGAGTGATAGAGAGTGTCATGGAGTGTCATTGAGTGATAGAGAGTGTTGGAAAGTGATCGAGAGTGTCAGAGAGTGATAGAGAGTGCCAATGATTGATAGAGAGTGTCAGAGAGTGATTAAGAGTGTCAGTGAGTGTCTGAAAGTGTCTGAGAGTGTCAGAGAGTGTCTGAGAGTGTCTAACAGTGTCAGGGTGTGTCAGAGAGTGTCAGAGAGTGTCAGAGAGTGATTGAGAGTGTCAGAGAGTGTAGAGAGTGATAGAGAGTGTCTGAGAGTGTCAGAGAGTGTCTGCGAGAGTCAGAAAGTGATAAAGAGTGATAAAGAGCGATAGAGAGTGTCTGAGAGTGTCAGAGAGTGTCAGAGTTTGTCAGAGAGTGATAGAGAGTGTCAGAGAGTGATAGAGAGTGATAGAGAGTGTCAGAGAGTGGCATTGAGTGATAGAGAGTGTCTGAGAGTGTCTGAGAGTGTCTGAGAGTGTCAGAGAGTGTCAGAGAGTGATAGAGAGTGATAGAGAGTGTCAAAGAGTGATTAAAGTTTTCAGAGAGTGATAGAGAGTGTCTGAGAGTGTCAGAGAGTGTCAGAGAGTGTCAGAGAGTGATAGAGAGTGATAGAGAGTGATAGAGTGTGTCAGAGAGTGGCATTGAGTGATCGAGAGTGTCTGAGAGGTTCCAAGAGTGATAGAGATTGTCAGAGAGTGATAGAGAGTGTCAGAAAGTGATAGAGAGTGATAGAGAGTGTCAGAGAGTGGTAGAGAGTGATAGAGAGTGTCAGAGAGTGATAGAGAGAGATAGTGAGTGTCAGAGAGTGATTAAGAGTGAAAGCGAGTTTCAGAGAGTGTCATTGAGTGTCAGAGAGTGTCAGAGAGTTTCAGAGAGTGATAGAGAGTGTCAGAGATTGATAGAGATTGATAGAGAGTGTCAGAGAGTGATAGAGAGTGATAGTGAGTGTCTGAGAGTGTCAGAGAGTGTCAGAGTGTGATAAAGAGCGATAGAGAGTGTCAGAGAGTGTCAGAGTGTGTCAGAGAGTGTCAGAGACAGATAGAGAGTGATAGAGAGTGTCAGAGAGTGGCATTGACTGATAGAGAGTGTCAGAGAGTTTCCGAGAGTGATAGAGATTGTCAGAGAGTGATAGAGAGTGTCAGAAAGTGATAGAGAGTGATGGAGAGTGTCAGAGAGTGATAGAGAGTGATAGTGAGTGTCAGAGAGTGATTAAGAGTGATAGGGAGTTGCAGAGAGTGTCATTGAGTGTCAGAGAGGGTCAGAGAGTTTCAGAGAGTGATAGAGAGTGTCAGAGATTGATAGAGAGTGATAGTGAGTGTCTGAGAGTGCCAGAGAGTGCCAGAGAGTGTCAGAGAGTGTCAGAGAGTGTCTGAGAGAATCTGAGAGTGTCAGAGACTGTCAGAGTGTGTCAGAGAGTGATAGAGAGTGATAGAGAGTGTCTGAGTGTGTCAGAGAGTGTCAGAGAGTGATAGAGAGTGATAGAGAGTTTCCGAGAGTGTCATCGAGTGATAGAGAGTGTCAGAGAGCGTCAGAGATCGTCAGAGAGCGTCAGAGAGCGTCAGAGAGTGTCAGAGAGTGTCAGAGAGTGTCAGAGAATGATAGAGAGTGTCTGAGGTGTCTGAGAGTGACAGAGAGTGTCTGCGAGTGTCAGTGAGTGTCAGAGAGTGATATAGAGTGATAGAGAGTGTCTGAGAGAGTCTGAGAGTGTCAGAGACTGTCAGAGTGTGTCAGAGAGTGATGGGGAGTGATAGAGAGTGTTTGAGTGTGTCACAGAGTGTCAGAGAGTGATAGAGAGTGATAGAGATTGTCAGAGAGTGTCATAAAGTGATAGAGAGTGTCAGAGAGTGTCAGAGAGCGTCAGAGAGTGTCAGCGAGTGTCAGCGAGTGTCAGAGAGTGTCAGAGAGTGATAGAGAGTGTCTGAGGTGTCCGACAGTGACAGAGAGAGTCTGCGAGTGTCAGTGAGTGTCAGAGAGTGATATAGAGTGTCTGAGAGTGTCTGAGAGTGTCTGAGAGTGTCAGAGATTGTCAGAGTGTGTCAGAGAGTGATAGAGAGTGTCTGAGACTGTCAGAGAGTGTCAAAGAGTGTCACAGTGTGTCAGAGTGTGTCAGAGTGTGTCAGATTGTGTCAGATTGTGTCAGAGAGTGATAGAGATTGATAGAGAGTGTATGAGAGTGTCATTGATTGATCGAGAGTGTCAGAGAGATTCAGAGAGTGATAGAGAGTGTCAGAGAGAGATAGAGAGTGTCAGAGAGTGACAGAGAGTGATAGAGAGTGTCAGAGAGTGATAGAGAGCTTCTGAGAGTGTCAGAGAGTGTCAGAGAGTGTCAGAGAGTGATAGAGAGTGATAGAGAGTGTCAGAGAGTGATTGAGAGTGTTTGTGAGTGTCTGAGAGTGTCTGAGAGCTTCTGAGAGTGTCAGAGTTTGTCAGAGTTTGTCAGAGTGTGTCAGAGAGTGATAGAGAGTGATAGAGAGTGTCTGAGAGAGTCAGAGAGTGTCAGAGAGTGTCAGAGAGTGATTGAGAGTGTCAGAGAGTGTAGAGAGTGATAGAGAGTGTCTGAGAGTGTCAGAGAGTGTCTGCGAGAGTCAGAGAGTGATAAAGAGTGATAAAGAGCGATAGAGAGTGTCTGAGAGTGTCAGAGAGTGTCAGAGTTTGTCAGAGAGTGATAGAGAGTGTCAGAGAGTGATAGAGAGTGATAGAGAGTGTCAGAGAGTGGCATTGAGTGATAGAGAGTGTCTGAGAGTGTCTGAGAGTGTCTGAGAGTGTCAGAGAGTGTCAGAGAGTGATAGAGAGTGATAGAGAGTGTCAAAGAGTGATTAAAGTTTTCAGAGAGTGATAGAGAGTGTCTGAGAGTGTCAGAGAGTGTCAGAGAGTGTCAGAGAGTGATAGAGAGTGATAGAGAGTGATAGAGTGTGTCAGAGAGTGGCATTGAGTGATCGAGAGTGTCTGAGAGGTTCCAAGAGTGATAGAGATTGTCAGAGAGTGATAGAGAGTGTCAGAAAGTGATAGAGAGTGATAGAGAGTGTCAGAGAGTGGTAGAGAGTGATAGAGAGTGTCAGAGAGTGATAGAGAGAGATAGTGAGTGTCAGAGAGTGATTAAGAGTGAAAGCGAGTTTCAGAGAGTGTCATTGAGTGTCAGAGAGTGTCAGAGAGTTTCAGAGAGTGATAGAGAGTGTCAGAGATTGATAGAGATTGATAGATAGTGTCAGAGAGTGATAGAGAGTGATAGTGAGTGTCTGAGAGTGTCAGAGAGTGTCAGAGTGTGATAAAGAGTGATAGAGAGTGTCAGAGAGTGTCAGAGTGTGTCAGAGAGTGTCAGAGACAGATAGAGAGTGATAGAGAGTGTCAGAGAGTGGCATTGACTGATAGAGAGTGTCAGAGAGTTTCCGAGAGTGATAGAGATTGTCAGAGAGTGATAGAGAGTGTCAGAAAGTGATAGAGAGTGATGGAGAGTGTCAGAGAGTGATAGAGAGTGATAGTGAGTGTCAGAGAGTGATTAAGAGTGATAGGGAGTTGCAGAGAGTGTCATTGAGTGTCAGAGAGGGTCAGAGAGTTTCAGAGAGTGATAGAGAGTGTCAGAGATTGATAGAGAGTGATAGTGAGTGTCTGAGAGTGCCAGAGAGTGCCAGAGAGTGTCAGAGAGTGTCAGAGAGTGTCTGAGAGAATCTGAGAGTGTCAGAGACTGTCAGAGTGTGTCAGAGAGTGATAGAGAGTGATAGAGAGTGTCTGAGTGTGTCAGAGAGTGTCAGAGAGTGATAGAGAGTGATAGAGAGTTTCCGAGAGTGTCATCGAGTGATAGAGAGTGTCAGAGAGCGTCAGAGATCGTCAGAGAGCGTCAGAGAGCGTCAGAGAGTGTCAGAGAGTGTCAGAGAGTGTCATAGAATGATAGAGAGTGTCTGAGGTGTCTGAGAGTGACAGAGAGTGTCTGCGAGTGTCAGTGAGTGTCAGAGAGTGATATAGAGTGATAGAGAGTGTCTGAGAGAGTCTGAGAGTGTCAGAGACTGTCAGAGTGTGTCAGAGAGTGATGGGGAGTGATAGAGAGTGTTTGAGTGTGTCACAGAGTGTCAGAGAGTGATAGAGAGTGATAGAGATTGTCAGAGAGTGTCATAAAGTGATAGAGAGTGTCAGAGAGTGTCAGAGAGCGTCAGAGAGTGTCGGCGAGTGTCAGCGAGTGTCAGAGAGTGTCAGAGAGTGATAGAGAGTGTCTGAGGTGTCCGACAGTGACAGAGAGAGTCTGCGAGTGTCAGTGAGTGTCAGAGAGTGATATAGAGTGTCTGAGAGTGTCTGAGAGTGTCTGAGAGTGTCAGAGATTGTCAGAGTGTGTCAGAGAGTGATAGAGAGTGTCTGAGACTGTCAGAGAGTGTCAAAGTGTGTCACAGTGTGTCAGAGTGTGTCAGAGTGTGTCAGATTGTGTCAGATTGTGTCAGAGAGTGATAGAGATTGATAGAGAGTGTATGATAGTGTCATTGATTGATCGAGAGTGTCAGAGAGATTCAGAGAGTGATAGAGAGTGTCAGAGAGTGATAGAGAGTGTCAGAAAGTGACAGAGAGTGATAGAGAGTGTCAGAGAGTGATAGAGAGCTTCTGAGAGTGTCAGAGAGTGTCAGAGAGTGTCAGAGAGTGATAGAGAGTGATAGGGAGTGTCAGAGAGTGTCATTGAGTTTCAGAGAGTGTCAGAGAGTTTCAGAGAGTGATAGAGAGTGTCAGAGAGTGATAGAGAGTGATAGAGAGTGTCAGAGAGTGATTGAGAGTGTTTGTGAGTGTCTGAGAGTGTCTGAGAGCTTCTGAGAGTGTCAGAGTTTGTCAGAGTTTGTCAGAGTGTGTCAGAGAGTGATAGAGAGTGATAGAGATTGTCTGAGAGAGTCAGAGAGTGTCAGAGAGTGTCAGAGTGTGTAAGAGAGTGTCAGAGAGTTTCAGAGAGTTATAGAGAGTTATAGAGAGTGTCAGAGAGTGATAGAGAGTGTCAGAAAGTGATAGAGAGTGATAGAGAGTGTCAGAGAGTGGTAGAGAGCGTCTGAGAGTGTCAGAGAGTGTCAGAGAGTGATAGAGAGTGATAGGGAGTGTCAGAGAGTGTCATTGAGTTTCAGAGAGTGTGAGAGAGTTTCAGAGAGCGATAGAGAGTGTCAGGGAGTGATAGAGATTGTCAGAGTGTGTCAGAGAGTGATAGAGAGTGTCTGAGACTGTCAGAGAGTGTCAGAGTGTGTCAGATTGTGTCAGGGAGTGATAGAGATTGATAGAGAGTTTATGAGAGTGTCAGAGAGTGCCTGAGAGTGTCAGAGAGTGATAGAGAGTGTCTGAGAGTGAAAGAGTGTGTCTGAGAGTGTGAGAGAGTGTCAGAGTGTGTCAGAGAGAGCCAGAGAGTGATTGAGAGTGTCTGAGAGTGTCGGAGAGTGTCTGAGAGTGTCAGATAGTGTCAGAGAGTGATAGAGAGTGTCTGAGTGTGTCAGAGAGAGTCTGAGAGTGTCAGAGAGTGTCAGAGAGTGATAGAGAGTTTCTGAGAGTGAAAGAGAGTGTCTGAGTGTGTGAGAGAGTGTCAGAGTGTGTCGGAGAGAGCCAGAGAGGTGATTGAGAGTGTCTGAGAGTGTCAGAGTGTGTCTGAGAGTGTCAGAGAGTGTCAGAGAGTGATACAGAGTGATAGAGAGTGTCTGAGAGTGTCAGAGAGTGTCAGAGAGTGTCTGAGAGTGTCAGAGAGTGTCAGAGAGTGTCAGAGAGTGTCAGAGTGTGTCAGAGAGTAATAGAGAGTGATCGAGAGTGCCAGAGAGTGTCATAGAGTGATAGAGAGTGTCAAAGAGTGTCAGAGAGAGATAGAAAGTGATTGAATGTGTCTGAGAGTGTCAGAGAGTGTCAGAGATTGCCAGAGAGTGATAAAGAGTGATAGAGAGTGTCTGAGAGTGTCAGAGTGTGCTATATAGTATCAGAGAGTGTCATTGAGTGATAGAGAGTGTCTGAGAGAGTCTGAGAGTGTCAGAGACTGTCAGAGTGTGTCAGAGAGTGATGGGGAGTGATAGAGAGTGTTTGAGTGTGTCACAGAGTGTCAGAGAGTGATCGAGAGTGATAGAGATTGTCAGAGAGTGTCATAAAGTGATAGAGAGTGATAGTGAGTGTCAGAGAGTGATTAAGAGTGATAGGGAGTTGCAGAGAGTGTCATTGAGTGTCAGAGAGGGTCAGAGAGTTTCAGAGAGTGATAGAGAGTGTCAGAGATTGATAGAGAGTGATAGTGAGTGTCTGAGAGTGCCAGAGAGTGCCAGAGAGTGTCAGAGAGTGTCAGAGAGTGTCTGAGAGAATCTGAGAGTGTCAGAGACTGTCAGAGTGTGTCAGAGAGTGATAGAGAGTGATAGAGAGTGTCTGAGTGTGTCAGAGAGTGTCAGAGAGTGTCAGAGAGTGAAAGAGAGTGATACAGAGTGATACAGAGTGATAGAGAGTGTTTGAGTGTGTCACAGAGTGTCAGAGAGTGATAGAGAGTGATAGAGATTGTCAGAGAGTGTCATAAAGTGATAGAGAGTGTCAGAGAGTGTCAGAGAGTGTCAGAGAGCGTCAGAGAGTGTCAGCGAGTGTCAGCGAGTGTCAGAGAGTGTCAGAGAGTGATAGAGAGTGTCTGAGGTGTCCGACAGTGACAGAGAGAGTCTGCGAGTGTCAGTGAGTGTCAGAGAGTGATATAGAGTGTCTGAGAGTGTCTGAGAGTGTCTGAGAGTGTCAGAGATTGTCAGAGTGTGTCAGAGAGTGATAGAGAGTGTCTGAGACTGTCAGAGAGTGTCAGAGTGTGTCACAGTGTATCAGAGTGTGTCAGAGTGTGTCAGATTGTGTCAGAGAGTGATAGAGATTGATAGAGAGTGTATGAGAGTGTCATTGATTGATCGAGAGTGTCAGAGAGATTCAGAGAGTGATAGAGAGTGTCAGAGAGTGATAGAGAGTGTCAGAAAGTGATAGAGAGTGATAGAGAGTGTCAGAGAGTGATAGAGAGCTTCTGAGAGTGTCAGAGAGTGTCAGAGAGTGTCAGAGAGTGATAGAGAGTGATAGGGAGTGATAGAGAGTGTCAGAGAGTGTCATTGAGTTTCAGAGAGTGTCAGAGAGTTTCAGAGAGTGATAGAGAGTGTCAGAGAGTGATAGAGAGTCATAGAGAGTGTCAGAGAGTGATTGAGAGTGTTAGTGAGTGTCTGAGAGTGTCTGAGAGCTTCTGAGAGTGTCAGAGCTTGTCAGAGTTTGTCAGAGTGTGTCAGAGTGTGATAGAGAGTGTCTGAGACTGTCAGAGAGTGTCATAGTGTGTCAGAGTGTGTCAGAGTGAGTCAGAGAGTGATAGAGATTGATAGAGAGTGTATGAGAGTGTCAGAGAGTGTCAGAGATTGTCTGTGAGTCTCAGAGAGTGTCAGAAAGTGTCAGAGAGTGATGGAGAGTGTCTGAGAGTGTCAGAGAGTGTCAGAGAGTGATAGAGAGTGTCTGAGAGTGAAAGAGAGTGTCAGAGAGTGTGAGAGAGTGTCAGAGTGTGTCAGAGAGAGCCAGAGGGTGATTGAGAGTGTCTGAGAGTGTCAGAGAGTGTCTGAGACTGTCAGAGACTGTCAGAGAGTGTCAGAGAGTGTCAGAGAGTGTCAGAGAGTGTCAGAGAGTGACAGAGAGTGATACAGAGTGATAGAGAGTGTCAGAGAGTGTCAGAGTGTGTCAGAGAGTAATAGAGAGTGATACAGAGTGATAGAGAGTGTCAGAGAGTGTCAGAGAGTGATAGAGAGTGATACAGAGTGATAGAGAGTGTCAGAGAGTGTCAGAGTATGTCAGAGAGTAATGGAGAGTGATAGAGAGTGTCAGACAGTGTCATACCGTGATAGAGAGTGTCAAAGAGTGTCAGAGAGAGATAGAAAGTGATTGAATGTTTTTGAGCGTGTCAGAGAGTGTCAGAGAGTGCCAGAGAGTGATAAAGAGTGATAGAGAGTGTCTGAGAGTGTCAGAGAGTGTCAGAGTGTGTGAGAGTGTGTCAGAGAGTGTCAGCGAGTGATAGGGAGTGTCAGAGAGTGTCATTGAGTTTCAGAGAGTGTGAGAGAGTTTCAGAGAGCGATAGAGAGTGTCAGCGAGTGATAGAGAGTGTCAGAGAGTGATAGAGAGTGTTAGTGAGTGTCTGAGAGTGTCTGAGCGTGTCAGAGAGTGATAGAGAGTGTCTGAGACTGTCAGAGAGTGTCAGAGTGTGTCAGAGTGTGTCAGATTGTGTCAGGGAGTGATAGAGATTGATAGAGAGTTTATGAGAGTGTCAGAGAGTGCCTGAGAGTGTCAGAGAGTGTCAGAGAGTGTCAGAGCGTGATAGAGAGTGTCTGAGAGAGTCAGAGATAGTCTGAGAGTGTCAGAGAGTGATAGAGAGTGTCTGAGAGTGAAAGAGTGTGTCTGAGAGTGTGAGAGAGTGTCAGAGTGTGTCAGAGAGAGCCAGAGAGTGATTGCGAGAGTCTGAGAGTGTCGGAGAGTGTCTGAGAGTGTCAGATAGTGTCAGAGAGTGATAGAGAGTGTCTGAGAGTGTCAGAGAGAGTCTGAGAGTGTCAGAGAGTGTCAGAGAGTGATAGAGAGTTTCTGAGAGTGAAAGAGAGTGTCTGAGTGTGTGAGAGAGTGTCAGAGTGTGTCAGAGAGAGCCAGAGAGGTGATTGAGAGTGTCTGAGAGTGTCAGAGAGTGTCAGAGAGTGTCTGAGAGTGTCAGAGAGTGTCAGAGAGTGTCAGAGTGTGTCAGAGAGTAATAGAGAGTGATCGAGAGTGCCAGAGAGTGTCATAGAGTGATAGAGAGTGTCAAAGAGTGTCAGAGAGAGATATAAAGTGATTGAATGTGTCTGAGAGTGTCAGAGAGTGTCAGAGATAGCCAGAGAGTGATAAAGAGTGATAGAGAGTGTCTGAGAGTGTCAGAGTGCGTCAGAGTGTCAGAGAGTGATAGAGTGTGCTAGAGAGTATCAGAGAGTGTCATTGAGTGATAGAGTGTGTCAGAGAGTGTCATAGAGTGTCAGAGAGTGTCACAGAGTGATCGAGACTGTCAAAGAGTGTCAGAGAGAGATAGAAAGTGATTGAATGTGTCTGAGAGTGTCAGAGAGTGTCAGAGAGTGTCAGAGAGTGCCAGAGAGTGATAAAGAGTGATAGAGAGTGTCTGAGAGTGCCAGAGTGCGTCAGAGAGTGTCAGAGAGTGATAGAGTGTGATAGAGAGTATCAGAGAGTGTCATTGAGTGATAGAGATTGTCAGAGAGTGATAGAGAGTGTCAGAGAGTGTCATACCGTGATAGAGAGTGTTAAAGAGTGTCAGAGAGAGATAGAAAGTGATTGAATGTGTCTGAGAGTGTCAGAGAGTGCCAGAGAGTGATAAAGAGTGATAGAGAGCGTCAGAGACTGTCATAGAGTGACAGAGAGTGTCAGAGTGTGTCAAAGAATGTCTGAGAGTTTCAGAGTGTGTCAGAGATTATCAGAGAGTGATAGAGAGTGATATAGAGTGATAGAGAGTGTCAGAGAGCGTCAGAGAGTGATAGAGAGTGTCAGAGATTGATAAAGATTGATAGAGAGTGTCTGAGAGTGTCAGAGTGTGTCAGAGAGTGTCAGAGAGTGATAGAGAGTGTCAGAGAGTGTCAGAGAGTGATCGAGAATGTCAGAAAGTGATAGAGAGTGATAGAGAGTGTCAAAGAGTGTCTGAAAGTGTCAGAGTGTGTCAAAGAGTGTCAGAGAATGATAGAGAGTGATAGGGAGTGTCAGAGAGTGTCATTGAGTGTCCGAGAGTGTCAGAGAGTTTCAGAGAGTGATAGAGAGTGTCAGAGAGTGACAGAGAGTGTCAGAAAGTGATAGAGAGTGATAGAGAGTGTCAGAGAGTGATAGAGAGTGATAGAGAGTGTCAGAGAGTGATAGAGAGTGTCAGAAAGTGATAGAGAGTGTCAGAGTGTGATAGAGAGTGATCGAGAGCGTCAGAGAGAGTCATAGAGTGATAGAGAGTATCAGTGTGTGTCACAGAATGTCTGAGATGGTCAGAGAGTGTCAGAGAGAGATAAAGAGTGATAGAGAGTGTCTGAGAGTGTCAGAGTGTGTCAGAGAGTTTCAGAGAGCGACATAGAGTGATAGAGAGTGTCTGAGAGTGTCAGAGAGTGTCTGAGAGTGTCTGAGAGTGTCAGAGAGTGTCAGAGAGTGTCAGAGGGTGTCAGAGAGTGTCAGAGGGTGTCAGAGAGTGTCTGAGACTGTCTGAGAGTGTCTGAGAGTGTCAGAGAGTGTCAGAGAGTGTCAGAGGGTGTCAGAGAGAGTCAGAGAGTGTCAGAGAGTGATTGAGAGTGTGAGAGAGTGATAGACAGTGTCTGCGAGAGTCAGAGAGTGATAAAGAGTGATAAAGAGCGATAGAGAGTGTCTGAGAGTGTCAGAGAGTGTCAGAGTTTGTCAGAGAGTGATAGAGAGTGTCAGAGAGTGATAGAGAGTGTCAGAGAGTGGCATTGAGTGATAGAGAGTGTCTGAGATTGTCTGAGAGTGTCTGAGAGTGTCAGAGAGTGTCAGAGAGTGATAGAGAGTGTCAAAGTGTGATTAAGGTTTTCAGAGAGTGATAGAGAGTGTCTGAGAGTGTCAGAGAGTGTCAGAGAGTGTCAGAGAGTGATAGAGAGTGATAGAGAGTGTCAGAGAGTGGCATTAAGTGATCGAGAGTGTCCGAGAGGTTCCAAGAGTGATAGAGATTGTCAGAGAGTGATAGAGAGTGTCAGAAAGTGATAGAGAGTGATTGAGAGTGTCAGAGAGTGATAGAGAGTGATAGAGAGTGATAGAGAGTGTCAGAGAGTGTCAGAGAGTGATAGAGAGCGATAGTGAGTGTCAGAGAGTGATTAAGAGTGATAGCGAGTTTCAGAGAGTGTCATTGAGTGTCAGAGAGTGTCAGAGAGTTTCAGAGAGTGATAGAGAGTGTCAGAGATTGATAGAGATTGATAGAGAGTGTCAGAGAGTGATAGAGATTGATAGTGAGTGTCTGAGAGTGTCAGAGAGTGTCAGAGTGTGTCAGAGAGTGTCAGAGAGAGATAGAGAGTGATAGAGAGTGTCAGAGAGTGGCATTGACTGATAGAGAGTGTCAGAGAGTTTCCGAGAGTGATAGAGATTGTCAGAGAGTGATAGAGAGTGTCAGAAACTGATAGAGAGTGATAGAGAGTGTCAGAGAGTGATAGAGAGTGATAGTGAGTGTCAGAGAGTGATTAAGAGTGATAGGGAGTTGCAGAGAGTGTCATTGACTATCAGAGAGGGTCAGAGAGTTTCAGAGAGTGATAGAGAGTGTCAGAGATTGATAGAGAGTGATAGAGAGTGTCAGAGATAGATAGAGAGTGATAGCGAGTGTCTGAGAGTGCCAGAGAGTGTCAGAGAGTGTCAGAGAGTGTCTGAGAGAATCTGAGAGTGTCAGAGACTGTCAGAGTGTGTCAGAGAGTGATAGAGAGTGTCAGAGACTGTCATAGAGTGACAGAGAGTGTCAGAGTGTGTCACAGAATGTCTGAGAGTGTCAGGGAGTGTCAGAGATTGATAAAGAGTGATAGAGAGTGTCTAAGAGTGTCAGAGTGTGTCAGAGATTATCAGAGAGTGATAGAGAGTGATATAGAGTGATAGAGAGTGTCATAGAGTGTCATTGAGTGATAGAGAGTGTCAGAGAGTGTCTGAGAGAATCTGAGAGTGTCAGAGACTGTCAGAGTGTGTCAGAGAGTGATAGAGAGTGATAGAGAGTGTCTGAGTGTGTCAGAGAGTGTCAGAGAGTGATAGAGAGTGAATGAGAGTTTCCGAGAGTGTCATAGAGTGATAGAGAGTGTCAGAGAGCGTCAGAGAGCGTCAGAGAGTGTCAGAGAGTGTCAGAGAATGATAGAGAGTGTCTGAGGTGTCTGAGAGTGACAGAGAGTGTCTGCGAGTGTCAGTGAGTGTCAGAGAGTGATATAGAGTGTCTGAGACTGTCAGAGTGTGTCAGAGAGTGTCAGAGCGTGATAGAGAGTGATAGAGAGTGTCTGAGAGAGTCTGAGAGTGTCAGAGACTGTCAGAGAGTGTCAGAGAGTGTCAGAGAATGATAGAGAGTGTCTGAGGTGTCTGAGAGTGACAGAGAGTGTCTGCGAGTGTCAGTGAGTGTCAGAGAGTGATGGGGAGTGATAGAGAGTGTTTGAGTGTGTCACAGAGTGTCAGAGAGTGATAGAGAGTGATTGAGATTGTCAGAGAGTGTCAGAGAGCGTCAGAGAGTGTCAGCGAGTGTCAGCGTGTGTCAGAGAGTGTCAGAGAGTGATAGAGAGTGTCTGAGGTGTCCGACAGTGACAGAGAGAGTCTGCGAGTGTCAGTGAGTGTCAGAGAGTGATATAGAGTGTCTGAGAGTGTCTGAGAGTGTCTGAGAGTGTCTGAGACTGTCAGAGAGTGTCAGAGTGTGTCAGAGTGTGTCAGAGTGTGTCAGATTGTGTCAGAGAGTGATAGAGATTGATAGAGAGTGTATGAGAGTGTCATTGATTGATAGAGAGTGTCAGAGAGATTCAGAGAGTGATAGAGAGTGTCAGAGAGTGATAGAGAGTGTCAGAAAGTGATAGAGAGTGATAGAGAATGTCAGAGAGTGATAGAGAGATTCAGAGAGTGTCAGAGAGTGTCAGAGAGTGTCAGAGAGTGATAGAGAGTGATAGGGAGTGTCAGAGAGTTTCATTGAGTTTCAGAGAGTGTCAGAGAGTTTCAGAGAGTGATAGAGAGTGTCAGAGAGTGATAGAGAGTGTCAGAGAGTGATTGAGAGTGATTGAGAGTGTTAGTGAGTGTCTGAGAGTGTCTGAGAGTGTCAGAGTTTGTCAGAATTTGTCAGAGTGTGTCAGAGAGTGATAGAGAGTGTCTGAGACTGTCAGAGAGTGTCAGAGTGTGTCAGAGTGTGTCAGAGTGTGTCAGAGAGTGATAGAGATTGATAGAGAGTGTATGAGAGTGTCAGAGAATGTCTGTGAGTCTAAGAGAGTGTCAGAAAGTGTCAGAAAGTGTCAGAGAGTGTCAGAAAGTGTTAGAGAGTGATGGAGAGTGTCTGAGAGTGTCAGAGAGTGTCAGTGAGAGTCTGAGAGTGTCAGAGAGTGTCAGAGAGTGATAGAGAATGTCAGAGAGTGAAAGAGAGTGTCAGAGAGTGTGAGAGAGTGTGAGAGAGTGTCAGAGTGTGTCAGAGTGTGTCAGAGAGAGCCAGAGAGTGATTGAGAGTGTCTGAGAGTGTCAGAGAGTGTCTGAGACTGTCAGAGAGTGTCAGAGAGTGTCAGAGAGTGATAGAGAGTGATACAGAGTAATAGAGAGTGATAGAGAGTGTCAGAGATTGTCATACCGTGATAGAGAGTGTCAAAGAGTGTCAGAGAGAGATAGAAAGTGATTGAATGTGTTTGAGAGTGTCAGAGAGTGTCAGAGAGTGCCAGAGAGTGATAAAGAGTGATAGAGAGTGTCTGAGAGTGTCAGAGAGTGTCAGAGTGTGTCAGAGAGTGTCAGAGAGTGATATAGAGTGATAGAGAGTGTCAGAGAGAGTCATTGATTGATAGAGAGTATCAGAGAGTTTCAGAGAGTGATAGAGAGTGTCAGAGAGTGATAGAGAGTGTCAGAAAGTGATAGAGAGTGATAGAGAGTGTCAGAGAGTGGTAGAGAGCATCTGAGAGTGTCAGAGAGTGTCAGAGAGTGATAGAGAGTGATAGGGAGTGTCAGAGAGTGTCATTGAGTTTCAGAGAGTGTGAGAGAGTTTCAGAGAGTGATAGAGAGTGTCAGCGAGTGATAGAGAGTGTCAGAGAGTGATAGAGAGTGTTAGTGAGTGTCTGAGAGTGTCTGAGAGTGTCTGAGAGTGTCAGAGATTGTCAGAGTGTGTCAGAGAGTGACAGAGAGTGATAGAGAGTTTATGAGAGTGTCAGAGAGTGCCTGAGAGTGTCAGAGAGTGTCAGAGCGTGATAGAGAGTGTCTGAGAGAGTCAGAGAGAGTCTGAGAGTGTCAGAGAGTGATAGAGAGTGTCTGAGAGTGAAAGAGAGAGATAGAAAGTGATTGAATGTGTCTGAGACTGTCAGAGAGTGTCAGAGTGTGTCAGATTGTGTCAGGGAGTGATAGAGATTGATAGAGAGTTTATGAGAGTGTCAGAGAGTGCCTGAGAGTGTCAGAGAGTGTCAGAGCGTGATAGAGAGTGTCTGAGAGTGTCAGAGAGAGTCTGAGAGTGTCAGAGAGTGATAGAGATTGTCTGAGAGTGAAAGAGAGTGTCTGAGAGTGTGAGAGAGTGTCAGAGTGTGTCAGAGAGAGCCAGAGAGTGATTGAGAGTGTCTGAGAGTGTCGGAGATTGTCTGAGAGTGTCAGATAGTGTCAGAGAATGATAGAGAGTGTCTGAGAGTATCAGAGACTGTCTGAGAGTGTCAGAGAGTGTCAGAGAGTGATAGAGAGTTTCTGAGAGTGAAAGAGAGTGTCTGAGTGTGTGAGAGAGTGTCAGAGTGTGTCAGAGGGAGCCAGAGAGGTGATTGAGAGTGTCTGAGAGTGTCAGAGAGTGTCAGAGAGTGAAAGAGAGTGATACAGAGTGATAGAGAGTGTCTGGGAGTGTCAGAGAGTGTCAGAGAGTGTCTGAGAGTGTCTGAGAGTGTCAGAGAGTGTCAGAGAGTGTCATAGAGTGATAGAGAGTGTCAGCGAGTGATAGAGAGTGTCAGAGAGTGTCTGAGAGTGTCTGAGAGTGTCAGAGATTGTCAGAGTGTGTCAGAGAGTGATAGAGAGTGATAGAGAGTGTCTGAGACTGTCAGAGAGTGTCAGAGAGTGTCAGAGTGTGTCAGAGTGTGTCAGATTGTGTGAGGGACTGATAGAGATTGATAGAGAGCTTATGAGAGTGTCAGAGAGTGCCTGAGAGTGTCAGAGAGTGTCAGAGCGTGATAGAGAGTGTCTGAGAGAGTCAGAGTGTGTCAGAGAGAGCCAGAGAGTGATTGAGAGTGTCTGAGAGTGTCGGAGATTGTCTGAGAGTGTCAGATAGTGTCAGAGAGTGATAGAGAGTGTCTGAGAGTGTCAGAGACAGTCTGAGAGTGTCAGAGAGTGTCAGAGAGTGATAGAGAGTTTCTGAGAGTGAAAGAGAGTGTCTGAGTGTGTGAGAGAGTGTCAGACTGTGTCAGAGAGAGCCAGAGAGGTGATTGAGAGTGTCTGAGAGTGTCAGAGGGTGTCAGAGAGTGTCAGAGAGTGAAAGAGAGTGATACAGAGTGATAGAGAGTGTCTGAGAGTGTCAGAGAGTGTCAGAGAGTATCTGAGAGTGTCTGAGAGTGTCAGAGAGTGTCAGAGAGTGTCAGAGTGTGTCAGAGAGTAATAGAGAGTGATAGAGAGTGTCAGAGAGTGTCATAGAGTGATAGAGAGTGTCAAAGAGTGTCAGAGAGAGATAGAAAGTGATTGAATGTGTCTGAGAGTGTCAGAAAGTGTCAGAGAGTGCCAGAGAGTGCCAGAGAGTGATAAAGAGTGATAGAGAGTGTCTGAGAGTGTCAGAGTGCGTCAGAGAGTGTCAGAGAGTGATAGAGAGTGTCAGAGAGTGATAGAGAGTGTCAGAGAGTGTCATACCGTGATAGAGAGTGTTAAAGAGTGTCAGAGAGAGATAGAAAGTGATTGAATGTGTCTGAGAGTGTCAGAGAGTGTCAGAGAGTGCCAGAGAGTGATAAAGAGAGATAGAGAGTGTCTGAGAGTGTCAGAGAGTGTCAGAGTGTGTCAGAGAGTGTCAGAGAGTGATAGAGAGTGATAGTGAGTGTCAGAGAGTGGCATTGAGTGATAGAGAGTGATAGAGAGTGATAGAGAGTGTCAGAGAGTGGTAGAGAGCATCTGAGAGTGTCAGAGAGTGTCAGAGAGTGATAGAGAGTCATAGGGAGTGTCAGAGAGTGTCAGCGAGTGATAGAGAGTGTCAGAGAGTGATAGAGAGTGTTAGTGAGTGTCTGAGAGTGTCTGAGAGTGTCTGAGAGTGTCAGAGATTGTCAGAGTGTGTCAGAGAGTGATAGAGATTGATAGAGAGTTTATGAGAGTGTCAGAGAGTGCCTGAGAGTTTCAGAGAGTGTCAGAGAGTGATAGAGAGTGTCTGAGAGTGAAAGAGAGAGATAGAAAGTGATTGAATGTGTCTGAGACTGTCAGAGAGTGTCAGAGTGTGTCAGATTGTGTCAGAGAGTGTCAGAGAATGATAGAGAGTTTCTGAGAGTGTCATTGAGTGATAGAGAGTGTCAGAGAGTGATAGAGAGTGTCAGAGAGTGTCATACCGTGATAGAGAGTGTTAAAGAGTGTCAGAGAGAGATAGAAAGTGATTGAATGTGTCTGAGAGTGTCAGAGAGTGTCAGAGAGTGCCAGAGAGTGATAAAGAGAGATAGAGAGTGTCTGAGAGTGTCAGAGAGTGTCAGAGTGTGTCAGAGAGTGTCAGAGAGTGATAGAGAGTGATAGTGAGTGTCAGAGAGTGGCATTGAGTGATAGAGAGTGATAGAGAGTGATAGAGAGTGTCTGAGAGTGCCTGAGAGTGTCAGAGAGTGTCAGAGAGTGATAGAGAGTGTCAAAGAGTGATTAAGATTGTCAGAGAGAGATAGAGAGTGTCTGAGAGTATCAGAGAGTGTCAGAGAGTGATAGAGAGTGTCAGTGAGTGGCATTGAGTGATAGAGAGTGTCTGAGAGTGTCTGAGAGTGTCTGAGAGTGTCTGAGAGTGTCAGAGAGTGTCAGAGAGTGATAGAGAGTGTCAAAGAGTGATTAAGGTTTTCAGAGAGTGATAGAGAGTGTCTGAGAGTGTCAGAGAGTGTCAGAGAGTGATAGAGAGTGATAGAGAGTGATAGAGAGTGTCAGAGAGAGGCATTGAGTGATCGAGAGTGTCCGAGAGGTTCCAAGAGTGATAGAGATTGTCAGAGAGTGATAGAGAGTGTCAGAAAGTGATAGAGAGTGATAGAGAGTGTCAGAGAGTGATAGAGAGTGATAGAGAGTGTCAGAGAGTGATAGAGAGCGATAGTGAGTGTCAGAGAGTGATTAAGAGTGATAGCGAGTTTCAGAGAGTGTCATTGAGTGACAGAGAGTGTCAGAGAGTTTCAGAGAGTGATAGAGAGTGTCAGAGATTGATAGAGAGTGTCAGAGAGTGATAGAGAGTGATAGTGAGTGTCTGAGAGTGTCAGAGAGTGTCAGAGTGTGATAAGGAGTGATAGAGATTGTCAGAGAGTGTCAGAGTGTGTCAGAGAGTGTCAGAGAGAGATAGAGAGTGATAGAGAGTGTCAGAGAGTGGCATTGACTGATAGAGAGTGTCAGAGAGTTTCCGAGAGTGATAGAGATTGTCAGAGAGTGATAGTGAGTGTCAGAGAGTGATTAAGAGTGATAGGGAGTTGCAGAGAGTGTCATTGAGTGTCAGAGAGGGTCATAGAGTTTCAGAGAGTGATAGAGAGTGTCAGAGATTGATAGAGAGTGATAGAGAGTGTCAGAGAGAGACAGAGAGTGATAGCGTGTGTCTGAGAGTGCCAGAGAGTGTCAGAGAGTGTCAGAGAGTGTCTGAGAGAATCTGAGAGTGTCAGAGACTGTCAGATTGTGTCAGGGAGTGTCAGAGAGTGATAGAGAGTGATAGAGAGTTTCCGAGAGTGTCATAGAGTGATAGAGAGTGTCAGAGAGCGTCAGAGAGCGTCAGAGAGTGTCAGAGAGTGTCAGAGAGTGTCAGAGAATGATAGAGAGTGTCTGAGGTGTCTGAGAGTGACAGAGAGTGACAGAGAGTGTCAGTGAGTGTCAGAGAGTGATATAGAGTGTCTGAGACTGTCAGAGTGTGTCAGAGAGTGATGGGGAGTGATAGAGAGTGTTTGAGTGTGTCACAGAGTGTCAGAGAGTGATAGAGAGTGATAGAGATTGTCAGAGAGTGTCATAAAGTGATAGAGAGTGTCAGAGAGTGTCAGAGAGCGTCAGAGAGTGTCAGAGAGTGATAGAGAGTGATAGAGAGTGTCTGAGGTGTCCGACAGTGACAGAGAGAGTCTGCGAGTGTCAGTGAGTGTCAGAGAGTGATATAGAGTGTCTGAGAGTGTCAGAGAGTGTCAGAGATTGTCAGAGTGTGTCAGAGTGTGTCAGAGAGTGATAGAGAGTGTCTGAGACTGTCAGAGAGTGTCAGAGAGTGTCAGACTGTGTCAGAGTGTGTCAGAGTGTGTCAGATTGTGTCAGAGTGTGATAGAGATTGATAGAGAGTGTATGAGAGTGTCATTGATTGATAGAGAGTGTCAGAGAGATTCAGAGAGTGATAGAGAGTGTCAGAGAGTGATAGAGAGTGTCATAAAGTGATAGAGAGTGATAGAGAGTGTCAGAGAGTGATGGAGAGCTTCTGAGAGTGTCAAAGAGTGTCAGAGAGTGTCAGAGAGTGATAGAGAGTGATAGGGAGTGTCAGAGAGTGTCATTGAGTTTCAGAGAGTGTCAGAGAGTTTCAGAGAGTGACAGAGAGTGTCAGAGAGTGATAGAGAGTGATAGAGAGTGATTGAGAGTGATTGAGAGTGTTAGTGAGTGTCTGAGAGTGTCTGAGAGTGTCAGAGTGTGTCAGAGAGTGATAGAGAGTGTCTGAGACTGTCAGAGAGTGTCAGAGTGTGTCAGAGTGTGTCAGAGTGAGTCAGAGAGTGATAGAGATTGTTAGAGAGTGTATGAGAGTGTCAGAGAGTGTCTGTGAGTCTCAGAGAGTGTCAGAAAGAGTCAGAGAGTGATGGAGAGTGTCTGAGAGTGTCAGAGAGTGTCAGAGAGTGTCAGAGAGAGTCTGAGAGTGTCAGAGAGTGTCAGAGAGTGTCAGAGAGTGATAGAGAGTGTCTGAGAGTGAAAGAGAGTGTCAGAGAGTGTGAGAGAGTGTCAGAGTGTGTCAGAGAGAGCCAGAGAGTGATTGAGAGTGTCTGAGAGTGATTGAGAGTGTCTGAGAGTGTCAGAGAGTGTCTGAGACGGTCAGAGAGTGTCAGAGAGTGTCAGAGAGTGATAGAGAGTGATAGAGAGGGATAGAGAGTGATACAGAGTGTCAGAGAGTGTCATACCGTGATAGAGAGTGTCAAAGAGTGTCAGAGAGAGATAGAAAGTGATTGAATGTGTCTGAGAGTGTCAGAGAGTGTCAGAAAGTGACAGAGAGTGATAAAGAGTGATAGAGAGTGTCTGAGAGTGTCAGAGAGTGTCAGAGTGTGTCAGAGAGTGTCAGAGAGTGTCAGAGAGTGTCAGAGAGAGTCAGAGAGTGTCAGAGAGAGATAGAGAGTGATAGAGAGTGTCAGAGAGTGTCATTGATTGATAGAGAGTGTCAGAGAGTTTCAGAGAGTGATAGAGAGTGTCAGAGAGTGATAGAGAGTGTCAGAAAGTGATAGAGAGTGATAGAGAGTGTCAGAGAGTGGTAGAGAGCGTTTGAGAGTGTCAGAGAGTGTCAGAGAGTGATAGAGAGTGATAGGGAGTGTCAGAGAATGTCATTGAGTTTCAGAGAGTGTGAGAGAGTTTCAGAGAGTGATAGAGAGTGTCTGAGAGTGTCTGAGAGTGTCAGAGATTGTCAGAGTGTGTCAGAGAGTGATAGAGAGTGTCTGAGACTGTCAGAGAGTGTCAGAGAGTGTCAGAGAGTGATAGAGAGTGATATAGAGTGATAGGGAGTGTCAGAGAGTGTCATTGAGTTTCAGAGAGTGTCAGAGAGTTTCAGAGAGTGATTGAGAGTGTCAGAGAGTGATAGAGAGTGATCGAGAGTGTCAGAGAGTGTTTGAGAGTGTTAGTGAGTGTCTGAGAGTGCCTGAGAGTGTCTGAGAGTGTCTGAGAGTGTCAGAGTTTGTCCGAGTTTGTCAGAGTGTGTCAGAGAGTGATAGAGAGTGTCTGAGACTGTCAGAGAGTGTCAGAGTTTGTCAGAGTGTGTCAGAGTGTGTCAGAGTGTGTCAGAGAGTGATAGAGATTGATAGAGATTGATAGAGAGTGCCTGTGAGTCTCAGAGAGTGTCAGAAAGTGTCAGAGAGTGATGGAGAGTGTCTGAGAGTGTCAGAGAGTGTCAGAGAGAGTCTGAGAGTGTCAGAGAGTGTCAGAGAGTGATAGAGAGTGTCTGAGAGTGAAAGAGAGTGTCAGAGAGTGTCAGAGACTGTCAGAGAGTGTGAGAGAGTGTCAGAGTGTGTCAGAGAGAGCCAGAGAGTGATTGAGAGTGTCTGAGAGTGTCAGAGAGTGTCTGAGACTGTCAGAGAGTGTCAGAGAGTGTCAGAGAGTGATAGAGAGTGATAGAGAGTGATACAGAGTGATAGAGAGTGATAGAGAGTGTCAGAGAGTGTCAGAGAGTGTCAGAGTGTGTCAGAGAGTAATAGAGAGTGATATAGAGTGTCAGAGAGTGTCATACCGTGATAGAGAGTGTCAAAGAGTGTCAGAGAGAGATAGAAAGTGATTGAATGTGTCCGAGAGTGTCAGAGAGTGTCAGAGAGTGCCAGAGAGTGATAAAGAGTGATAGAGAGTGTCTGAGAGTGTCAGAGAGTGGTAGAGAGCGTCTGAGAGTGCCTGAGAGTGTCAGAGAGTGTCAGAGCGTGATAGAAAGTGTCTGAGAGAGTCAGAGAGAGTCTGAGAGTGTCAGAGAGTGATAGAGAGTGTCTGAGAGTGAAAGAGAGTGTCTGAGAGTGTGAGAGAGTGTCAGAGTGTGTCAGAGAGAGCCAGAGAGTGATTGAGAGTGTCTGAGAGTGTCGGAGAGTGTCGGAGAGTGTCTGAGAGTGTCAGAGAGTGTCAGAGAGTGTCAGAGAGTGATAGAGAGTGTCTGAGAGTGTCAGAGAGAGTCTGAGAGTGTCAGAGAGTGTCAGAGAGTGATAGAGAGTTTCTGAGAGTGAAAGAGAGTGTCTGAGTGTGTGAGAGAGTGTCAGAGTGTGTCAGAGAGAGCCAGAGAGGTGATTGAGAGTGTCTGAGAGTGTCAGAGAGTGTCAGAGAGTGTCAGAGAGTGCCAGAGAGTGATAAAGAGTGATAGAGAGTGTCTGAGAGTGTCAGAGTGTGACAGAGAGTGTCAGAGAGTGATAGAGAGTGACAGAGAGTGTCAGAGAGAGTCATTGATTGATAGAGAGTATCAGAGAGTTTCAGAGAGTGATAGAGAGTGTCAGAGAGTGATAGAGAGTGTCAGAAAGTGATAGAGAGTGATAGAGAGTGTCAGAGAGTGGTAGAGAGCGTCTGAGCGTGTCAGAGAGTGTCAGAGAGTGATAGAGAGTGATCGGGAGTGTCAGAGAGTGATAGAGAGTGTCAGAGAGTGATAGAGAGTGTTAGTGAGTGTCTGAGAGTGTCTGAGAGTGTCTGAGAGTGTCAGAGATTGTCAGAGTGTGTCAGAGAGTGATAGAGAGTGTCTGAGACTGTCAGAGAGTGTCAGAGTGTGTCAGAGTGTGTCAGAGTGTGTCAGAGTGTGTCAGATTGTGTCAGGGAGTGATAGAAAGTGTCTGAGAGAGTCAGAGAGAGTCTGAGAGTGTCAGAGAGTGATAGAGAGTGTATGAGAGTGAAAGAGAGTGTCTGAGAGTGTGAGAGAGTGTCAGAGTGTGTCAGAGAGAGCCAGAGAGTGATTGAGAGTGTCTGAGAGTGTCGGAGAGTGTCTGAGAGTGTCTGAGAGTGTCAGAGAGTGTCAGAGAGTGTCAGAGAGTGATAGAGAGTGTCTGAGAGTGTCAAAGAGAGTCTGAGAGTGTCAGAGAGTGTCAGAGAGTGATAGAGAGTTTCTGAGTGTGAAAGAGAGTGTCTGAGTGTTTGAGAGAGTGTCAGAGTGTGTCAGAGAAAGCCAGAGAGGTGACTGAGAGTGTCTGAGAGTGTCAGAGAGTGTCAGAGAGTGAAAGAGAGTGATACAGAGTGTCTGAGAGTGTCAGAGAGTGTCAGAGAGTGTCAGAGAGTGTCTGAGAGTGTCTGAGAGTGTCAGAGAGTGTCAGAGAGTAATAGAGAGTGATAGAGAATGTCTGAGAGTGTCAGAGATAGTCAGAGAGTGATAAAGAGTGATAGAGAGTGTCTGAGATTGTCAGAGAGTGTCAGAGTGTTTATCAGAGAGTGTCAGAGAGTGTCAGAGAGTGATAGAGAGTGATAGAGAGTGTCAGAGAGTGGTAGAGAGGGTCCGAGAGTGTCAGAGAGTGTCAGAGAGTGATAGAGAGTGATAGGGAGTGTCAGAGAATGTCATTGAGTTTCAGAGAGTGTGAGAGAGTTTCAGAGAGTGATAGAGAGTGTCTGAGAGTGTCTGAGAGTGTCTGAGAGTGTCAGAGATTGTCAGAGTGTGTCAGAGAGTGATAGAGAGTGTCTGAGACTGTCAGAGAGTGTCAGAGAGTGTCAGAGAGTGATAGAGAGTGATATAGAGTGATAGGGAGTGTCAGAGAGTGTCATTGAGTTTCAGAGAGTGTCAGAGAGTTTCAGAGAGTGATTGAGAGTGTCAGAGAGTGATAGAGAGTGATCGAGAGTGTCAGAGAGTGTTTGAGAGTGTTAGTGAGTGTCTGAGAGTGCCTGAGAGTGTCTGAGAGTGTCTGAGAGTGTCAGAGTTTGTCCGAGTTTGTCAGAGTGTGTCAGAGAGTGATAGAGAGTGTCTGAGACTGTCAGAGAGTGTCAGAGTTTGTCAGAGTGTGTCAGAGTGTGTCAGAGTGTGTCAGAGAGTGATAGAGATTGATAGAGATTGATAGAGAGTGCCTGTGAGTCTCAGAGAGTGTCAGAAAGTGTCAGAGAGTGATGGAGAGTGTCTGAGAGTGTCAGAGAGTGTCAGAGAGAGTCTGAGAGTGTCAGAGAGTGTCAGAGAGTGATAGAGAGTGTCTGAGAGTGAAAGAGTGTCAGAGAGTGTGAGAGAGTGTCAGAGTGTGTCAGAGAGAGCCAGAGAGTGATTGAGAGTGTCTGAGAGTGTCAGAGAGTGTCTGAGACTGTCAGAGAGTGTCAGAGAGTGTCAGAGAGTGATAGAGAGTGATAGAGAGTGATACAGAGTGATAGAGAGTGATAGAGAGTGTCAGAGAGTGTCAGAGTGTGTCAGAGAGTAATAGAGAGTGATATAGAGTGTCAGAGAGTGTCATACCGTGATAGAGAGTGTCAAAGAGTGTCAGAGAGAGATAGAAAGTGATTGAATGTGTCCGAGAGTGTCAGAGAGTGTCAGAGAGTGCCAGAGAGTGATAAAGAGTGATAGAGAGTGTCTGAGAGTGTCAGAGAGTGGTAGAGAGCGTCTGAGAGTGCCTGACAGTGTCAGAGAGTGTCAGAGCGTGATAGAAAGTGTCTGAGAGAGTCAGAGAGAGTCTGAGAGTGTCAGAGAGTGATAGAGAGTGTCTGAGAGTGAAAGAGAGTGTCTGAGAGTGTGAGAGAGTGTCAGAGTGTGTCAGAGAGAGCCAGAGAGTGATTGAGAGTGTCTGAGAGTGTCAGAGAGTGATAGAGAGTGTCTGAGAGTGAAAGAGTGTCAGAGAGTGTGAGAGAGTGTCAGAGTGTGTCAGAGAGAGCCAGAGAGTGATTGAGAGTGTCTGAGAGTGTCAGAGAGTGTCTGAGACTGTCAGAGAGTGTCAGAGAGTGTCAGAGAGTGATAGAGAGTGATAGAGAGTGATACAGAGTGATAGAGAGTGATAGAGAGTGTCAGAGAGTGTCAGAGTGTGTCAGAGAGTAATAGAGAGTGATATAGAGTGTCAGAGAGTGTCATACCGTGATAGAGAGTGTCAAAGAGTGTCAGAGAGAGATAGAAAGTGATTGAATGTGTCCGAGAGTGTCAGAGAGTGTCAGAGAGGGCCAGAGAGTGATAAAGAGTGATAGAGAGTGTCTGAGAGTGTCAGAGAGTGGTAGAGAGCGTCTGAGAGTGCCTGAGAGTGTCAGAGAGTGTCAGAGCGTGATAGAAAGTGTCTGAGAGAGTCAGAGAGAGTCTGAGAGTGTCAGAGAGTGATAGAGAGTGTCTGAGAGTGTCAGAGTGTGTCAGAGAGTAATAGAGAGTGTCATAGAGTGTCAGAGAGTGTCATAGAGTGATAGAGAGTGTCAAAGAGTGTCAGAGAGAGATAGAAAGTGATTAAATGTGTCTGAAAGTGTCAGAGAGTGTCAGAGAGTGCCAGAGAGTGATAAAGAGTGATAGAGAGTGTCTGAGAGTGTCAGAGTGCGTCAGAGAGTGTCAGAGAGTGATAGAGTGTGATAGAGAGTATCAGAGAGTGTCATTGAGTGATAGAGAGTGTCAGAGAGTGATAGAGAGTGTCAGAGAGTGTCATACCGTGATAGAGAGTGTTAAAGAGTGTCAGAGATAGATAGAAAGTGATTGAATGTGTCTGAGAGTGTCAGAGAGTGTCAGAGAGTGCCAGAGAGTGATAAAGAGTGGTAGAGAGTGTCTGAGAGTGTCAGAGAGTGTCAGAGTGTGTCAGAGAGTGTCAGAGAGTGATCGAGAGTGATAGAGAGTGTCAGAGAGAGTCATTGATTGATAGAGAGTGTCAGAGAGTTTCAGAGAGTGAAAGAGAGTGTCTGCGTGTGTGAGAGAGTGTCAGAGTGTGTCAGAGAGAGCCAGAGAGGTGATTGAGAGTGTCTGAGAGTGTCAGAGAGTGTCAGAGAGTGTCAGAGAGTGCCAGAGAGTGATAAAGAGTGATAGAGAGTGTCTGAGAGTGTCAGAGTGTGACAGAGAGTGTCAGAGAGAGATAGAGAGTGACAGAGAGTGTCAGAGAGAGTCATTGATTGATAGAGAGTATCAGAGAGTTTCAGAGAGTGATAGAGAGTGTCAGAGAGTGATAGAGAGTGTCAGAAAGTGATAGAGAGTGATAGAGAGTGTCAGAGAGTGATAGAGAGCGTCTGAGCGTGTCAGAGAGTGTCAGAGAGTGATAGAGAGTGATCGGGAGTGTCAGAGAGTGTCATTGAGTTTCAGAGAGTGTCAGAGAGTTTCAGAGAGTGATAGAGAGTGTCAGAGAGTGATAGAGAGTGTCAGAGAGTGATAGAGAGTGTTAGTGAGTGTCTGAGAGTGTCTGAGAGTGTCAGAGATTGTCAGAGTTTGTCAGAGTTTGTCAGAGTTTGTCTGAGAGTGTCTGAGAGTGTCAGAGAGTGTCAGAGAGTGTCAGAGAGTGATAGAGAGTGTCTGAGAGTGTCAAAGAGAGTCTGAGAGTGTCAGAGAGTGTCAGAGAGTGATAGAGAGTTTCTGAGAGTGAAAGAGAGTGTCTGAGTGTTTGAGAGAGTGTCAGAGTGTGTCAGAGAGAGCCAGAGAGGTGACTGAGAGTGTCTGAGAGTGTCAGAGAGTGTCAGAGAGTGAAAGAGAGTGATACAGAGTGATACAGAGTGTCAGAGAGTGTCAGAGAGTGTCTGAGAGTGTCTGAGAGTGTCAGAGAGTGTCAGAGAGTAATAGAGAGTGATAGAGAGTGTCTGAGAGTGTCAGAGAGTGTCAGAGAGCGATAAAGAGTGACAGAGAGTGTCTGAGATTGTCAGAGAGTGTCAGAGTGTTTATCAGAGAGTGTCAGAGAGTGTCAGAGAGTGATAGAGAGTGATAGAGAGTGTCAGAGAGAGTCATTGATTGATAGAGAGTGTCAGAGAGTTTCAGAGAGTGATAGAGAGTGTCAGAGAGTGATAGAGAGTGTCAGAAAGTGATAGAGAGTGATAGAGAGTGTCAGAGAGTGGTAGAGAGCGTCTGAGCGTGTCAGAGAGTGTCAGAGAGTGATAGAGAGTGATCGGGAGTGTCAGAGAGTGATAGAGAGTGTCAGAGAGTGATAGAGAGTGTTAGTGAGTGTCTGAGAGTGTCTGAGAGTGTCTGAGAGTGTCAGAGATTGTCAGAGTGTGTCAGAGAGTGATAGAGAGTGTCTGAGACTGTCGGAGAGTGTCGGAGAGTGTCTGAGAGTGTCAGAGAGTGTCAGAGAGTGATAGAGAGTGTCTGAGAGTGTCAGAGAGAGTCTGAGAGTGTCAGAGAGTGTCAGAGAGTGATAGAGAGTTTCTGAGAGTGAAAGAGAGTGTCTGAGTGTGTGAGAGAGTGTCAGAGTGTGTCAGAGAGAGCCAGAGAGGTGATTGAGAGTGTCTGAGAGTGTCAGAGAGTGTCTGAGAGTGTCAGAGAGTGTCAGAGAGTGTCAGAGAGTGAAAGAGAGTGATACAGAGTGATAGAGAGTGTCAGAGAGTGTCTGAGAGTGTCTGAGAGTGTCTGAGAGTGTCAGAGAGTGTCAGAGTCTGTCAGAGAGTAATAGAGAGTGTCATAGAGTGTCAGAGAGTGTCATAGAGTGATAGAGAGTGTCAAAGAGTGTCAGAGAGAGATAGAAAGTGATTAAATGTGTCTGAAAGTGTCAGAGAGTGTCAGAGAGTGCCAGAGAGTGATAAAGAGTGATAGAGAGTGTCTGAGAGTGTCAGAGTGCGTCAGAGAGTGTCAGAGAGTGATAGAGTGTGATAGAGAGTATCAGAGAGTGTCATTGAGTGATAGAGAGTGTCAGAGAGTGATAGAGAGTGTCAGAGAGTGTCATACCGTGATAGAGAGTGTTAAAGAGTGTCAGAGATAGATAGAAAGTGATTGAATGTGTCTGAGAGTGTCAGAGAGTGTCAGAGAGTGCCAGAGAGTGATAAAGAGTGGTAGAGAGTGTCTGAGAGTGTCAGAGAGTGTCAGAGTGTGTCAGAGAGTGTCAGAGAGTGATCGAGAGTGATAGAGAGTGTCAGAGAGAGTCATTGATTGATAGAGAGTGTCAGAGAGTTTCAGAGAGTGATAGAGAGTGTCAGAGAGTGATAGAGAGTGTCAGAGAGTGATAGAGAGTGTTAGTGAGTGTCTGAGACTGTCTGAGAGTGCCAGAGATTGTCAGAGTGTGTCAGAGAGTGATAGAGAGTGTCTGAGACTGTCAGAGAGTGTCAGAGTGTGTCAGAGTGTGTCAGATTGTGTCAGGGAGTGATAGAGATTGATAGAGAGTTTATGAGAGTGTCAGAGAGTGCCTGAGAGTGTCAGAGAGTGTCAGAGCGTGATAGAGAGTGTCTGAGAGAGTCTGAGAGTGTCAGAGAGTGTCAGAGAGTGATAGAGAGTTTCTGAGAGTGAAAGAGAGTGTCTGCATGTGTGAGAGAGTGTCAGAGTGTGTCAGAGAGAGCCAGAGAGGTGATTGAGAGTGTCTGAGAGTGTCAGAGAGTGTCAGAGAGTGTCAGAGAGTGCCAGAGAGTGATAAAGAGTGATAGAGAGTGTCTGAGAGTGTCAGAGTGTGACAGAGAGTGTCAGAGAGAGATAGAGAGTGACAGAGAGTGTCAGAGAGAGTCATTGATTGATAGAGAGTATCAGAGAGTTTCAGAGAGTGATAGAGAGTGTCAGAGAGTGATAGAGAGTGTCAGAAAGTGATAGAGAGTGATAGAGAGTGTCAGAGAGTGATAGAGAGCGTCTGAGCGTGTCAGAGAGTGTCAGAGAGTGATAGAGAGTGATCGGGAGTGTCAGAGAGTGTCATTGAGTTTCAGAGAGTGTCAGAGAGTTTCAGAGAGTGATAGAGAGTGTCAGAGAGTGATAGAGAGTGTCAGAGAGTGATAGAGAGTGTTAGTGAGTGTCTGAGAGTGTCTGAGAGTGTCAGAGATTGTCAGAGTTTGTCAGAGTTTGTCAGAGTTTGTCTGAGAGTGTCTGAGAGTGTCAGAGAGTGTCAGAGAGTGTCAGAGAGTGATAGAGAGTGTCTGAGAGTGTCAAAGAGAGTCTGAGAGTGTCAGAGAGTGTCAGAGAGTGATAGAGAGTTTCTGAGAGTGAAAGAGAGTGTCTGAGTGTTTGAGAGAGTGTCAGAGTGTGTCAGAGAGAGCCAGAGAGGTGACTGAGAGTGTCTGAGAGTGTCAGAGAGTGTCAGAGAGTGAAAGAGAGTGATACAGAGTGATACAGAGCGTCAGAGAGTGTCAGAGAGTGTCTGAGAGTGTCTGAGAGTGTCAGAGAGTGTCAGAGAGTAATAGAGAGTGATAGAGAGTGTCTGAGAGTGTCAGAGAGTGTCAGAGAGCGATAAAGAGTGACAGAGAGTGTCTGAGATTGTCAGAGAGTGTCAGAGTGTTTATCAGAGAGTGTCAGAGAGTGTCAGAGAGTGATAGAGAGTGATAGAGAGTGTCAGAGAGAGTCATTGATTGATAGAGAGTGTCAGAGAGTTTCAGAGAGTGATAGAGAGTGTCAGAGAGTGATAGAGAGTGTCAGAAAGTGATAGAGAGTGATAGAGAGTGTCAGAGAGTGGTAGAGAGCGTCTGAGAGTGTCAGAGAGTGTCAGAGAGTGATAGAGAGTGATAGGGAGTGTCAGAGAATGTCATTGAGCTTCAGAGAGTGTGAGAGAGTTTCAGAGAGTGATAGAGAGTGTCAGCGAGTGATAGTGAGTGTCAGAGAGTGATAGAGAGTGTTAGTGAGTGTCTGAGAGTGTCTGAGAGTGTCAGAGATTGTCAGAGTGTGTCAGAGAGTGATAGAGAGTGTCTGAGACTGTCAGAGAGTGTCAGAGTGTGTCAGAGTGTGTCAGATTGTGTCAGGGAGTGATAGAGATTGATAGAGAGTTTATGAGAGTGTCAGAGAGTGCCTGAGAGTGTCAGAGAGTGTCAGAGCGTGATAGAAAGTGTCTGAGAGAGTCAGAGAGAGTCTGAGAGTGTCAGAGAGTGATAGAGAGTGTCTGAGAGTGAAAGAGAGTGTCTGAGAGTGTGAGAGAGTGTCAGAGTGTGTCAGAGAGAGCCAGAGAGTGATTGAGAGTGTCTGAGAGTGTCGGAGAGTGTCTGAGAGTGTCAGTGAGTGTCAGAGAGTGTCAGAGAGTGATAGAGAGTGTCAGAGAGAGTCTGAGAGTGTCAGAGAGTGTCAGAGAGTGATAGAGAGTTTCTGAGAGTGAAAGAGAGTGTCTGAGTGTGTGAGAGAGTGTCAGAGTGTGTCAGAGAGAGCCAGAGAGATGATTGAGAGTGTCTGAGAGTGTCAGAGAGTGTCTGAGAGTGTCAGAGAGTGTCAGAGAGTGTCAGAGAGTGAAAGAGAGTGATACAGAGTGATAGAGAGTGTCAGAGAGTGTCAGAGAGTGTCTGAGAGTGTCTGAGAGTGTCTGAGAGTGTCAGAGTGTGTCATAGAGTAATAGAGAGTGTCATAGAGTGTCAGAGAGTGTCATAGAGTGATAGAGAGTGTCAAAGAGTGTCAGAGAGAGATAGAGAGTGATTGAATGTGTCTGAAAGTGTCAGAGAGTGTCAGAGAGTGCCAGAGAGTGATAAAGAGTGATAGAGAGTGTCTGAGAGTGTCAGAGTGCGTCAGAGAGTGTCAGAGAGTGATAGAGTGTGATAGAGAGTATCAGAGAGTGTCATTGAGTGATAGAGATTGTCAGAGAGTGATAGAGAGTGTCAGAGAGTGTCATACCGTGATAGAGAGTGTTAAAGAGTGTCAGAGAGAGATAGAAAGTGATTGAATGTGTCTGAGAGTGTCAGAGAGTGTCAGAGAGTGCCAGAGAGTGATAAAGAGTGGTAGAGAGTGTCTGAGAGTGTCAGAGAGTGTCAGAGTGTGTCAGAGAGTGTCAGAGAGTGATAGAGAGTGATAGAGAGTGTCAGAGAGAGTCATTGATTGATAGAGAGTGTCAGAGAGTTTCAGAGAGTGATAGAGAGTGTCAGAGAGTGATAGAGAGTGTCAGAGAGTGATAGAGAGTGTTAGTGAGTGTCTGAGACTGTCTGAGAGTGCCAGAGATTGTCAGAGTGTGTCAGAGAGTGTCTGAGACTGTCAGAGAGTGTCAGAGTGTGTCAGAGTGTGTCAGATTGTGTCAGGGAGTGATCGAGATTGATAGAGAGTTTATGAGAGTGTCAGAGAGTGCCTGAGAGTGTCAGAGAGTGTCAGAGCGTGATAGAGAGTGTCTGAGAGAGTCTGAGAGTGTCAGAGAGTGTCAGAGTGTGTCAGAGAGTGTCAGAGAGAGATAGAAAGTGATTGAATGTTTCTGAGAGTGTCAGAGAGTGTCAGAGAGTGCCAGAGAGTGATAAAGAGTGATAGAGAGTTTCTGAGAGTGTCAGAGTGTGTCAGAGAGTGTCAGAGAGTGATAGAGTGTACTAGAGAGTATCAGAGAGTGTCATTGAGTGATAGAGAGTGTCAGAGAGTGTCAGAGAGTGTCATAGAGTGTCAGAGAGTGTCATAGAGTGATAGAGAGTGTCAAAGAGTGTCAGAGAGAGATACAAAGTGATTGAATGTGTCTGAGAGTGTCAGAGAGTGTCAGAGAGTGCCAGAGAGTGATAAAGAGTGATATAGAGTGTCTGAGAGTGTCAGAGAGTGATAGAGTGTGATAGAGAGTATCAGAGAGTGTCATTGAGTGAGAGAGAGTGTCAGAGAGTGATAGAGAGTATCAGAGTGTCATACCGTGATAGAGAGTGTTAAAGAGTGTCAGAGAGAGATAGAAAGTGATTGAATGTGTCTGAGAGTGTCAGAGAGTGTCAGAGAGTGCGAGAGAGTGATAAAGAGTGGTAGAGAGTGTCTGAGAGTGTCAGAGAGTGTCAGAGTGTGTCAGAGAGTGTCAGAGAGTGATAGAGAGTGTCAGAGAGAGTCATTGATTGATAGAGAGTGTCAGAGAGTTTCAGAGAGTGATAGAGAGTGTCAGAGAGTGATAGAGAGTGTCAGAGAGTGATAGAGAGTGTTAGTGAGTGTCTGAGAGTGTCTGAGAGTGTCAGAGATTGTCAGAGTGTGTCAGAGAGTGATAGAGAGTGTCTGAGACTGTCAGAGAGTGTCAGAGTGTGTCAGAGTGTGTCAGATTGTGTCAGGGAGTGATAGAGATTGATAGAGAGTTTATGAGAGTGATAGAGAGTGTCTGAGAGTGAAAGAGAGTGTCTGAGAGTGTGAGACAGTGTCAGAGTGTGTCAGAGAGAGCCAGAGAGTGATTGAGAGTGTCTGAGAGTGTCGGAGAGTGTCTGAGAGTGTCAGAGAGTGTCAGAGAGTGTCAGAGAGTGATAGAGAGTGTCAGAGAGAGTCTGAGAGTGTCAGAGAGTGTCAGAGAGTGATAGAGAGTTTCTGAGAGAGAAAGAGAGTGTCTGAGTGTGTGAGAGAGTGTCAGAGTGTGTCAGAGAGAGCCAGAGAGGTGATTGAGAGTGTCTGAGAGTGTCAGAGAGTGTCTGAGAGTGTCAGAGAGTGTCAGAGAGTGTCAGAGAGTGAAAGAGAGTGATACAGAGTGATAGAGAGTGTCAGAGAGTGTCTGAGAGTGTCTGAGAGTGTCAGAGAGTGTCAGAGAGTGTCAGAGTGTGTCAGAGAGTAATAGAGAGTGTCATAGAGTGTCAGAGAGTGTCATAGAGTGATAGAGAGTGTCAAAGAGTGTCAGAGAGAGATAGAAAGTGATTGAATGTGTCTGAAAGTGTCAGAGAGTGTCAGAGAGTGCCAGAGAGTGATAAAGAGTGATAGAGAGCGTCTGAGAGTGCCTGAGAGTGATAGAGAGTGTCTGAGAGTGAAAGAGAGTGTCTGAGAGTGTGAGAGAGTGTCAGAGCGTGATAGAAAGTGTCTGAGAGAGTCAGAGAGAGTCTGAGAGTGTCAGAGAGTGATAGAGAGTGTCTGAGAGTGAAAGAGAGTGTCTGAGAGTGTGAGAGAGTGTCAGAGTGTGTCAGAGAGAGCCAGAGAGTGATTGAGAGTGTCTGAGAGTGTCGGAGAGTGTCGGAGAGTGTCTGAGAGTGTCAGAGAGTGTCAGAGAGTGTCAGAGAGTGATAGAGAGTGTCTGAGAGTGTCAGAGAGAGTCTGAGAGTGTCAGAGAGTGTCAGAGAGTGATAGAGAGTTTCTGAGAGTGAAAGAGAGTGTCTGAGTGTGTGAGAGAGTGTCAGAGTGTGTCAGAGAGAGCCAGAGAGGTGATTGAGAGTGTCTGAGAGTGTCAGAGAGTGTCAGAGAGTTTCAGAGAGTGCCAGAGAGTGATAAAGAGTGATAGAGAGTGTCTGAGAGTGTCAGAGTGTGACAGAGAGTGTCAGAGAGTGATAGAGAGTGACAGAGAGTGTCAGAGAGAGTCATTGATTGATAGAGAGTATCAGAGAGTTTCAGAGAGTGATAGAGAGTGTCAGAGAGTGATAGAGAGTGTCAGAAAGTGATAGAGAGTGATAGAGAGTGTCAGAGAGTGGTAGAGAGCGTCTGAGCGTGTCAGAGAGTGTCAGAGAGTGATAGAGAGTGATCGGGAGTGTCAGAGAGTGATAGAGAGTGTCAGAGAGTGATAGAGAGTGTTAGTGAGTGTCTGAGAGTGTCTGAGAGTGTCTGAGAGTGTCAGAGATTGTCAGAGTGTGTCAGAGAGTGATAGAGAGTGTCTGAGACTGTCAGAGAGTGTCAGAGTGTGTCAGAGTGTGTCAGAGTGTGTCAGAGTGTGTCAGATTGTGTCAGGGAGTGATAGAAAGTGTCTGAGAGAGTCAGAGAGAGTCTGAGAGTGTCAGAGAGTGATAGAGAGTGTATGAGAGTGAAAGAGAGTGTCTGAGAGTGTGAGAGAGTGTCAGAGTGTGTCAGAGAGAGCCAGAGAGTGATTGAGAGTGTCTGAGAGTGTCGGAGAGTGTCTGAGAGTGTCTGAGAGTGTCAGAGAGTGTCAGAGAGTGTCAGAGAGTGATAGAGAGTGTCTGAGAGTGTCAAAGAGAGTCTGAGAGTGTCAGAGAGTGTCAGAGAGTGATAGAGAGTTTCTGAGTGTGAAAGAGAGTGTCTGAGTGTTTGAGAGAGTGTCAGAGTGTGTCAGAGAAAGCCAGAGAGGTGACTGAGAGTGTCTGAGAGTGTCAGAGAGTGTCAGAGAGTGAAAGAGAGTGATACAGAGTGTCTGAGAGTGTCAGAGAGTGTCAGAGAGTGTCAGAGAGTGTCTGAGAGTGTCTGAGAGTGTCAGAGAGTGTCAGAGAGTAATAGAGAGTGATAGAGAATGTCTGAGAGTGTCAGAGATAGTCAGAGAGTGATAAAGAGTGATAGAGAGTGTCTGAGATTGTCAGAGAGTGTCAGAGTGTTTATCAGAGAGTGTCAGAGAGTGTCAGAGAGTGATAGAGAGTGATAGAGAGTGTCAGAGAGTGGTAGAGAGGGTCCGAGAGTGTCAGAGAGTGTCAGAGAGTGATAGAGAGTGATAGGGAGTGTCAGAGAATGTCATTGAGTTTCAGAGAGTGTGAGAGAGTTTCAGAGAGTGATAGAGAGTGTCTGAGAGTGTCTGAGAGTGTCTGAGAGTGTCAGAGATTGTCAGAGTGTGTCAGAGAGTGATAGAGAGTGTCTGAGACTGTCAGAGAGTGTCAGAGAGTGTCAGAGAGTGATAGAGAGTGATATAGAGTGATAGGGAGTGTCAGAGAGTGTCATTGAGTTTCAGAGAGTGTCAGAGAGTTTCAGAGAGTGATTGAGAGTGTCAGAGAGTGATAGAGAGTGATCGAGAGTGTCAGAGAGTGTTTGAGAGTGTTAGTGAGTGTCTGAGAGTGCCTGAGAGTGTCTGAGAGTGTCTGAGAGTGTCAGAGTTTGTCCGAGTTTGTCAGAGTGTGTCAGAGAGTGATAGAGAGTGTCTGAGACTGTCAGAGAGTGTCAGAGTTTGTCAGAGTGTGTCAGAGTGTGTCAGAGTGTGTCAGAGAGTGATAGAGATTGATAGAGATTGATAGAGAGTGCCTGTGAGTCTCAGAGAGTGTCAGAAAGTGTCAGAGAGTGATGGAGAGTGTCTGAGAGTGTCAGAGAGTGTCAGAGAGAGTCTGAGAGTGTCAGAGAGTGTCAGAGAGTGATAGAGAGTGTCTGAGAGTGAAAGAGTGTCAGAGAGTGTGAGAGAGTGTCAGAGTGTGTCAGAGAGAGCCAGAGAGTGATTGAGAGTGTCTGAGAGTGTCAGAGAGTGTCTGAGACTGTCAGAGAGTGTCAGAGAGTGTCAGAGAGTGATAGAGAGTGATAGAGAGTGATACAGAGTGATAGAGAGTGATAGAGAGTGTCAGAGAGTGTCAGAGTGTGTCAGAGAGTAATAGAGAGTGATATAGAGTGTCAGAGAGTGTCATACCGTGATAGAGAGTGTCAAAGAGTGTCAGAGAGAGATAGAAAGTGATTGAATGTGTCCGAGAGTGTCAGAGAGTGTCAGAGAGTGCCAGAGAGTGATAAAGAGTGATAGAGAGTGTCTGAGAGTGTCAGAGAGTGGTAGAGAGCGTCTGAGAGTGCCTGACAGTGTCAGAGAGTGTCAGAGCGTGATAGAAAGTGTCTGAGAGAGTCAGAGAGAGTCTGAGAGTGTCAGAGAGTGATAGAGAGTGTCTGAGAGTGAAAGAGAGTGTCTGAGAGTGTGAGAGAGTGTCAGAGTGTGTCAGAGAGAGCCAGAGAGTGATTGAGAGTGTCTGAGAGTGTCAGAGAGTGATAGAGAGTGTCTGAGAGTGAAAGAGTGTCAGAGAGTGTGAGAGAGTGTCAGAGTGTGTCAGAGAGAGCCAGAGAGTGATTGAGAGTGTCTGAGAGTGTCAGAGAGTGTCTGAGACTGTCAGAGAGTGTCAGAGAGTGTCAGAGAGTGATAGAGAGTGATAGAGAGTGATACAGAGTGATAGAGAGTGATAGAGAGTGTCAGAGAGTGTCAGAGTGTGTCAGAGAGTAATAGAGAGTGATATAGAGTGTCAGAGAGTGTCATACCGTGATAGAGAGTGTCAAAGAGTGTCAGAGAGAGATAGAAAGTGATTGAATGTGTCCGAGAGTGTCAGAGAGTGTCAGAGAGGGCCAGAGAGTGATAAAGAGTGATAGAGAGTGTCTGAGAGTGTCAGAGAGTGGTAGAGAGCGTCTGAGAGTGCCTGAGAGTGTCAGAGAGTGTCAGAGCGTGATAGAAAGTGTCTGAGAGAGTCAGAGAGAGTCTGAGAGTGTCAGAGAGTGATAGAGAGTGTCTGAGAGTGTCAGAGTGTGTCAGAGAGTAATAGAGAGTGTCATAGAGTGTCAGAGAGTGTCATAGAGTGATAGAGAGTGTCAAAGAGTGTCAGAGAGAGATAGAAAGTGATTAAATGTGTCTGAAAGTGTCAGAGAGTGTCAGAGAGTGCCAGAGAGTGATAAAGAGTGATAGAGAGTGTCTGAGAGTGTCAGAGTGCGTCAGAGAGTGTCAGAGAGTGATAGAGTGTGATAGAGAGTATCAGAGAGTGTCATTGAGTGATAGAGAGTGTCAGAGAGTGATAGAGAGTGTCAGAGAGTGTCATACCGTGATAGAGAGTGTTAAAGAGTGTCAGAGATAGATAGAAAGTGATTGAATGTGTCTGAGAGTGTCAGAGAGTGTCAGAGATTGCCAGAGAGTGATAAAGAGTGGTAGAGAGTGTCTGAGAGTGTCAGAGAGTGTCAGAGTGTGTCAGAGAGTGTCAGAGAGTGATCGAGAGTGATAGAGAGTGTCAGAGAGAGTCATTGATTGATAGAGAGTGTCAGAGAGTTTCAGAGAGTGATAGAGAGTGTCAGAGAGTGATAGAGAGTGTCAGAGAGTGATAGAGAGTGTTAGTGAGTGTCTGAGACTGTCTGAGAGTGCCAGAGATTGTCAGAGTGTGTCAGAGAGTGATAGAGAGTGTCTGAGACTGTCAGAGAGTGTCAGAGTGTGTCAGAGTGTGTCAGATTGTGTCAGGGAGTGATAGAGATTGATAGAGAGTTTATGAGAGTGTCAGAGAGTGCCTGAGAGTGTCAGAGAGTGTCAGAGCGTGATAGAGAGTGTCTGAGAGAGTCTGAGAGTGTCAGAGAGTGTCAGAGAGTGATAGAGAGTTTCTGAGAGTGAAAGAGAGTGTCTGCGTGTGTGAGAGTGTGTCAGAGTGTGTCAGAGAGAGCCAGAGAGGTGATTGAGAGTGTCTGAGAGTGTCAGAGAGTGTCAGAGAGTGTCAGAGAGTGCCAGAGAGTGATAAAGAGTGATAGAGAGTGTCTGAGAGTGTCAGAGTGTGACAGAGAGTGTCAGAGAGAGATAGAGAGTGACAGAGAGTGTCAGAGAGAGTCATTGATTGATAGAGAGTATCAGAGAGTTTCAGAGAGTGATAGAGAGTGTCAGAGAGTGATAGAGAGTGTCAGAAAGTGATAGAGAGTGATAGAGAGTGTCAGAGAGTGATAGAGAGCGTCTGAGCGTGTCAGAGAGTGTCAGAGAGTGATAGAGAGTGATCGGGAGTGTCAGAGAGTGTCATTGAGTTTCAGAGAGTGTCAGAGAGTTTCAGAGAGTGATAGAGAGTGTCAGAGAGTGATAGAGAGTGTCAGAGAGTGATAGAGAGTGTTAGTGAGTGTCTGAGAGTGTCTGAGAGTGTCAGAGATTGTCAGAGTTTGTCAGAGTTTGTCAGAGTTTGTCTGAGAGTGTCTGAGAGTGTCAGAGAGTGTCAGAGAGTGTCAGAGAGTGATAGAGAGTGTCTGAGAGTGTCAAAGAGAGTCTGAGAGTGTCAGAGAGTGTCAGAGAGTGATAGAGAGTTTCTGAGAGTGAAAGAGAGTGTCTGAGTGTTTGAGAGAGTGTCAGAGTGTGTCAGAGAGAGCCAGAGAGGTGACTGAGAGTGTCTGAGAGTGTCAGAGAGTGTCAGAGAGTGAAAGAGAGTGATACAGAGTGATACAGAGTGTCAGAGAGTGTCAGAGAGTGTCTGAGAGTGTCTGAGAGTGTCAGAGAGTGTCAGAGAGTAATAGAGAGTGATAGAGAGTGTCTGAGAGTGTCAGAGAGTGTCAGAGAGCGATAAAGAGTGACAGAGAGTGTCTGAGATTGTCAGAGAGTGTCAGAGTGTTTATCAGAGAGTGTCAGAGAGTGTCAGAGAGTGATAGAGAGTGATAGAGAGTGTCAGAGAGAGTCATTGATTGATAGAGAGTGTCAGAGAATTTCAGAGAGTGATAGAGAGTGTCAGAGAGTGATAGAGAGTGTCAGAAAGTGATAGAGAGTGATAGAGAGTGTCAGAGAGTGGTAGAGAGCGTCTGAGCGTGTCAGAGAGTGTCAGAGAGTGATATAGAGTGATCGGGAGTGTCAGAGAGTGATAGAGAGTGTCAGAGAGTGATAGAGAGTGTTAGTGAGTGTCTGAGAGTGTCTGAGAGTGTCTGAGAGTGTCAGAGATTGTCAGAGTGTGTCAGAGAATGATAGAGAGTGTCTGAGACTGTCGGAGAGTGTCGGAGAGTGTCTGAGAGTGTCAGAGAGTGTCAGAGAGTGATAGAGAGTGTCTGAGAGTGTCAGAGAGAGTCTGAGAGTGTCAGAGAGTGTCAGAGAGTGATAGAGAGTTTCTGAGAGTGAAAGAGAGTGTCTGAGTGTGTGAGAGAGTGTCAGAGTGTGTCAGAGAGAGCCAGAGAGGTGATTGAGAGTGTCTGAGAGTGTCAGAGAGTGTCTGAGAGTGTCAGAGAGTGTCAGAGAGTGTCAGAGAGTGAAAGAGAGTGATACAGAGTGATAGAGAGTGTCAGAGAGTGTCTGAGAGTGTCTGAGAGTGTCTGAGAGTGTCAGAGAGTGTCAGAGTGTGTCAGAGAGTGTCAGAGAGTGATAGAGAGTGTCAGAGAGAGTCATTGATTGATAGAGAGTGTCAGAGAGTTTCAGAGAGTGATAGAGAGTGTCAGAGAGTGATAGAGAGTGTCAGAGAGTGATAGAGAGTGTTAGTGAGTGTCTGAGAGTGTCTGAGAGTGTCAGAGATTGTCAGAGTGTGTCAGAGAGTGATAGAGAGTGTCTGAGACTGTCAGAGAGTGTCAGAGTGTGTCAGAGTGTGTCAGATTGTGTCAGGGAGTGATAGAGATTGATAGAGAGTTTATGAGAGTGTCAGAGAGTGCCTGAGAGTGTCAGAGAGTGTCAGAGCGTGATAGAAAGTGTCTGAGAGAGTCAGAGAGAGTCTGAGAGTGTCAGAGAGTGATAGAGAGTGTCTGAGAGTGAAAGAGAGTGTCTGAGAGTGTGAGACAGTGTCAGAGTGTGTCAGAGAGAGCCAGAGAGTGATTGAGAGTGTCTGAGAGTGTCGGAGAGTGTCTGAGAGTGTCAGAGAGTGTCAGAGAGTGTCAGAGAGTGATAGAGAGTGTCAGAGAGAGTCTGAGAGTGTCAGAGAGTGTCAGAGAGTGATAGAGAGTTTCTGAGAGAGAAAGAGAGTGTCTGAGTGTGTGAGAGAGTGTCAGAGTGTGTCAGAGAGAGCCAGAGAGGTGATTGAGAGTGTCTGAGAGTGTCAGAGAGTGTCTGAGAGTGTCAGAGAGTGTCAGAGAGTGTCAGAGAGTGAAAGAGAGTGATACAGAGTGATAGAGAGTGTCAGAGAGTGTCTGAGAGTGTCTGAGAGTGTCAGAGAGTGTCAGAGAGTGTCAGAGTGTGTCAGAGAGTAATAGAGAGTGTCATAGAGTGTCAGAGAGTGTCATAGAGTGATAGAGAGTGTCAAAGAGTGTCAGAGAGAGATATAAAGTGATTGAATGTGTCTGAAAGTGTCAGAGAGTGTCAGAGAGTGCCAGAGAGTGATAAAGAGTGATAGAGAGCGTCTGAGAGTGCCTGAGAGTGATAGAGAGTGTCTGAGAGTGAAAGAGAGTGTCTGAGAGTGTGAGAGAGTGTCAGAGCGTGATAGAAAGTGTCTGAGAGAGTCAGAGAGAGTCTGAGAGTGTCAGAGAGTGATAGAGAGTGTCTGAGAGTGAAAGAGAGTGTCTGAGAGTGTGAGAGAGTGTCAGAGTGTGTCAGAGAGAGCCAGAGAGTGATTGAGAGTGTCTGAGAGTGTCGGAGAGTGTCGGAGAGTGTCTGAGAGTGTCAGAGAGTGTCAGAGAGTGTCAGAGAGTGATAGAGAGTGTCTGAGAGTGTCAGAGAGAGTCTGAGAGTGTCAGAGAGTGTCAGAGAGTGATAGAGAGTTTCTGAGAGTGAAAGAGAGTGTCTGAGTGTGTGAGAGAGTGTCAGAGTGTGTCAGAGAGAGCCAGAGAGGTGATTGAGAGTGTCTGAGAGTGTCAGAGAGTGTCAGAGAGTTTCAGAGAGTGCCAGAGAGTGATAAAGAGTGATAGAGAGTGTCTGAGAGTGTCAGAGTGTGACAGAGAGTGTCAGAGAGTGATAGAGAGTGACAGAGAGTGTCAGAGAGAGTCATTGATTGATAGAGAGTATCAGAGAGTTTCAGAGAGTGATAGAGAGTGTCAGAGAGTGATAGAGAGTGTCAGAAAGTGATAGAGAGTGATAGAGAGTGTCAGAGAGTGGTAGAGAGCGTCTGAGCGTGTCAGAGAGTGTCAGAGAGTGATAGAGAGTGATCGGGAGTGTCAGAGAGTGATAGAGAGTGTCAGAGAGTGATAGAGAGTGTTAGTGAGTGTCTGAGAGTGTCTGAGAGTGTCTGAGAGTGTCAGAGATTGTCAGAGTGTGTCAGAGAGTGATAGAGAGTGTCTGAGACTGTCAGAGAGTGTCAGAGTGTGTCAGAGTGTGTCAGAGTGTGTCAGAGTGTGTCAGATTGTGTCAGGGAGTGATAGAAAGTGTCTGAGAGAGTCAGAGAGAGTCTGAGAGTGTCAGAGAGTGATAGAGAGTGTATGAGAGTGAAAGAGAGTGTCTGAGAGTGTGAGAGAGTGTCAGAGTGTGTCAGAGAGAGCCAGAGAGTGATTGAGAGTGTCTGAGAGTGTCGGAGAGTGTCTGAGAGTGTCTGAGAGTGTCAGAGAGTGTCAGAGAGTGTCAGAGAGTGATAGAGAGTGTCTGAGAGTGTCAAAGAGAGTCTGAGAGTGTCAGAGAGTGTCAGAGAGTGATAGAGAGTTTCTGAGTGTGAAAGAGAGTGTCTGAGTGTTTGAGAGAGTGTCAGAGTGTGTCAGAGAAAGCCAGAGAGGTGACTGAGAGTGTCTGAGAGTGTCAGAGAGTGTCAGAGAGTGAAAGAGAGTGATACAGAGTGTCTGAGAGTGTCAGAGAGTGTCAGAGAGTGTCAGAGAGTGTCTGAGAGTGTCTGAGAGTGTCAGAGAGTGTCAGAGAGTAATAGAGAGTGATAGAGAATGTCTGAGAGTGTCAGAGATAGTCAGAGAGTGATAAAGAGTGATAGAGAGTGTCTGAGATTGTCAGAGAGTGTCAGAGTGTTTATCAGAGAGTGTCAGAGAGTGTCAGAGAGTGATAGAGAGTGATAGAGAGTGTCAGAGAGTGGTAGAGAGGGTCCGAGAGTGTCAGAGAGTGTCAGAGAGTGATAGAGAGTGATAGGGAGTGTCAGAGAATGTCATTGAGTTTCAGAGAGTGTGAGAGAGTGTCAGAGAGTGTCAGAGAGTGCCAGAGAGTGATAAAGAGTGATAGAGAGTGTCTGAGAGTGTCAGAGAGTGGTAGAGAGCGTCTGAGAGTGCCTGACAGTGTCAGAGAGTGTCAGAGCGTGATAGAAAGTGTCTGAGAGAGTCAGAGAGAGTCTGAGAGTGTCAGAGAGTGATAGAGAGTGTCTGAGAGTGAAAGAGAGTGTCTGAGAGTGTGAGAGAGTGTCAGAGTGTGTCAGAGAGAGCCAGAGAGTGATTGAGAGTGTCTGAGAGTGTCAGAGAGTGATAGAGAGTGTCTGAGAGTGAAAGAGTGTCAGAGAGTGTGAGAGAGTGTCAGAGTGTGTCAGAGAGAGCCAGAGAGTGATTGAGAGTGTCTGAGAGTGTCAGAGAGTGTCTGAGACTGTCAGAGAGTGTCAGAGAGTGTCAGAGAGTGATAGAGAGTGATAGAGAGTGATACAGAGTGATAGAGAGTGATAGAGAGTGTCAGAGAGTGTCAGAGTGTGTCAGAGAGTAATAGAGAGTGATATAGAGTGTCAGAGAGTGTCATACCGTGATAGAGAGTGTCAAAGAGTGTCAGAGAGAGATAGAAAGTGATTGAATGTGTCCGAGAGTGTCAGAGAGTGTCAGAGAGGGCCAGAGAGTGATAAAGAGTGATAGAGAGTGTCTGAGAGTGTCAGAGAGTGGTAGAGAGCGTCTGAGAGTGCCTGAGAGTGTCAGAGAGTGTCAGAGCGTGATAGAAAGTGTCTGAGAGAGTCAGAGAGAGTCTGAGAGTGTCAGAGAGTGATAGAGAGTGTCTGAGAGTGTCAGAGTGTGTCAGAGAGTAATAGAGAGTGTCATAGAGTGTCAGAGAGTGTCATAGAGTGATAGAGAGTGTCAAAGAGTGTCAGAGAGAGATAGAAAGTGATTAAATGTGTCTGAAAGTGTCAGAGAGTGTCAGAGAGTGCCAGAGAGTGATAAAGAGTGATAGAGAGTGTCTGAGAGTGTCAGAGTGCGTCAGAGAGTGTCAGAGAGTGATAGAGTGTGATAGAGAGTATCAGAGAGTGTCATTGAGTGATAGAGAGTGTCAGAGAGTGATAGAGAGTGTCAGAGAGTGTCATACCGTGATAGAGAGTGTTAAAGAGTGTCAGAGATAGATAGAAAGTGATTGAATGTGTCTGAGAGTGTCAGAGAGTGTCAGAGAGTGCCAGAGAGTGATAAAGAGTGGTAGAGAGTGTCTGAGAGTGTCAGAGAGTGTCAGAGTGTGTCAGAGAGTGTCAGAGAGTGATCGAGAGTGATAGAGAGTGTCAGAGAGAGTCATTGATTGATAGAGAGTGTCAGAGAGTTTCAGAGAGTGATAGAGAGTGTCAGAGAGTGATAGAGAGTGTCAGAGAGTGATAGAGAGTGTTAGTGAGTGTCTGAGACTGTCTGAGAGTGCCAGAGATTGTCAGAGTGTGTCAGAGAGTGATAGAGAGTGTCTGAGACTGTCAGAGAGTGTCAGAGTGTGTCAGAGTGTGTCAGATTGTGTCAGGGAGTGATAGAGATTGATAGAGAGTTTATGAGAGTGTCAGAGAGTGCCTGAGAGTGTCAGAGAGTGTCAGAGCGTGATAGAGAGTGTCTGAGAGAGTCTGAGAGTGTCAGAGAGTGTCAGAGAGTGATAGAGAGTTTCTGAGAGTGAAAGAGAGTGTCTGCGTGTGTGAGAGAGTGTCAGAGTGTGTCAGAGAGAGCCAGAGAGGTGATTGAGAGTGTCTGAGAGTGTCAGAGAGTGTCAGAGAGTGTCAGAGAGTGCCAGAGAGTGATAAAGAGTGATAGAGAGTGTCTGAGAGTGTCAGAGTGTGACAGAGAGTGTCAGAGAGAGATAGAGAGTGACAGAGAGTGTCAGAGAGAGTCATTGATTGATAGAGAGTATCAGAGAGTTTCAGAGAGTGATAGAGAGTGTCAGAGAGTGATAGAGAGTGTCAGAAAGTGATAGAGAGTGATAGAGAGTGTCAGAGAGTGATAGAGAGCGTCTGAGCGTGTCAGAGAGTGTCAGAGAGTGATAGAGAGTGATCGGGAGTGTCAGAGAGTGTCATTGAGTTTCAGAGAGTGTCAGAGAGTTTCAGAGAGTGATAGAGAGTGTCAGAGAGTGATAGAGAGTGTCAGAGAGTGATAGAGAGTGTTAGTGAGTGTCTGAGAGTGTCTGAGAGTGTCAGAGATTGTCAGAGTTTGTCAGAGTTTGTCAGAGTTTGTCTGAGAGTGTCTGAGAGTGTCAGAGAGTGTCAGAGAGTGTCAGAGAGTGATAGAGAGTGTCTGAGAGTGTCAAAGAGAGTCTGAGAGTGTCAGAGAGTGTCAGAGAGTGATAGAGAGTTTCTGAGAGTGAAAGAGAGTGTCTGAGTGTTTGAGAGAGTGTCAGAGTGTGTCAGAGAGAGCCAGAGAGGTGACTGAGAGTGTCTGAGAGTGTCAGAGAGTGTCAGAGAGTGAAAGAGAGTGATACAGAGTGATACAGAGTGTCAGAGAGTGTCAGAGAGTGTCTGAGAGTGTCTGAGAGTGTCAGAGAGTGTCAGAGAGTAATAGAGAGTGATAGAGAGTGTCTGAGAGTGTCAGAGAGTGTCAGAGAGCGATAAAGAGTGACAGAGAGTGTCTGAGATTGTCAGAGAGTGTCAGAGTGTTTATCAGAGAGTGTCAGAGAGTGTCAGAGAGTGATAGAGAGTGATAGAGAGTGTCAGAGAGAGTCATTGATTGATAGAGAGTGTCAGAGAGTTTCAGAGAGTGATAGAGAGTGTCAGAGAGTGATAGAGAGTGTCAGAAAGTGATAGAGAGTGATAGAGAGTGTCAGAGAGTGGTAGAGAGCGTCTGAGCGTGTCAGAGAGTGTCAGAGAGTGATAGAGAGTGATCGGGAGTGTCAGAGAGTGATAGAGAGTGTCAGAGAGTGATAGAGAGTGTTAGTGAGTGTCTGAGAGTGTCTGAGAGTGTCTGAGAGTGTCAGAGATTGTCAGAGTGTGTCAGAGAGTGATAGAGAGTGTCTGAGACTGTCGGAGAGTGTCGGAGAGTGTCTGAGAGTGTCAGAGAGTGTCAGAGAGTGATAGAGAGTGTCTGAGAGTGTCAGAGAGAGTCTGAGAGTGTCAGAGAGTGTCAGAGAGTGATAGAGAGTTTCTGAGAGTGAAAGAGAGTGTCTGAGTGTGTGAGAGAGTGTCAGAGTGTGTCAGAGAGAGCCAGAGAGGTGATTGAGAGTGTCTGAGAGTGTCAGAGAGTGTCTGAGAGTGTCAGAGAGTGTCAGAGAGTGTCAGAGAGTGAAAGAGAGTGATACAGAGTGATAGAGAGTGTCAGAGAGTGTCTGAGAGTGTCTGAGAGTGTCTGAGAGTGTCAGAGAGTGTCAGAGTGTGTCAGAGAGTAATAGAGAGTGTCATAGAGTGTCAGAGAGTGTCATAGAGTGATAGAGAGTGTCAAAGAGTGTCAGAGAGAGATAGAAAGTGATTAAATGTGTCTGAAAGTGTCAGAGAGTGTCAGAGAGTGCCAGAGAGTGATAAAGAGTGATAGAGAGTGTCTGAGAGTGTCAGAGTGCGTCAGAGAGTGTCAGAGAGTGATAGAGTGTGATAGAGAGTATCAGAGAGTGTCATTGAGTGATAGAGAGTGTCAGAGAGTGATAGAGAGTGTCAGAGAGTGTCATACCGTGATAGAGAGTGTTAAAGAGTGTCAGAGATAGATAGAAAGTGATTGAATGTGTCTGAGAGTGTCAGAGAGTGTCAGAGAGTGCCAGAGAGTGATAAAGAGTGGTAGAGAGTGTCTGAGAGTGTCAGAGAGTGTCAGAGTGTGTCAGAGAGTGTCAGAGAGTGATCGAGAGTGATAGAGAGTGTCAGAGAGAGTCATTGATTGATAGAGAGTGTCAGAGAGTTTCAGAGAGTGATAGAGAGTGTCAGAGAGTGATAGAGAGTGTCAGAGAGTGATAGAGAGTGTTAGTGAGTGTCTGAGACTGTCTGAGAGTGCCAGAGATTGTCAGAGTGTGTCAGAGAGTGATAGAGAGTGTCTGAGACTGTCAGAGAGTGTCAGAGTGTGTCAGAGTGTGTCAGATTGTGTCAGGGAGTGATAGAGATTGATAGAGAGTTTATGAGAGTGTCAGAGAGTGCCTGAGAGTGTCAGAGAGTGTCAGAGCGTGATAGAGAGTGTCTGAGAGAGTCTGAGAGTGTCAGAGAGTGTCAGAGAGTGATAGAGAGTTTCTGAGAGTGAAAGAGAGTGTCTGCGTGTGTGAGAGAGTGTCAGAGTGTGTCAGAGAGAGCCAGAGAGGTGATTGAGAGTGTCTGAGAGTGTCAGAGAGTGTCAGAGAGTGTCAGAGAGTGCCAGAGAGTGATAAAGAGTGATAGAGAGTGTCTGAGAGTGTCAGAGTGTGACAGAGAGTGTCAGAGAGAGATAGAGAGTGACAGAGAGTGTCAGAGAGAGTCATTGATTGATAGAGAGTATCAGAGAGTTTCAGAGAGTGATAGAGAGTGTCAGAGAGTGATAGAGAGTGTCAGAAAGTGATAGAGAGTGATAGAGAGTGTCAGAGAGTGATAGAGAGCGTCTGAGCGTGTCAGAGAGTGTCAGAGAGTGATAGAGAGTGATCGGGAGTGTCAGAGAGTGTCATTGAGTTTCAGAGAGTGTCAGAGAGTTTCAGAGAGTGATAGAGAGTGTCAGAGAGTGATAGAGAGTGTCAGAGAGTGATAGAGAGTGTTAGTGAGTGTCTGAGAGTGTCTGAGAGTGTCAGAGATTGTCAGAGTTTGTCAGAGTTTGTCAGAGTTTGTCTGAGAGTGTCTGAGAGTGTCAGAGAGTGTCAGAGAGTGTCAGAGAGTGATAGAGAGTGTCTGAGAGTGTCAAAGAGAGTCTGAGAGTGTCAGAGAGTGTCAGAGAGTGATAGAGAGTTTCTGAGAGTGAAAGAGAGTGTCTGAGTGTTTGAGAGAGTGTCAGAGTGTGTCAGAGAGAGCCAGAGAGGTGACTGAGAGTGTCTGAGAGTGTCAGAGAGTGTCAGAGAGTGAAAGAGAGTGATACAGAGTGATACAGAGTGTCAGAGAGTGTCAGAGAGTGTCTGAGAGTGTCTGAGAGTGTCAGAGAGTGTCAGAGAGTAATAGAGAGTGATAGAGAGTGTCTGAGAGTGTCAGAGAGTGTCAGAGAGCGATAAAGAGTGACAGAGAGTGTCTGAGATTGTCAGAGAGTGTCAGAGTGTTTATCAGAGAGTGTCAGAGAGTGTCAGAGAGTGATAGAGAGTGATAGAGAGTGTCAGAGAGAGTCATTGATTGATAGAGAGTGTCAGAGAGTTTCAGAGAGTGATAGAGAGTGTCAGAGAGTGATAGAGAGTGTCAGAAAGTGATAGAGAGTGATAGAGAGTGTCAGAGAGTGGTAGAGAGCGTCTGAGAGTGTCAGAGAGTGTCAGAGAGTGATAGAGAGTGATAGGGAGTGTCAGAGAATGTCATTGAGCTTCAGAGAGTGTGAGAGAGTTTCAGAGAGTGATAGAGAGTGTCAGCGAGTGATAGTGAGTGTCAGAGAGTGATAGAGAGTGCCAGAGAGTGATAAAGAGTGATAGAGAGTGTCTGAGAGTGTCAGAGTGTGTCAGAGAGTGACAGAGAGTGTCAGAGAGAGTCATTGATTGATAGAGAGTATCAGAGAGTTTCAGAGAGTGATAGAGAGTGTCAGAGAGTGATAGAGAGTGTCAGAAAGTGATAGAGAGTGATAGAGAGTGTCAGAGAGTGATAGAGAGCGTCTGAGAGTGTCTGAGAGTGTCAGAGATTGTCAGAGTGTGTCAGAGAGTGATAGAGAGTGTCTGAGACTGTCAGAGAGTGTCAGAGTGTGTCAGAGTGTGTCAGATTGTGTCAGGGAGTGATAGAGATTGATAGAGAGTTTATGAGAGTGTCAGAGAGTGCCTGAGAGTGTCAGAGAGTGTCAGAGCGTGATAGAAAGTGTCTGAGAGAGTCAGAGAGAGTCTGAGAGTGTCAGAGAGTGATAGAGAGTGTCTGAGAGTGAAAGAGAGTGTCTGAGAGTGTGAGAGAGTGTCAGAGTGTGTCAGAGAGAGCCAGAGAGTGATTGAGAGTGTCTGAGAGTGTCGGAGAGTGTCTGAGAGTGTCAGTGAGTGTCAGAGAGTGTCAGAGAGTGATAGAGAGTGTCAGAGAGAGTCTGAGAGTGTCAGAGAGTGTCAGAGAGTGATAGAGAGTTTCTGAGAGTGAAAGAGAGTGTCTGAGTGTGTGAGAGAGTGTCAGAGTGTGTCAGAGAGAGCCAGAGAGATGATTGAGAGTGTCTGAGAGTGTCAGAGAGTGTCTGAGAGTGTCAGAGAGTGTCAGAGAGTGTCAGAGAGTGAAAGAGAGTGATACAGAGTGATAGAGAGTGTCAGAGAGTGTCAGAGAGTGTCTGAGAGTGTCTGAGAGTGTCTGAGAGTGTCAGAGTGTGTCATAGAGTAATAGAGAGTGTCATAGAGTGTCAGAGAGTGTCATAGAGTGATAGAGAGTGTCAAAGAGTGTCAGAGAGAGATAGAGAGTGATTGAATGTGTCTGAAAGTGTCAGAGAGTGTCAGAGAGTGCCAGAGAGTGATAAAGAGTGATAGAGAGTGTCTGAGAGTGTCAGAGTGCGTCAGAGAGTGTCAGAGAGTGATAGAGTGTGATAGAGAGTATCAGAGAGTGTCATTGAGTGATAGAGATTGTCAGAGAGTGATAGAGAGTGTCAGAGAGTGTCATACCGTGATAGAGAGTGTTAAAGAGTGTCAGAGAGAGATAGAAAGTGATTGAATGTGTCTGAGAGTGTCAGAGAGTGTCAGAGAGTGCCAGAGAGTGATAAAGAGTGGTAGAGAGTGTCTGAGAGTGTCAGAGAGTGTCAGAGTGTGTCAGAGAGTGTCAGAGAGTGATAGAGAGTGATAGAGAGTGTCAGAGAGAGTCATTGATTGATAGAGAGTGTCAGAGAGTTTCAGAGAGTGATAGAGAGTGTCAGAGAGTGATAGAGAGTGTCAGAGAGTGATAGAGAGTGTTAGTGAGTGTCTGAGACTGTCTGAGAGTGCCAGAGATTGTCAGAGTGTGTCAGAGAGTGTCTGAGACTGTCAGAGAGTGTCAGAGTGTGTCAGATTGTGTCAGGGAGTGATCGAGATTGATAGAGAGTTTATGAGAGTGTCAGAGAGTGCCTGAGAGTGTCAGAGAGTGTCAGAGCGTGATAGAGAGTGTCTGAGAGAGTCTGAGAGTGTCAGAGAGTGTCAGAGTGTGTCAGAGAGTGTCAGAGAGAGATAGAAAGTGATTGAATGTTTCTGAGAGTGTCAGAGAGTGTCAGAGAGTGCCAGAGAGTGATAAAGAGTGATAGAGAGTTTCTGAGAGTGTCAGAGTGTGTCAGAGAGTGTCAGAGAGTGATAGAGTGTACTAGAGAGTATCAGAGAGTGTCATTGAGTGATAGAGAGTGTCAGAGAGTGTCAGAGAGTGTCATAGAGTGTCAGAGAGTGTCATAGAGTGATAGAGAGTGTCAAAGAGTGTCAGAGAGAGATACAAAGTGATTGAATGTGTCTGAGAGTGTCAGAGAGTGTCAGAGAGTGCCAGAGAGTGATAAAGAGTGATATAGAGTGTCTGAGAGTGTCAGAGAGTGATAGAGTGTGATAGAGAGTATCAGAGAGTGTCATTGAGTGAGAGAGAGTGTCAGAGAGTGATAGAGAGTATCAGAGTGTCATACCGTGATAGAGAGTGTTAAAGAGTGTCAGAGAGAGATAGAAAGTGATTGAATGTGTCTGAGAGTGTCAGAGAGTGTCAGAGAGTGCGAGAGAGTGATAAAGAGTGGTAGAGAGTGTCTGAGAGTGTCAGAGAGTGTCAGAGTGTGTCAGAGAGTGTCAGAGAGTGATAGAGAGTGTCAGAGAGAGTCATTGATTGATAGAGAGTGTCAGAGAGTTTCAGAGAGTGATAGAGAGTGTCAGAGAGTGATAGAGAGTGTCAGAGAGTGATAGAGAGTGTTAGTGAGTGTCTGAGAGTGTCTGAGAGTGTCAGAGATTGTCAGAGTGTGTCAGAGAGTGATAGAGAGTGTCTGAGACTGTCAGAGAGTGTCAGAGTGTGTCAGAGTGTGTCAGATTGTGTCAGGGAGTGATAGAGATTGATAGAGAGTTTATGAGAGTGTCAGAGAGTGCCTGAGAGTGTCAGAGAGTGTCAGAGCGTGATAGAAAGTGTCTGAGAGAGTCAGAGAGAGTCTGAGAGTGTCAGAGAGTGATAGAGAGTGTCTGAGAGTGAAAGAGAGTGTCTGAGAGTGTGAGACAGTGTCAGAGTGTGTCAGAGAGAGCCAGAGAGTGATTGAGAGTGTCTGAGAGTGTCGGAGAGTGTCTGAGAGTGTCAGAGAGTGTCAGAGAGTGTCAGAGAGTGATAGAGAGTGTCAGAGAGAGTCTGAGAGTGTCAGAGAGTGTCAGAGAGTGATAGAGAGTTTCTGAGAGAGAAAGAGAGTGTCTGAGTGTGTGAGAGAGTGTCAGAGTGTGTCAGAGAGAGCCAGAGAGGTGATTGAGAGTGTCTGAGAGTGTCAGAGAGTGTCTGAGAGTGTCAGAGAGTGTCAGAGAGTGTCAGAGAGTGAAAGAGAGTGATACAGAGTGATAGAGAGTGTCAGAGAGTGTCTGAGAGTGTCTGAGAGTGTCAGAGAGTGTCAGAGAGTGTCAGAGTGTGTCAGAGAGTAATAGAGAGTGTCATAGAGTGTCAGAGAGTGTCATAGAGTGATAGAGAGTGTCAAAGAGTGTCAGAGAGAGATAGAAAGTGATTGAATGTGTCTGAAAGTGTCAGAGAGTGTCAGAGAGTGCCAGAGAGTGATAAAGAGTGATAGAGATTGTCTGAGAGTGTCAGAGTGCGTCAGAGAGTGTCAGAGAGTGATAGAGTGTGATAGAGAGTATCAGAGAGTGTCATTGAGTGATAGAGAGTGTCAGAGAGTGATAGAGAGTGTCAGAGAGTGTCATACCGTGATAGAGAGTGTTAAAGAGTGTCAGAGAGAGATAGAAAGTGATTGAATGTGTCTGAGAGTGTCAGAGAGTGCCAGAGAGTGATAAAGAGTGGTCGAGAGTGTCTGAGAGTGTCAGAGAGTGTCAGAGTGTGTCAGAGAGTGTCAGAGAGTGATAGAGAGTGATAGAGAGTGTCAGAGAGAGTCATTGATTGATAGAGAGTGTCAGAGAGTTTCAGAGAGTGATAGAGAGTGTCAGAGAGTGATAGAGAGTGTCAGAGAGTGATAGAGAGTGTTAGTGAGTGTCTGAGACTGTCTGAGAGTGCCAGAGATTGTCAGAGTGTGTCAGGGAGTGATAGAGAGTGTCTGTGACTGTCAGAGAGTGTCAGAGTGTGTCAGAGTGTGTCAGATTGTGTCAGGGAGTGATAGAGATTGATAGAGAGTTTATGAGAGTGTCAGAGAGTGCCTGAGAGTGTCAGAGAGTGTCAGAGCGTGATAGAGAGTGTCTGAGAGAGTCTGAGAGTGTCAGAGAGTGTCAGAGAGTGATAGAGAGTTTCTGAGAGTGAAAGAGAGTGTCTGAGTGTGTGAGAGAGTGTCAGAGTGTGTCAGAGAGAACCAGAGAGGTGATTGAGAGTGTCTGAGAGTGTCAGAGAGTGTCTGAGAGTGTCAGAGAGTGTCAGAGAGTGCCAGAGAGTGATAAAGAGTGATAGAGAGTGTCTGAGAGTGTCAGAGTGTGTCAGAGAGTGTCAGAGAGAGATAGAGAGTGACAGAGAGTGTCAGAGAGAGTCATTGATTGATAGAGAGTGTCAGAGAGTTTCAGAGAGTGATAGAGAGCGTCTGAGAGTGTTAGAGAGTGTCAGAGAGTGTTAGAGAGTGATTGGGAGTGTCAGAGAGTGTCATTGAGTTTCAGAGAGTGTCAGAGAGTTTCAGAGAGTGATAGAGAGTGTCAGAGAGTGTCTGAGAGTGTCTGAGAGTGTCTGAGAGTGTCAGAGATTGTCAGAGTGTGTCAGAGAGTGATAGAGAGTGTCTGAGACTGTCAGAGAGTGTCAGAGTGTGTCAGAGTGTGTCAGAGTGTGTCAGATTGTGTCAGGGAGTGATAGAAAGTGTCTGAGAGAGTCAGAGAGAGTCTGAGAGTGTCAGAGAGTGATAGAGAGTGTCTGAGAGTGAAAGAGAGTGTCTGAGAGTGTGAGAGAGTGTCAGAGTGTGTCAGAGAGAGCCAGAGAGTGATTGAGAGTGTCTGAGAGTGTCGGAGAGTGTCTGAGAGTGTCTGAGAGTTTCAGAGAGTGTCAGAGAGTGATAGAGAGTGTCTGAGAGTGTCAAAGAGAGTCTGAGAGTGTCAGAGGGTGTCAGAGAGTGATAGATAGTTTCTCAGAGTGAAAGAGAGTGTCTGAGTGTTTGAGAGAGTGTCAGAGTGTGTCAGAGAGAGCCAGAGAGGTGACTGAGAGTGTCTGAGAGTGTCAGAGAGTGTCAGAGAGTGTCAGAGAGTGAAAGAGAGTGATACAGAGTGATACAGAGTGATACAGAGTGTCTGAGAGTGTCTGAGAGTGTCAGAGAGTGTCACAGAGTGTCACAGAGTGTCTGAGAGTGTCTGAGAGTGTCAGAGAGTGTCAGAGAGTAATAGAGAGTGATAGAGAGTGTCTGAGAGTGTCAGAGAGTGTCAGAGAGTGATAAAGAGTGATAGAGAGTGTCTGAGAGTGTCAGAGAGTGTCAGAGAGTGATAGAGAGTGATAGAGAGTGTCGGAGAGAGTCATTGATTGATAGAGAGTGTCAGAGAGTTTCAGAGAGTGATAGAGAGTGTCAGAGAGTGATAGAGAGTGTCAGAAAGTGATAGAGAGTGATAGAGAGTGTCAGAGAGTGGTAGAGAGCATCTGAGAGTGTCAGAGAGTGTCCGAGAGTGATAGAGAGTGATAGGGAGTGTCAGAGAATGTCATTGATTTTCAGAGAGTGTGAGAGAGTTTCAGAGAGTGATAGAGAGTGTCAGCGAGTGATAGAGAGTGTCAGAGAGTGATAGAGAGTGTTAGTGAGTGTCTGAGAGTGTCTGAGAGTGTCAGAGATTGTCAGAGTGTGTCAGAGAGTGATAGAGAGTGTCTGAGACTGTCAGAGAGTGTCAGAGTGTGTCAGAGTGTGTCAGATTGTGTCAGATTGTGTCAGGGAGTGATAGAGATTGATAGAGAGTTTATGAGAGTGTCACAGAGTGCCTGAGAGTGTCAGAGAGTGTCAGAGCGTGATAGAAAGTGTCTGAGAGAGTCAGAGAGAGTCTGAGAGTGTCAGAGAGTGATAGAGAGTGTCTGAGAGTGAAAGAGAGTGTCTGAGAGTGTGAGAGAGTGTCAGAGTGTGTCAGAGAGAGCCAGAGAGTGATTGAGAATGTCTGAGAGTGTCGGAGAGTGTCAGAGAGTGTCAGAGATTGTCAGAGTGTGTCAGAGAGTGATAGAGAGTGTCTGAGACTGTCAGAGAATGTCAGAGTGTGTCAGAGTGTGTCAGATTGTGTCAGGGAGTGATAGAGATTGATAGAGAGTTTATGAGAGTGTCAGAGAGTGCCTGAGAGTTTCAGAGAGTGTCAGAGCGTGATAGAGAGTGTCTGAGAGAGTCAGAGAGAGTCTGAGAGTGTCAGAGTGTGTCAGAGAGAGCCAGAGAGTGATTGAGAGTGTCTGAGAGTGTCGGAGAGTGTCTGAGAGTGTCAGAGAGTGTCAGAGAGTGATAGAGAGTGTCTGAGAGTGTCAGAGAGAGTCTGAGAGTGTCAGAGAGTGCCAGAGAGGTGATTGAGAGTGTCTGAGAGTGTCAGAGAGTGTCTGAGAGTGTCAGAGAGTGCCAGAGAGTGCCAGAGAGTGATAAAGAGTGATAAAGAGTGATAGAGGGTGTCTGAGAGTGTCAGAGTGTGTCAGAGAGTGTCAGAGAGAGATAGAGAGTGATAGAGAGTGTCAGAGAGAGTCATTGATTGATAGAGAGTGTCAGAGAGTTTCAGAGAGTGATAGAGAGTGTCAGAGAGTGATAGAGAGTGTCAGAAAGTGATAGAGAGTGATAGAGAGTGTCAGAGAGTGGTAGAGAGCGTCTGAGAGTGTCAGAGAGTGTCATAGAGTGATAGAGAGTGTCAAAGAGTGTCAGAGAGAGATACAAAGTGATTGAATGTGTCTGAGAGTGTCAGAGAGTGTCAGAGAGTGCCAGAGAGTGATAAAGAGTGATAGAGAGTGTCTGAGAGTGTCAGAGAGTGATAGAGTGTGATAGAGAGTATCAGAGAGTGTCATTGAGTGATAGAGAGTGTCAGAGAGTGATAGAGAGTATCAGAGAGTGTCATACCGTGATAGAGAGTGTTAAAGAGTGTCAGAGAGAGATAGAAAGTGATTGAATGTGTCTGAGAGTGTCAGAGAGTGTCAGAGAGTGCCAGAGAGTGATAAAGAGTGGTCGAGAGTGTCTGAGAGTGTCAGAGAGTGTCAGAGAGTGATAGAGAGTGATAGAGAGTGTCAGAGAGAGTCATTGATTGATAGAGAGTGTCAGAGAGTGTCAGAGAGTGATAGAGAGTGTCAGAAAGTGGTAGAGAGCGTCTGAGAGTGTCAGAGAGTGTCAGAGAGTGATAGAGAGTGATAGGGAGTGTCAGAGAGTGTCATTGAGTTTCAGAGAGTGTGAGAGAGTTTCAGAGAGTGATAGAGAGTGTCAGAGAGTGATAAAGAGTGTCAGAGAGTGATAGAGAGTGTTAGTGAGTGTCTGAGACTGTCTGAGAATGCCAGAGATTGTCAGAGTGTGTCAGAGAGTGATAGAGAGTGTCTGAGACTGTCAGAGAATGTCAGAGTGTCTCAGAGTGTGTCAGATTGTGTCAGGGAGTGATAGAGATTGATAGAGAGTTTATGAGAGTGTCAGAGAGTGCCTGAGAGTTTCAGAGAGTGTCAGAGCGTGATAGAGAGTGTCTGAGAGAGTCAGAGAGAGTCTGAGAGTGTCAGAGAGTGTCAGAGAGTGATAGAGAGTGTCTGAGAGTGAAAGAGAGTGTCTGAGAGTGTGAGAGAGTGTCAGAGTGTGTCAGAGAGAGCCAGAGAGTGATTGAGAGCGTCTGAGAGTGTCGGAGAGTGTCTGAGAGTGTCAGAGAGTGTCAGAGAGTGTCAGAGAGTGATAGAGAGTGTCTGAGAGTGTCAGAGAGAGTCTGAGAGTGTCAGAGAGTGCCAGAGAGGTGATTGAGAGTGTCTGAGAGTGTCAGAGAGTGTCTGAGAGTGTCAGAGAGTGCCAGAGAGTGCCAGAGAGTGATAAAGAGTGATAAAGAGTGATAGAGGGTGTCTGAGAGTGTCAGAGTGTGTCAGAGAGTGTCAGAGAGAGATAGAGAGTGATAGAGAGTGTCAGAGAGAGTCATTGATTGATAGAGAGTGTCAGAGAGTTTCAGAGAGTGATAGAGAGTGTCAGAGAGTGATAGAGAGTATCAGAAAGTGATAGAGAGTGATAGAGAGTGTCAGAGAGTGGTAGAGAGCGTCTGAGAGTGTCAGAGAGTGTCAGAGAGTGATAGAGAGTGATCGGGAGTGTCAGAGAGTGTCATTGAGTTTCAGAGAGTGTCAGAGAGTTTCAGAGAGTGATGGAGAGTGTCAGAGAGTGATAGAGAGTGTCAGAGAGTGTCAGAGAGTGCCAGAGAGTGATAAAGAGTGGTAGAGAGTGTCTGAGAGTGTCAGAGAGTGTCAGAGTGTGTCAGAGAGTGACAGAGAGTGATAGCGAGTGATAGAGAGTGTCAGAGAGAGTCATTGATTGATAGAGAGTGTCAGAGAGTTTCAGAGAGTGATAGAGAGTGTCAGAGAGTGATAGAGAGTGTCAGAGAGTGATAGAGAGTGTTAGTGAGTGTCTGAGACTGTCTGAGAGTGCCAGAGATTGTCAGAGTGTGTCAGAGAGTGATAGAGAGTGTCTGAGACTGTCAGAGAGTGTCAGAGTGTGTCAGAGTGTGTCAGATTGTGTCAGGGAGTGATAGAGATTGATAGAGAGTTTATGAGAGTGTCAGAGAGTGCCTGAGAGTGTCAGAGAGTGTCAGAGCGTGATAGAGAGTGTCTGAGAGAGTCTGAGAGTGTCAGAGAGTGTCAGAGAGTGATAGAGAGTTTGTGAGAGTGAAAGAGAGTGTCTGAGTGTGTGAGAGAGTGTCAGAGTGTGTCAGAGAGAGCCAGAGAGGTGATTGAGAGTATCTGAGAGTGTCAGAGAGTGTCTGAGAGTGTCAGAGAGTGTCAGAGAGTGCCAGAGAGTGATAAAGAGTGATAGAGAGTGTCTGAGAGTGTCAGAGTGTGTCAGAGAGTGTCAGAGAGAGATAGAGAGTGACAGAGAGTGTCAGAGAGAGTCATTGATTGATAGAGAGTGTCAGAGAGTTTCAGAGAGTGATAGAGAGCGTCTGAGAGTGTTAGAGAGTGTCAGAGAGTGATAGAGAGTGATCGGGAGTGTCAGAGAGTGTCATTGAGTTTCAGAGAGTGAAAGAGAGTTTCAGAGAGTGATAGAGAGTGTCAGAGAGTGTCTGAGAGTGTCTGAGAGTGTCTGAGAGTGTCAGAGATTGTCAGAGTGTGTCAGAGAGTGATAGAGAGTGTCTGAGACTGTCAGAGAGTGTCAGAGTGTGTCAGAGTGTGTCAGAGTGTGTCAGATTGTGTCAGGGAGTGATAGAAAGTGTCTGAGAGAGTCAGAGAGAGTCTGAGAGTGTCAGAGAGTGATAGAGAGTGTCTGAGAGTGAAAGAGAGTGTCTGAGAGTGTGAGAGAGTGTCAGAGTGTGTCAGAGAGAGCCAGAGAGTGATTGAGAGTGTCTGAGAGTGTCGGAGAGTGTCTGAGAGTGTCTGAGAGTTTCAGAGAGTGTCAGAGAGTGTCAGAGAGTGATAGAGAGTGTCTGAGAGTGTCAAAGAGAGTCTGAGAGTGTCAGAGAGTGTCAGAGAGTGATAGAGAGTTTCTGAGAGTGAAAGAGAGTGTCTGAGTGTTTGAGAGAGTGTCAGAGTGTGTCAGAGAGAGCCAGAAAGGTGACTGAGAGTGTCTGAGAGTGTCAGAGAGAGTCAGAGTGTTTCAGAGAGTGAAAGAGAGTGATACAGAGTGATACAGAGTGATACAGAGTGTCTGAGAGTGTCAGAGAGTGTCAGAGAGTGTCAGAGAGTGTCTGAGAGTGTCTGAGAGTGTCAGAGAGTGTCAGAGAGTAATAGAGAGTGATAGAGAGTGTCTGAGAGTGTCAGAGAGTGTCAGAGAGTGATAAAGAGTGATAGAGAGTGTCTGAGAGTGTCAGAGAGTGTCAGAGTGTTTATCAGAGAGTGTCAGAGAGTGTCAGAGAGTGATAGAGAGTGATAGAGAGTGTCGGAGAGAGTCATTGATTGATAGAGAGTGTCAGAGAGTTTCAGAGAGTGATAGAGAGTGTCAGAGAGTGATAGAGAGTGTCAGAAAGTGATAGAGAGTGATAGAGAGTGTCAGAGAGTGGTAGAGAGCGTCTGAGAGTGTCAGAGAGTGTCAGAGCGTGATAGAGAGTGATAGGGAGTGTCAGAGAATGTCATTGAGTTTCAGAGAGTGTGAGAGAGTTTCAGAGAGTGATAGAGAGTGTCAGCGAGTGATAGAGAGTGTCAGAGAGTGATAGAGAGTGTTAGTGAGTGTCTGAGAGTGTCTGAGAGTGTCAGAGTGTGTCAGATTGTGTCAGGGAGTGATAGAGATTGATAGAGAGTTTATGAGAGTGTCAGAGAGTGCCTGAGAGTGTCAGAGAGTGTCAGAGCGTGAAAGAAAGTGTCTGAGAGAGTCAGAGAGAGTCTGAGAGTGTCAGAGAGTGATAGAGAGTGTCTGAGAGTGAAAGAGAGTGTCTGAGAGTGTGAGAGAGTGTCAGAGTGTGTCAGAGAGAGCCAGAGAGTGATTGAGAGTGTCTGAGAGTGTCGGAGAGTGTCTGAGAGTGTCGGAGAGTGTCAGAGAGTGTCAGAGATTGATAGAGAGTGTCAGAGAGAGTCTGAGAGTGTCAGAGAGTGTCAGAGAGTGATAGAGAGTTTCTGAGAGTGAAAGAGAGTGTCTGAGTGTGTGAGAGAGTGTCAGAGTGTGTCAGAGAGAGCCAGAGAGGTGATTGAGAGTGTCTGAGAGTGACAGAGAGTGTCAGAGAGTGTCTGAGAGTGTCAGAGAGTGTCTGAGAGTGTCAGAGAGTGTCAGAGAGTGTCAGAGAGTGAAAGAGAGTGATACAGAGTGATACAGAGTGATAGAGAGTGATAGAGAGTGTCAGAGAGTGTCAGAGAGTGTCAGAGAGTGTCAGAGAGTGTCATAGAGTGATAGAGAGTGTCAAAGAGTGTCAGAGAGAGATAGAAAGTGATTGAATGTGTCAGAGAGTGTCAGAGAGTGCCAGAGAGTGATAAAGAGTGATAGAGAGTTTCTGAGAGTGTCAGAGTGTGTCAGAGAGTGTCAGAGAGTGATAGAGTGTGCTAGAGAGTATCAGAGAGTGTCATTGAGTGATTGAGAGTGTCAGAGAGTGTCAGAGAGTGTCATAGAGTGTCAGAGAGTGTCATAGAGTGATAGAGAGTGTCAAAGAGTGTCAGAGAGAGATACAAAGTGATTGAATGTGTCTGAGAGTGTCAGAGAGTGTCAGAGAGTGCCAGAGTGATAAAGAGTGATAGAGAGTGTCTGAGAGTGTCAGAGAGTGATAGAGTGTGATAGAGAGTATCAGAGAGTGTCATTGAGTGATAGAGAGTGTCACCGAGTGATAGAGAGTATCAGAGAGTGTCATACCGTGATAGAGAGTGTTAAAGAGTGTCAGAGAGAGATAGAAAGTGATTGAATGTGTCTGAGAGTGTCAGAGAGTGTCAGAGAGTTCCAGAGAGTGATAAAGAGTGGTAGAGAGTGTCTGAGAGTGTCAGAGAGTGTCAGAGTGTGTCAGAGAGTGTCAGAGAGTGATAGAGAGTGATAGAGAGTGTCAGAGAGAGTCATTGATTGATAGAGAGTGTCAGAGAGTGTCAGAGAGTGATAGAGAGTGTCAGAAAGTGATAGAGAGTGATAGAGAGTGTCAGAAAGTGGTAGAGAGCGTCTGAGAGTGTCAGAGAGTGTCAGAGAGTGATAGAGAGTGATAGGGAGTGTCAGAGAGTGTCATTGAGTTTCAGAGAGTGTGAGAGAGTTTCAGAGAGTGATAGAGAGTGTCAGAGAGTGATAGAGAGTGTCAGAGAGTGATAGAGAGTGTTAGTGAGTGTCTGAGACTGTCTGAGAATGCCAGAGATTGTCAGAGTGTGTCAGAGAGTGATAGAGAGTGTCTGAGACTGTCAGAGAGTGTCAGAGTGTGTCAGATTGTGTCAGGGAGTGATAGAGATTGATAGAGAGTTTATGAGAGTGTCAGAGAGTGCCTGAGAGTTTCAGAGAGTGTCAGAGCGTGATAGAGAGTGTCTGAGAGAGTCAGAGAGAGTCTGAGAGTGTCAGAGAGTGTCAGAGAGTGATAGAGAGTGTCTGAGAGTGAAAGAGAGTGTCTGAGAGTGTGAGAGAATGTCAGAGTGTGTCAGAGAGAGCCAGAGAGTGATTGAGAGTGTCTGAGAGTGTCGGAGAGTGTCAGAGAGTGTCAGAGAGTGATAGAGAGTGTCTGAGTCTGTCAGAGAGTGTCTGAGAGTGTCAGAGAGTGTCAGAGCGTGATAGAGAGTGTCTGAGAGAGTCAGAGAGAGTCTGAGAGTGATAGAGAGTGTCAGAGAGTGATAGAGAGTATCAGAGAGTGTCATACCGTGATAGAGAGTGTTAAAGAGTGTCAGAGAGAGATAGAAAGTGATTGAATGTGTCTGAGAGTGTCAGAGAGTGTCAGAGAGTTCCAGAGAGTGATAAAGAGTGGTAGAGAGTGTCTGAGAGTGTCAGAGAGTGTCAGAGTGTGTCAGAGAGTGTCAGAGAGTGATAGAGAGTGATAGAGAGTGTCAGAGAGAGTCATTGATTGATAGAGAGTGTCAGAGAGTGTCAGAGAGTGATAGAGAGTGTCAGAAAGTGATAGAGAGTGACAGAGAGTGTCAGAAAGTGGTAGAGAGCGTCTGAGAGTGTCAGAGAGTGTCAGAGAGTGATAGAGAGTGTCAGAGAGTGATAGAGAGTGTTAGTGAGTGTCTGAGACTGTCTGAGAATGCCAGAGATTGTCAGAGTGTGTCAGAGAGTGATAGAGAGTGTCTGAGACTGTCAGAGTGTGTCAGAGTGTGTCAGAGTGTGTCAGATTGTGTCAGGGAGTGATAGAGATTGATAGAGAGTTTATGAGAGTGTCAGAGAGTGCCTGAGAGTTTCAGAGAGTGTCAGAGCGTGATAGAGAGTGTCTGAGAGAGTCAGAGAGAGTCTGAGAGTGTCAGAGAGTGTCAGAGAGTGATAGAGAGTGTCTGAGAGTGAAAGAGAGTGTCTGAGAGTGTCAGAGAGTGTCAGAGTGTGTCAGAGAGTGTCAGAGAGTGATAGAGAGTGATAGAGAGTGTCAGAGAGATTCATTGATTGATAGAGAGTGTCAGAGAGTTTCAGAGAGTGATAGAGAGTGTCAGAGAGTGATAGAGAGTGTCAGAGAGTGATAGAGAGTGTTGGTGAGTGTCTGAGACTGTCTGAGAGTGCCAGAGATTGTCAGAGTGTGTCAGAGAGTGATAGAGAGTGTCTGTGACTGTCAGAGAGTGTCAGAGTGTGTCAGAGTGTGTCAGATTGTGTCAGGGAGTGATAGAGATTGATAGAGAGTTTATGAGAGTGTCAGAGAGTGCCTGAGAGTGTCAGAGAGTGTCAGAGCGTGATAGAGAGTGTCTGAGAGAGTCTGAGAGTGTCAGAGAGTGTCAGAGAGTGATAGAGAGTTTCTGAGAGTGAAAGAGAGTGTCTGAGTGTGTGAGAGAGTGTCAGAGTGTGTCAGAGAGAGCCAGAGAGGTGATTGAGAGTGTCTGAGAGTGTCAGAGAGTGTCTGAGAGTGTCAGAGAGTGTCAGAGAGTGTCAGAGAGTGAAAGAGAGTGATACAGAGTGATACAGAGTGATAGAGAGTGATAGAGAGTGTCAGAGAGTGTCAGAGAGTGTCAGAGTGTGTCAGAGAGTAATAGAGAGTGATAGAGAGTGTCAGAGAGTGTCATCGAGTGATAGAGAGTGTCAAAGAGTGTCAGAGAGAGATAGAAAGTGATTGAATGTGTCTGAGAGTGTCAGAGAGTGTCAGAGAGTGCCAGAGAGTGATAAAGAGTGATAGAGAGTTTCTGAGAGTGTCAGAGTGTGTCAGAGAGTGTCAGAGAGTGATAGAGTGTGCTAGAGAGTATCAGAGAGTGTCATTGAGTGATAGAGAGTGTCAGAGAGTGTCAGAGAGTGTCATAGAGTGTCAGAGAGTGTCATAGAGTGATAGAGAGTGTCAAAGAGTGTCAGAGAGAGATACAAAGTGATTGAATGTGTCTGAGAGTGTCAGAGAGTGTCAGAGAGTGCCAGAGAGTGATAAAGAGTGATAGAGAGTGTCTGAGAGTGTCAGAGAGTGATAGAGTGTGATAGAGAGTATCAGAGAGTGTCATTGAGTGAGAGAGAGTGTCAGAGAGTGATAGAGAGTATCAGAGTGTCATACCGTGATAGAGAGTGTTAAAGAGTGTCAGAGAGAGATAGAAAGTGATTGAATGTGTCTGAGAGTGTCAGAGAGTGCCAGAGAGTGCCAGAGAGTGATAAAGAATGGTAGAGAGTGTCTGAGAGTGTCAGAGAGTGTCAGAGTGTGTCAGAGAGTGTCAGAGAGTGATAGAGAGTGATAGAGAGTGTCAGAGAGAGTCATTGATTGATAGAGAGTGTCAGAGAGTTTCAGAGAGTGATAGAGAGTGTCAGAGAGTGATAGAGAGTGTCAGAGAGTGATAGAGAGTGTTAGTGAGTGTCTGAGAGTGTCAGAGATTGTCAGAGTGTGTCAGAGAGTGATAGAGAGTGTCTGTGACTGTCAGAGAGTGTCAGAGTGTGTCAGAGTGTGTCAGATTGTGTCAGGGAGTGATAGAGATTGATAGAGAGTTTATGAGAGTGTCAGAGAGTGCCTGAGAGTGTCCGAGAGTGTCAGAGCGTGATAGAAAGTGTCTGAGAGAGTCAGAGAGAGTCTGAGAGTGTCAGAGAGTGATAGAGAGTGTCTGAGAGTGAAAGAGAGTGTCTGAGAGTGTGAGACAGTGTCAGAGTGTGTCAGAGAGAGCCAGAGAGTGATTGAGAGTGTCTGAGAGTGTCGGAGAGTGTCTGAGAGTGTCAGAGAGTGTCAGAGAGTGTCAGAGAGTGATAGAGAGTGTCAGAGAGAGTCTGAGAGTGTCAGAGAGTGTCAGAGAGTGATAGAGAGTTTCTGAGAGAGAAAGAGAGTGTCTGAGTGAGTGAGAGAGTGTCAGAGTGTGTCAGAGAGAGCCAGAGAGGTGATTGAGAGTGTCTGAGAGTGTCAGAGAGTGTCTGAGAGTGTCAGAGAGTGTCAGAGAGTGAAAGAGAGTGATACAGAGTGATAGAGAGTGTCAGAGAGTGTCTGAGAGTGTCTGAGAGTGTCAGAGAGTGTCAGAGAGTGTCAGAGTGTGTCAGAGAGTAATAGAGAGTGTCATAGAGTGTCAGAGAGTGTCATAGAGTGATAGAGAGTGTCAAAGAGTGTCAGAGAGAGATAGAAAGTGATTGAATGTGTCTGAAAGTGTCAGAGAGTGTCAGAGAGTGCCAGAGAGTGATAAAGATTGATAGAGAGTGTCTGAGAGTGTCAGAGTGCGTCAGAGAGTGTCAGAGAGTGATAGAGTGTGATAGAGAGTATCAGAGAGTGTCATTGAGTGATAGAGAGTGTCAGAGAGTGATAGAGAGTGTCAGAGAGTGTCATACCGTGATAGAGAGTGTTAAAGAGTGTCAGAGAGAGATAGAAAGTGATTGAATGTGTCTGAGAGTGTCAGAGAGTGTCAGAGAGTGCCAGAGAGTGATAAAGAGTGGTCGAGAGTGTCTGAGAGTGTCAGAGAGTGTCAGAGTGTGTCAGAGAGTGTCAGAGAGTGATAGAGAGTGATAGAGAGTGTCAGAGAGAGTCATTGATTGATAGAGAGTGTCAGAGAGTTTCAGAGAGTGATAGAGAGTGTCAGAGAGTGATAGAGAGTGTCAGAGAGTGATAGAGAGTGTTAGTGAGTGTCTGAGACTGTCTGAGAGTGCCAGAGATTGTCAGAGTGTGTCAGAGAGTGATAGAGAGTGTCTGTGACTGTCAGAGAGTGTCAGAGTGTGTCAGAGTGTGTCAGATTGTGTCAGGGAGTGATAGAGATTGATAGAGAGTTTATGAGAGTGTCAGAGAGTGCCTGAGAGTGTCAGAGAGTGTCAGAGCGTGATAGAGAGTGTCTGAGAGAGTCTGAGAGTGTCAGAGAGTGTCAGAGAGTGATAGAGAGTTTCTGAGAGTGAAAGAGAGTGTCTGAGTGTGTGAGAGAGTGTCAGAGTGTGTCAGAGAGAGCCAGAGAGGTGATTGAGAGTGTCTGAGAGTGTCAGAGAGTGTCTGAGAGTGTCAGAGAGTGTCAGAGAGTGCCAGAGAGTGATAAAGAGTGATAGAGAGTGTCTGAGAGTGTCAGAGTGTGTCAGAGAGTGTCAGAGAGAGATAGAGAGTGACAGAGAGTGTCAGAGAGAGTCATTGATTGATAGAGAGTGTCAGAGAGTTTCAGAGAGTGATAGAGAGCGTCTGAGAGTGTTAGAGAGTGTCAGAGAGTGATAGAGAGTGATCGGGAGTGTCAGAGAGTGTCATTGAGTTTCAGAGAGTGTCAGAGAGTTTCAGAGAGTGATAGAGAGTGTCAGAGAGTGTCTGAGAGTGTCTGAGAGTGTCTGAGAGTGTCAGAGATTGTCAGAGTGTGTCAGAGAGTGATAGAGAGTGTCTGAGACTGTCAGAGAGAGATACAAAGTGATTGAATGTGTCTGAGAGTGTCAGAGAGTGTCAGAGAGTGCCAGAGAGTGATAAAGAGTGATAGAGAGTGTCTGAGAGTGTCAGAGAGTGATAGAGTGTGATAGAGAGTATCAGAGAGTGTCATTGAGTGAGAGAGAGTGTCAGAGAGTGATAGAGAGTATCAGAGTGTCATACCGTGATAGAGAGTGTTAAAGAGTGTCAGAGAGAGATAGAAAGTGATTGAATGTGTCTGAGAGTGTCAGAGAGTGTCAGAGAGTGCCAGAGAGTGATAAAGAGTGGTAGAGAGTGTCTGAGAGTGTCAGAGAGTGTCAGAGTGTGTCAGAGAGTGTCAGAGAGTGATAGAGAGTGATAGAGAGTGTCAGAGAGAGTCATTGATTGATAGAGAGTGTCAGAGAGTTTCAGAGAGTGATAGAGAGTGTCAGAGAGTGATAGAGAGTGTCAGAGAGTGATAGAGAGTGTTAGTGAGTGTCTGAGAGTGTCAGAGATTGTCAGAGTGTGTCAGAGAGTGATAGAGAGTGTCTGTGACTGTCAGAGAGTGTCAGAGTGTGTCAGAGTGTGTCAGATTGTGTCAGGGAGTGATAGAGATTGATAGAGAGTTTATGAGAGTGTCAGAGAGTGCCTGAGAGTGTCCGAGAGTGTCAGAGCGTGATAGAAAGTGTCTGAGAGAGTCAGAGAGAGTCTGAGAGTGTCAGAGAGTGATAGAGAGTGTCTGAGAGTGAAAGAGAGTGTCTGAGAGTGTGAGACAGTGTCAGAGTGTGTCAGAGAGAGCCAGAGAGTGATTGAGAGTGTCTGAGAGTGTCGGAGAGTGTCTGAGAGTGTCAGAGAGTGTCAGAGAGTGTCAGAGAGTGATAGAGAGTGTCAGAGAGAGTCTGAGAGTGTCAGAGAGTGTCAGAGAGTGATAGAGAGTTTCTGAGAGAGAAAGAGAGTGTCTGAGTGAGTGAGAGAGTGTCAGAGTGTGTCAGAGAGAGCCAGAGAGGTGATTGAGAGTGTCTGAGAGTGTCAGAGAGTGTCTGAGAGTGTCAGAGAGTGTCAGAGAGTGTCAGAGAGTGAAAGAGAGTGATACAGAGTGATAGAGAGTGTCAGAGAGTGTCTGAGAGTGTCTGAGAGTGTCAGAGAGTGTCAGAGAGTGTCAGAGTGTGTCAGAGAGTAATAGAGAGTGTCATAGAGTGTCAGAGAGTGTCATAGAGTGATAGAGAGTGTCAAAGAGTGTCAGAGAGAGATAGAAAGTGATTGAATGTGTCTGAAAGTGTCAGAGAGTGTCAGAGAGTGCCAGAGAGTGATAAAGATTGATAGAGAGTGTCTGAGAGTGTCAGAGTGCGTCAGAGAGTGTCAGAGAGTGATAGAGTGTGATAGAGAGTATCAGAGAGTGTCATTGAGTGATAGAGAGTGTCAGAGAGTGATAGAGAGTGTCAGAGAGTGTCATACCGTGATAGAGAGTGTTAAAGAGTGTCAGAGAGAGATAGAAAGTGATTGAATGTGTCTGAGAGTGTCAGAGAGTGTCAGAGAGTGCCAGAGAGTGATAAAGAGTGGTCGAGAGTGTCTGAGAGTGTCAGAGAGTGTCAGAGTGTGTCAGAGAGTGTCAGAGAGTGATAGAGAGTGATAGAGAGTGTCAGAGAGAGTCATTGATTGATAGAGAGTGTCAGAGAGTTTCAGAGAGTGATAGAGAGTGTCAGAGAGTGATAGAGAGTGTCAGAGAGTGATAGAGAGTGTTAGTGAGTGTCTGAGACTGTCTGAGAGTGCCAGAGATTGTCAGAGTGTGTCAGAGAGTGATAGAGAGTGTCTGTGACTGTCAGAGAGTGTCAGAGTGTGTCAGAGTGTGTCAGATTGTGTCAGGGAGTGATAGAGATTGATAGAGAGTTTATGAGAGTGTCAGAGAGTGCCTGAGAGTGTCAGAGAGTGTCAGAGCGTGATAGAGAGTGTCTGAGAGAGTCTGAGAGTGTCAGAGAGTGTCAGAGAGTGATAGAGAGTTTCTGAGAGTGAAAGAGAGTGTCTGAGTGTGTGAGAGAGTGTCAGAGTGTGTCAGAGAGAGCCAGAGAGGTGATTGAGAGTGTCTGAGAGTGTCAGAGAGTGTCTGAGAGTGTCAGAGAGTGTCAGAGAGTGCCAGAGAGTGATAAAGAGTGATAGAGAGTGTCTGAGAGTGTCAGAGTGTGTCAGAGAGTGTCAGAGAGAGATAGAGAGTGACAGAGAGTGTCAGAGAGAGTCATTGATTGATAGAGAGTGTCAGAGAGTTTCAGAGAGTGATAGAGAGCGTCTGAGAGTGTTAGAGAGTGTCAGAGAGTGATAGAGAGTGATCGGGAGTGTCAGAGAGTGTCATTGAGTTTCAGAGAGTGTCAGAGAGTTTCAGAGAGTGATAGAGAGTGTCAGAGAGTGTCTGAGAGTGTCTGAGAGTGTCTGAGAGTGTCAGAGATTGTCAGAGTGTGTCAGAGAGTGATAGAGAGTGTCTGAGACTGTCAGAGAGTGTCAGAGTGTGTCAGAGTGTGTCAGAGTGTGTCAGATTGTGTCAGGGAGTGATAGAAAGTGTCTGAGAGAGTCAGAGAGAGTCTGAGAGTGTCAGAGAGTGATATAGAGTGTCTGAGAGTGAAAGAGAGTGTCTGAGAGTGTGAGAGAGTGTCAGAGTGTGTCAGAGAGAGCCAGAGAGTGATTGAGAGTGTCTGAGAGTGTCGGAGAGTGTCTGAGAGTGTCTGAGAGTTTCAGAGAGTGTCGGAGAGTGTCAGAGAGTGATAGAGAGTGTCTGAGAGTGTCAAAGAGAGTCTGAGAGTGTCAGAGGGTGTCAGAGAGTGATAGATAGTTTCTCAGAGTGAAAGAGAGTGTCTGAGTGTTTGAGAGAGTGTCAGAGTGTGTCAGAGAGAGCCAGAGAGGTGACTGAGAGTGTCTGAGAGTGTCAGAGAGTGTCAGAGAGTGTCAGAGAGTGAAAGAGAGGGATACAGAGTGATACAGAGTGATACAGAGTGTCTGAGAGTGTCTGAGAGTGTCAGAGAGTGTCAGAGAGTGTCACAGAGTGTCTGAGTGTGTCTGAGAGTGTCAGAGAGTGTCAGAGAGTAATAGAGAGTGATAGAGAGTGTCTGAGAGTGTCAGAGAGTGTCAGAGAGTGATAAAGAGTGATAGAGAGTGTCTGAGAGTGTCAGAGAGTGTCAGAGAGTGATAGAGAGAGATAGAGAGTGTCGGAGAGAGTCATTGATTGATAGAGAGTGTCAGAGAGTTTCAGAGAGTGATAGAGAGTGTCAGAGAGTGATAGAGAGTGTCAGAAAGTGATAGAGAGTGATAGAGAGTGTCAGAGAGTGGTAGAGAGCGTCTGAGAGTGTCAGAGAGTGTCAGAGAGTGATAGAGAGTGATAGGGAGTGTCAGAGAATGTCATTGACTTTCAGAGAGTGTGAGAGAGTTTCAGAGAGTGATAGAGAGTGTCAGCGAGTGATAGAGAGTGTCAGAGAGTGATAGAGAGTGTTAGTGAGTGTCTGAGAGTGTCTGAGAGTGTCAGAGATTGTCAGAGTGTGTCAGAGAGTGATAGAGAGTGTCTGAGACTGTCAGAGAGTGTCAGAGTGTGTCAGAGTGTGTCAGATTGTGTCAGATTGTGTCAGATTGTGTCAGGGAGTGATAGAGATTGATAGAGAGTTTATGAGAGTGTCAGAGAGTGCCTGAGAGTGTCAGAGAGTGTCAGAGCGTGATAGAAAGTGTCTGAGAGAGTCAGAGAGAGTCTGAGAGTGTCAGAGAGTGATAGAGAGTGTCTGAGAGTGAAAGAGAGTGTCTGAGAGTGTGAGAGAGTGTCAGAGTGTGTCAGAGAGAGCCAGAGAGTGATTGAGAGTGTCTGAGAGTGTCGGAGAGTGTCTGAGAGTGTCAGAGAGTGTCAGAGAGTGTCAGAGAGTGATAGAGAGTGTCAGAGAGAGTCTGAGAGTGTCAGAGAGTGTCAGAGAGTGTCAGAGTGTGTCAGAGAGTGTCAGAGAGTGATAGAGAGTGATAGAGAGTGTCAGAGAGAGTCATTGATTGATAGAGAGTGTCAGAGAGTTTCAGAGAGTGATAGAGAGTGTCAGAGAGTGATAGAGAGTGTCAGAAAGTGATAGAGAGTGATAGAGAGTGTCAGAAAGTGGTAGAGAGCGTCTGAGAGTGTCAGAGAGTGTCAGAGAGTGATAGAGAGTGATAGGGAGTGTCAGAGAGTGTCATTGAGTTTCAGAGAATGTGAGAGAGTTTCAGAGAGTGATAGAGAGTGTCAGAGAGTGATAAAGAGTGTCAGAGAGTGATAGAGAGTGTTAGTGAGTGTCTGAGACTGTCTGAGAATGCCAGAGATTGTCAGAGTGTGTCAGAGAGTGATAGAGAGTGTCTGAGACTGTCAGAGAATGTCAGAGTGTGTCAGAGTGTGTCAGATTGTGTCAGGGAGTGATAGAGATTGATAGAGAGTTTATGAGAGTGTCAGAGAGTGCCTGAGTGTTTCAGAGAGTGTCAGAGCGTGATAGAGAGTGTCTGAGAGAGTCAGAGAGAGTCTGAGAGTGTCAGAGAGTGTCAGAGAGTGATAGAGAGTGTCTGAGAGTGAAAGAGAGTGTCTGAGAGTGTGAGAGAGTGTCAGAGTGTGTCAGAGAGAGCCAGAGAGTGATTGAGAGTGTCTGAGAGTGTCGGAGAGTGTCTGAGAGTGTCAGAGAGTGTCAGAGAGTGATAGAGAGTGTCTGAGAGTGTCAGAGAGAGTCTGAGAGTGTCAGAGAGTGCCAGAGAGGTGATTGAGAGTGTCTGAGAGTGTCAGAGAGTGTCTGAGAGTGTCAGAGAGTGCCAGAGAGTGCCAGGGAGTGATAAAGAGTGATAAAGAGTGATAGAGGGTGTCTGAGAGTGTCAGAGTGTGTCAGAGAGTGTCAGAGAGAGATAGAGAGTGATAGAGAGTGTCAGAGAGAGTCATTGATTGATAGAGAGTGTCAGAGAGTTTCAGAGAGTGATAGAGAGTGTCAGAGAGTGATAGAGAGTGTCAGAAAGTGATAGAGAGTGATAGAGAGTGTCAGAGAGTGGTAGAGAGCGTCTGAGAGTGTCAGAGAGTGTCATAGAGTGATAGAGAGTGTCAAAGAGTGTCAGAGAGAGATGCAAAGTGATTGAATGTGTCTGAGAGTGTCAGAGAGTGTCAGAGAGTGCCAGAGTGATAAAGAGTGATAGAGAGTGTCTGAGAGTGTCAGAGAGTGATAGAGTGTGATAGAGAGTATCAGAGAGTGGCATTGAGTGATAGAGAGTGTCAGAGAGTGATAGAGAGTATCAGAGAGTGTCATACCGTGATAGAGAGTGTTAAAGAGTGTCAGAGAGAGATAGAAAGTGATTGAATGTGTCTGAGAGTGTCAGAGAGTGTCAGAGAGTGCCAGAGAGTGATAAAGAGTGGTCGAGAGTGTCTGAGAGTGTCAGAGAGTGTCAGAGTGTGTCAGAGAGTGTCAGAGAGTGATAGAGAGTGATAGAGAGTGTCAGAGAGAGTCATTGATTGATAGAGAGTGTCAGAGAGTGTCAGAGAGTGATAGAGAGTGTCAGAAAGTGGTAGAGAGCGTCTGAGAGTGTCAGAGAGTGTCAGAGAGTGATAGAGAGTGATAGGGAGTGTCAGAGAGTGTCATTGAGTTTCAGAGAGTGTGAGAGAGTTTCAGAGAGTGATAGAGAGTGTCAGAGAGTGATAGAGAGTGTTAGTGAGTGTCTGAGACTGTCTGAGAATGCCAGAGATTGTCAGAGTGTGTCAGAGAGTGATAGAGAGTGTCTGAGACTGTCAGAGAATGTCAGAGTGTGTCAGAGTGTGTCAGATTGTGTCAGGGAGTGATAGAGATTGATAGAGAGTTTATGAGAGTGTCAGAGAGTGCCTGAGAGTTTCAGAGAGTGTCAGAGCGTGATAGAGAGTGTCTGAGAGAGTCAGAGAGAGTCTGAGAGTGTCAGAGAGTGTCAGAGAGTGATAGAGAGTGTCTGAGAGTGAAAGAGAGTGTCTGAGAGTGTGAGAGAGTGTCAGAGTGTGTCAGAGAGAGCCAGAGAGTGATTGAGAGTGTCTGAGAGTGTCGGAGAGTGTCTGAGAGTGTCAGAGAGTGTCAGAGAGTGATAGAGAGTGTCTGAGAGTGTCAGAGAGAGTCTGAGAGTGTCAGAGAGTGCCAGAGAGGTGATTGAGAGTGTCTGAGAGTGTTAGAGAGTGTCTGAGAGTGTCAGAGAGTGCCAGAGAGTGCCAGAGAGTGATAAAGAGTGATAGAGGGTGTCTGAGAGTGTCAGAGTGTGTCAGAGAGTGTCAGAGAGAGATAGAGAGTGATAGAGAGTGTCAGAGAGAGTCATTGATTGATAGAGAGTGTCAGAGAGTTTCAGAGAGTGATAGAGAGTGTCAGAGAGTGATAGAGAGTGTCAGAAAGTGATAGAGAGTGATAGAGAGTGTCAGAGAGTGGTAGAGAGCGTCTGAGAGTGTCAGAGAGTGTCAGAGAGTGATAGAGAGTGATCGGGAGTGTCAGAGAGTGTCATTGAGTTTCAGAGAGTGTCAGAGAGTTTCAGAGAGTGATGGAGAGTGTCAGAGAGTGATAGAGAGTGTCAGAGAGTGTCAGAGAGTGCCAGAGAGTGATAAAGAGTGGTAGAGAGTGTCTGAGAGTGTCAGAGAGTGTCAGAGTGTGTCAGAGAGTGTCAGAGAGTGATAGCGAGTGATAGAGAGTGTCAGAGAGAGTCATTGATTGATAGAGAGTGTCAGAGAGTTTCAGAGAGTGATAGAGAGTGTCAGAGAGTGATAGAGAGTGTCAGAGAGTGATAGAGAGTGTTAGTGAGTGTCTGAGACTGTCTGAGAGTGCCAGAGATTGTCAGAGTGTGTCAGAGAGTGATAGAGAGTGTCTGAGACTGTCAGAGAGTGTCAGAGTGTGTCAGAGTGTGTCAGATTGTGTCAGGGAGTGATAGAGATTGATAGAGAGTTTATGAGAGTGTCAGAGAGTGCCTGAGAGTGTCAGAGAGTGTCAGAGCGTGATAGAGAGTGTCTGAGAGAGTCTGAGAGTGTCAGAGAGTGTCAGAGAGTGATAGAGAGTTTCTGAGAGTGAAAGAGAGTGTCTGAGTGTGTGAGAGAGTGTCAGAGTGTGTCAGAGAGAGCCAGAGAGGTGATTGAGAGTGTCTGAGAGTGTCAGAGAGTGTCTGAGAGTGTCAGAGAGTGTCAGAGAGTGCCAGAGAGTGATAAAGAGTGATAGAGAGTGTCTGAGAGTGTCTGAGAGTGTCAGAGTGTGTCAGAGAGTGTCAGAGAGTGATAGAGAGTGACAGAGAGTGTCAGAGAGAGTCATTGATTGATAGAGAGTGTCAGAGAGTTTCAGAGAGTGATAGAGAGCGTCTGAGAGTGTTAGAGAGTGTCAGAGAGTGATAGAGAGTGATCGGGAGTGTCAGAGAGTGTCATTGAGTTTCAGAGAGTGTCAGAGAGTTTCAGAGAGTGATAGAGAGTGTCAGAGAGTGTCTGAGAGTGTCTGAGAGTGTCTGAGAGTGTCAGAGATTGTCAGAGTGTGTCAGAGAGTGATAGAGAGTGTCTGAGACTGTCAGAGAGTGTCAGAGTGTGTCAGAGTGTGTCAGAGTGTGTCAGATTGTGTCAGGGAGTGATAGAAAGTGTCTGAGAGAGTCAGAGAGAGTCTGAGAGTGTCAGAGAGTGATAGAGAGTGTCTGAGAGTGAAAGAGAGTGTCTGAGAGTGTGAGAGAGTGTCAGAGTGTGTCAGAGAGAGCCAGAGAGTGATTGAGAGTGTCTGAGAGTGTCGGAGAGTGTCTGAGAGTGTCTGAGAGTTTCAGAGAGTGTCAGAGAGTGTCAGAGAGTGATAGAGAGTGTCTGAGAGTGTCAAAGAGAGTCTGAGAGTATCAGAGAGTGTCAGAGAGTGATAGAGAGTTTCTGAGAGTGAAAGAGAGTGTCTGAGTGTTTGAGAGAGTGTCAGAGTGTGTCAGAGAGAGCCAGAGAGGTGACTGAGAGTGTCTGAGAGTGTCAGAGAGTGTCAGAGTGTGTCAGAGAGTGAAAGAGAGTGATACAGAGTGATACAGAGTGATACAGAGTGTCTGAGAGTGTCAGAGAGTGTCAGAGAGTGTCTGAGAGTGTCTGAGATTGTCAGAGAGTGTCAGAGAGTAATAGAGAGTGATAGAGAGTGTCTGAGAGTGTCAGAGAGTGTCAGAGAGTGATAAAGAGTGATAGAGACTGTCTGAGAGTGTCAGAGAGTGTCAGAGTGTTTATCAGAGAGTGTCAGAGAGTGTCAGAGAGTGATAGAGAGTGATAGAGAGTGTCGGAGAGAGTCATTGATTGATAGAGAGTGTCAGAGAGTTTCAGAGAGTGATAGAGAGTGTCAGAGAGTGATAGAGAGTGTCAGAAAGTGATAGAGAGTGATAGAGAGTGTCAGAGAGTGGTAGAGAGCGTCTGAGAGTGTCAGAGAGCGTCAGAGCGTGATAGAGAGTGATAGGGAGTGTCAGAGAATGTCATTGAGTTTCAGAGAGTGTGAGAGAATTTCAGAGAGTGATAGAGAGTGTCAGCGAGTCATAGAGAGTGTCAGAGAGTGATAGAGAGTGTTAGTGAGTGTCTGAGAGTGTCTGAGAGTGTCAGAGTGTGTCAGAGTGTGTCAGATTGTGTCAGATTGTGTCAGGGAGTGATAGAGATTGATAGAGAGTTTATGAGAGTGTCAGAGAGTGCCTGAGAGTGTCAGAGAGTGTCAGAGCGTGATAGAAAGTGTCTGAGAGTGTCAGAGAGAGTCTGAGAGTGTCAGAGAGTGATAGAGAGTGTCTGAGAGTGAAAGAGAGTGTCTGAGAGTGTGAGAGAGTGTCAGAGTGTGTCAGAGAGAGCCAGAGAGTGATTGAGAGTGTCTGAGAGTGTCGGAGAGTGTCTGAGAGTGTCAGAGAGTGTCAGAGAGTGTCAGAGAGTGATAGAGAGTGTCAGAGAGAGTCTGAGAGTGTCAGAGAGTGTCAGAGAGTGATAGAGAGTTTCTGAGAGTGAAAGAGAGTGTCTGAGTGTGTGAGAGAGTGTCAGAGAGTGTCAGAGTGTGTCAGAGAGAGCCAGAGAGGTGATTGAGAGTGTCTGAGAGTGTCAGAGAGTGTCAGAGAGTGATACAGAGTGATACAGAGTGATAGAGAGTGATAGAGAGTGTCAGAGAGTGTCAGAGAGTGTCAGAGAGTGTCAGAGTGTGTCAGAGAGTAATAGAGAGTGATAGACAGTGTCAGAGAGTGTCATAGAGTGATAGAGAGTGTCAAAGAGTGTCAGAGAGAGATAGAAAGTGATTGAATGTGTCTGAGAGTGTCAGAGAGTGCCAGAGAGTGATAAAGAGTGATAGAGAGTTTCTGAGAGTGTCAGAGTGTGTCAGAGAGTGTCAGAGAGTGATAGAGTGTGCTAGAGAGTATCAGAGAGTGTCATTGAGTGATAGAGAGTGTCAGAGAGTGTCAGAGAGTGTCATAGAGTGTCAGAGAGTGTCATAGAGTGATAGAGAGTGTCAAAGAGTGTCAGAGAGAGATACAAAGTGATTGAATGTGTCTGAGAGTGTCAGAGAGTGTCAGAGAGTGCCAGAGTGATAAAGAGTGATAGAGAGTGTCTGAGAGTGTCAGAGAGTGATAGAGTGTGATAGAGAGTATCAGAGAGTGTCATTGAGTGATAGAGAGTGTCAGAGAGTGATAGAGAGTATCAGAAAGTGTCATACCGTGATAGAGAGTGTTAAAGAGTGTCAGAGAGAGATAGAAAGTGATTGAATGTGTCTGAGAGTGTCAGAGAGTGTCAGAGAGTTCCAGAGAGCGATAAAGAGTGGTAGAGAGTGTCTGAGAGTGTCAGAGAGTGTCAGAGTGTGTCAGAGAGTGTCAGAGAGTGATAGAGAGTGATAGAGAGTGTCAGAGAGAGTCATTGATTGATAGAGAGTGTCAGAGAGTGTCAGAGAGTGATAGAGAGTGTCAGAAAGTGATAGAGAGTGATAGAGAGTGTCAGAAAGTGGTAGAGAGCGTCTGAGAGTGTCAGAGAGTGTCAGAGAGTGATAGAGAGTGATAGGGAGTGTCAGAGAGTGTCATTGAGTTTCAGAGAGTGTGAGAGAGTTTCAGAGAGTGATAGAGAGTGTCAGAGAGTGATAGAGAGTGTCAGAGAGTGATAGAGAGTGTTAGTGAGTGTCTGAGACTGTCTGAGAATGCCAGAGATTGTCAGAGTGTGTCAGAGAGTGATAGAGAGTGTCTGAGACTGTCAGAGAGTGTCAGAGTGTGTCAGAGTGTGTCAGATTGTATCAGGGAGTGATAGAGATTGATAGAGAGTTTATGAGAGTGTCAGAGAGTGCCTGAGAGTTTCAGAGAGTGTCAGAGCGTGATAGAGAGTGTCTGAGAGAGTCAGAGAGAGTCTGAGAGTGTCAGAGAGTGTCAGAGAGTGATAGAGAGTGTCTGAGAGTGAAAGAGAGTGTCTGAGAGTGTGAGAGAATGTCAGAGTGTGTCAGAGAGAGCCAGAGAGTGATTGAGAGTGTCTGAGAGTGTCGGAGAGTGTCTGAGAGTGTCAGAGAGTGTCAGAGAGTGATAGAGAGTGTCTGAGAGTGTCAGAGAGAGTCTGAGAGTGTCAGAGAGTGCCAGAGAGGTGATTGCGAGTGTCTGAGAGTGTCAGAGAGTGTCTGAGAGTGTCAGAGAGCGTCAGAGAGTGCCAGAGAGTGCCAGAGAGTGATAAAGAGTGATAAAGAGTGATAGAGGGTGTCTGAGAGTGTCAGAGTGTGTCAGAGAGTGTCAGAGAGAGATAGAGAGTGATAGAGAGTGTCAGAGAGAGTCATTGATTGATAGAGAGTGTCAGAGAGTTTCAGAGAGTGATAGAGAGTGTCAGAGAGTGATAGAGAGTGTCAGAAAGTGATAGAGAGTGATAGAGAGTGTCAGAGAGTGGTAGAGAGCGTCTGAGAGTGTCAGAGAGTGTCAGAGAGTGATAGAGAGTGATCGGGAGTGTCAGAGAGTGTCATTGAGTTTCAGAGAGTGTCAGAGAGTTTCAGAGAGTGATGGAGAGTGTCAGAGAGTGATAGAGAGTGTCAGAGAGTGATAGAGAGTGTTAGTGAGTGTCTGAGAGTGTCTGAGAGTGTCAGAGAGTGTCAGAGATTGTCAGAGTGTGTCAGAGAGTGATAGAGAGTGTCTGAGTCTGTCAGAGAGTGTCTGAGAGTGTCAGAGAGTGTCAGAGCGTGATAGAGAGTGTCTGAGAGAGTCAGAGAGAGTCTGAGAGTGATAGAGAGTGTCAGAGAGTGATAGAGAGTATCAGAGAGTGTCATACCGTGATAGAGAGTGTTAAAGAGTGTCAGAGAGAGATAGAAAGTGATTGAATGTGTCTGAGAGTGTCAGAGAGTGTCAGAGAGTTCCAGAGAGTGATAAAGAGTGGTAGAGAGTGTCTGAGAGTGTCAGAGAGTGTCAGAGAGTGTCAGAGAGTGATAGAGAGTGATAGAGAGTGTCAGAGAGAGTCATTGATTGATAGAGAGTGTCAGAGAGTGTCAGAGAGTGATAGAGAGTGTCAGAAAGTGATAGAAAGTGATAGAGAGTGTCAGAAAGTGGTAGAGAGCGTCTGAGAGTGTCAGAGAGTGTCAGAGAGTGATAGAGAGTGATAGGGAGTGTCAGAGAGTGTCATTGAGTTTCAGAGAGTGTGAGAGAGTTTCAGAGAGTGATAGAGAGTGTCAGAGAGTGATAGAGAGTGTCAGAGAGTGATAGAGAGTGTTAGTGAGTGTCTGAGACTGTCTGAGAATGCCAGAGATTGTCAGAGTGTGTCAGAGAGTGATAGAGAGTGTCTGAGACTGTCAGAGAGTGTCAGAGTGTGTCAGAGTGTGTCAGATTGTGTCAGGGAGTGATAGAGATTGATAGAGAGTTTATGAGAGTGTCAGAGAGTGCCTGAGAGTTTCAGAGAGTGTCAGAGCGTGATAGAGAGTGTCTGAGAGAGTCAGAGAGAGTCTGAGAGTGTCAGAGAGTGTCAGAGAGTGATAGAGAGTGTCTGAGAGTGAAAGAGAGTGTCTGAGAGTGTGAGAGAATGTCAGAGTGTGTCAGAGAGAGCCAGAGAGTGATTGAGAGTGTCTGAGAGTGTCGGAGAGTGTCTGAGAGTGTCAGAGAGAGTCAGAGAGTGATAGAGAGTGTCTGAGAGTGTCAGAGAGAGTCTGAGAGTGTCAGAGAGTGCCAGAGAGGTGATTGAGAGTGTCTGAGAGTGTCAGAGAGTGTCAGAGAGTGTCTGAGAGTGTCAGAGAGTGTCAGAGAGTGACAGAGAGTGCTAGAGAGTGATAAAGAGTGATAAAGAGTGATAGAGGGTGTCTGAGAGTGTCAGAGTGTGTCAGAGAGTGTCAGAGAGAGATAGAGAGTGATAGAGAGTGTCAGAGAGAGTCATTGATTGATAGAGAGTGTCAGAGAGTTTCAGAGAGTGATAGAGAGTGTCAGAGAGTGATAGAGAGTGTCAGAAAGTGATAGAGAGTGATAGAGAGTGTCAGAAAGTGGTAGAGAGCGTCTGAGAGTGTCAGAGAGTGTCAGAGAGTGATAGAGAGTGATAGGGAGTGTCAGAGAGTGTCATTGAGTTTCAGAGAGTGTGAGAGAGTTTCAGAGAGTGATTGAGAGTGTCTGAGAGTGTCAGAGAGTGTCTGAGAGTGTCAGAGAGTGTCAGAGAGTGCCAGAGAGTGCCAGAGAGTGATAAAGAGTGATAAAGAGTGATAGAGGGTGTCTGAGAGTGTCAGAGTGTGTCAGAGAGTGTCAGAGAGAGATAGAGAGTGATAGAGAGTGTCAGAGAGAGTCATTGATTGATAGAGAGTGTCAGAGAGTTTCAGAGAGTGATAGAGAGTGTCAGAGAGTGATAGAGAGTGTCAGAAAGTGATAGAGAGTGATAGAGAGTGTCAGAGAGTGGTAGAGAGCGTCTGAGAGTGTCAGAGAGTGTCAGAGAGTGATAGAGAGTGATCGGGAGTTTCAGAGAGTGTCATTGAGTTTCAGAGAGTGTCAGAGAGTTTCAGAGAGTGATGGAGAGTGTCAGAGAGTGATAGAGAGTGTCAGAGAGTGATAGAGAGTGTTAGTGAGTGTCTGAGAGTGTCTGAGAGTGTCAGAGATTGTCAGAGTGTGTCAGAGAGTGATAGAGAGTGTCTGAGTCTGTCAGAGAGTGTCTGAGAGTGTCAGAGAGTGTCAGAGCGTGATAGAGAGTGTCTGAGAGAGTCAGAGAGAGTCTGAGAGTGATAGAGAGTGTCAGAGAGTGATAGAGAGTATCAGAGAGTGTCATACCGTGATAGAGAGTGTTAAAGAGTGTCAGAGAGAGATAGAAAGTGATTGATTGTGTCTGAGAGTGTCAGAGAGTGTCAGAGAGTTCCAGAGAGTGATAAAGAGTGGTAGAGAGTGTCTGAGAGTGTCAGAGAGTGTCAGAGTGTGTCAGAGAGTGTCAGAGAGTGATAGAGAGTGATAGAGAGTGTCAGAGAGAGTCATTGATTGATAGAGAGTGTCAGAGAGTGTCAGAGAGTGATAGAGAGTGTCAGAAAGTGATAGAGAGTGATAGAGAGTGTCAGAAAGTGGTAGAGAGCGTCTGAGAGTGTCAGAGAGTGTCAGAGAGTGATAGAGAGTGATAGGGAGTGTCAGAGAGTGTCATTGAGTTTCAGAGAGTGTGAGAGAGTTTCAGAGAGTGATAGAGAGTGTCAGAGAGTGATAGAGAGTGTCAGAGAGTGATAGAGAGTGTTAGTGAGTGTCTGAGACTGTCTGAGAATGCCAGAGATTGTCAGAGTGTGTCAGAGAGTGATAGAGAGTGTCTGAGACTGTCAGAGAGTGTCAGAGTGTGTCAGAGTGTGTCAGATTGTGTCAGGGAGTGATAGAGATTGATAGAGAGTTTATGAGAGTGTCAGAGAGTGCCTGAGAGTTTCAGAGAGTGTCAGAGCGTGATAGAGAGTGTCTGAGAGAGTCAGAGAGAGTCTGAGAGTGTCAGAGAGTGTCAGAGAGTGATAGAGAGTGTCTGAGAGTGAAAGAGAGTGTCTGAGAGTGTGAGAGAATGTCAGAGTGTGTCAGAGAGAGCCAGAGAGTGATTGAGAGTGTCTGAGAGTGTCGGAGAGTGTCTGAGAGTGTCAGAGAGTGTCAGAGAGTGATAGAGAGTGTCTGAGAGTGTCAGAGAGAGTCTGAGAGTGTCAGAGAGTGCCAGAGAGGTGATTGAGAGTCTCTGAGAGTGTCAGAGAGTGTCAGAGAGTGTCTGAGAGTGTCAGAGAGTGTCAGAGAGTGCCAGAGAGTGCCAGAGAGTGATAAAGAGTGATAAAGAGTGATAGAGGGTGTCTGAGAGTGTCAGAGTGTGTCAGAGAGTGTCAGAGAGAGATAGAGAGTGATAGAGAGTGTCAGAGAGAGTCATTGATTGATAGAGAGTGTCAGAGAGTTTCAGAGAGTGATAGAGAGTGTCAGAGAGTGATAGAGAGTGTCAGAAAGTGATAGAGAGTGATAGAGAGTGTCAGAGAGTGGTAGAGAGCGTCTGAGAGTGTCAGAGAGTGTCAGAGAGTGATAGAGAGTGATCGGGAGTGTCAGAGAATGTCATTGAGTTTCAGAGAGTGTCAGAGAGTTTCAGAGAGTGTTGGAGAGTGTCAGAGAGTGATAGAGAGTGTCAGAGAGTGATAGAGAGTGTTAGTGAGTGTCTGAGAGTGTCTGAGAGTGTCTGCGAGTGTCAGAGATTGTCAGAGTGTGTCAGAGATTGATAGAGAGTGTCTGAGTCTGTCAGAGAGTGTCTGAGAGTGTCAGAGAGTGTCAGAGCGTGATAGAGAGTGTCTGAGAGAGTCAGAGAGAGTCTGAGAGTGATAGAGAGTGTCTGAGAGTGAAAGAGAATGTCTGAGAGTGAAAGAGAGTGTCTGAGAGTGTGAGAGAGTGTCAGAGTGTGTCAGAGAGAGCCAGAGAGTGATTGAGAGTGTCTGAGAGTGTCGGAGAGTGTCTGAGAGTGTCAGAGAGTGTCAGAGAGTGATAGAGAGTGTCTGAGAGTGTCAGAGAGAGTCTGAGAGTGTCAGAGAGTGTCAGAGAGAGCCACAGAGTGATTGAGAGTGTCTGAGAGTGTCAGAGAGTGTCTGAGAGTGTCAGAGAGTGTCAGAGAGTGTCAGAGAGTGATAGAGAGTGATACAGAGTGATAGAGAGTGTCTGAGAGTGTCAGAGAGTGTCAGAGAGTGTCAGAGAGTGATAGAGAGTGTCTGAGAGTGTCAAAGAGAGTCTGAGAGTGTCAGAGAGTTATAGAGAGTGTCTGAGAGTGAAAGAGAGTGTCTGCGAGTGTGAGAGAGTGTCAGAGTGTGTCAGAGAGAGCCAGAGAGTGATTGAGAGTGTCTGAGAGTGTCGGAGAGTGTCTGAGAGTGTCTGAGAGTGTCAGAGAGTGTCAGAGAGTGTCAGAGTGTGATAGAGAGTGTCTGAGAGTGTCAAAGAGAGTCTGAGAGTGTCAGAGAGTGTCAGAGAGTGATAGAGAGTTTCTGAGAGTGAAAGAGAGTGTCTGAGTGTTTGAGAGAGTGTCAGAGTGTGTCAGAGAGAGCCAGAGAGGTGACTGAGAGTGTCAGAGAGTGTCAGAGAGTGTCAGAGAGTGAAAGAGAGTGATACAGAGTGATACAGAGTGTCTGAGAGTGTCTGAGAGTGTCAGAGAGTGTCAGAGAGTGTCTGAGAGTGTCAGAGAGTGTCAGAGAGTAATAGAGAGTGATAGAGAGTGTCCGAGAGTGTCAGAGAGTGTCAGAGAGTGATAAAGAGTGATAGAGAGTGTCTGAGAGTGTCAGAGAGTGTCAGAGTGTTTATCAGAGAGTGTCAGAGAGTGATAGAGAGTGATAGAGAGTGTCAGAGAGAGTCATTGATTGATAGAGAGTGTCAGAGAGTTTCAGAGAGTGATAGAGAGTGTCAGAGAGTGATAGAGAGTGTCAGAAAGTGATAGAGAGTGATAGAGAGTGTCAGAGAGTGGTAGAGAGCGTCTGAGAGTGTCAGAGAGTGTCAGAGAGTGATAGAGAGTGATAGGGAGTGTCAGAGAATGTCATTGAGTTTCAGAGAGTGTGAGAGAGTTTCAGAGAGTGATAGAGAGTGTCAGCGAGTGATAGAGAGTGTCAGAGAGTGATAGAGAGTGTTAGTGAGTGTCTGAGAGTGTCTGAGAGTGTCAGAGATTGTCAGAGTGTGTCAGAGAGTGATAGAGAGTGTCTGAGACTGTCAGAGAGTGTCAGAGTGTGTCAGAGTGTGTCAGATTGTGTCAGGGAGTGATAGAGATTGATAGAGAGTTTATGGGAGTGTCAGAGAGTGCCTGAGAGTGTCAGAGAGTGTCAGAGCGTGATAGAAAGTGTCTGAGAGAGTCAGAGAGAGTCTGAGAGTGTCAGAGAGTGATAGAGAGTGTCTGAGAGTGAAAGAGAGTGTCTGAGAGTGTGAGAGAGTGTCAGAGTGTGTCAGAGAGAGCCAGAGAGTGATTGAGAGTGATTGAGAGTGTCTGAGAGTGTCAGAGAGTGATAGAGAGTGTCAGAGAGAGTCTGAGAGTGTCAGAGAGTGTCAGAGAGTGATAGAGAGTTTCTGAGAGTGAAAGAGAGTGTCTGAGTGTGTGAGAGAGTGTCAAAGTGTGTCAGAGAGAGCCAGAGAGGTGATTGAGAGTGTCTGAGAGTGTCTGAGAGTGTCATAGAGTGTCAGAGAGTGTCATAGAGTGATAGAGAGTGTCAAAGAGTGTCAGAGAGAGATACAAAGTGATTGAATGTGTCTGAGAGTGTCAGAGAGTGTCAGAGAGTGCCAGAGAGTGATAAAGAGTGATAGAGAGTGTCTGAGAGTGTCAGAGAGTGATAGAGTGTGATAGAGAGTATCAGAGAGTGTCATTGAGTGATAGAGAGTGTCAGAGAGTGATAGAGAGTATCAGAGAGTGTCATACCGTGATAGAGAGTGTTAAAGAGTGTCAGAGAGAGATAGAAAGTGATTGAATGTGTCTGAGAGTGTCAGAGAGTGTCAGAGAGTGCCAGAGAGTGATAAAGAGTGGTAGAGAGTGTCTGAGAGTGTCAGAGAGTGTCAGAGTGTGTCAGAGAGTGTCAGAGAGTGATAGAGAGTGATAGAGAGTGTCAAAGAGAGTCATTGATTGATAGAGAGTGTCAGAGAGTGTCAGAGAGTGATAGAGAGTGTCAGAAAGTGATAGAGAGTGATAGAGAGTGTCAGAAAGTGGTAGAGAGCGTCTGAGGGTGTCAGAGAGTGTCAGAGAGTGATAGAGAGTGATAGGGAGTGTCAGAGAGTGTCATTGAGTTTCAGAGAGTGTGAGAGAGTTTCAGAGAGTGATAGAGAGTGTCAGAGAGTGATAGAGAGTGTTAGTGAGTGTCTGAGACTGTCTGAGAATGCCAGAGATTGTCAGAGTGTGTCAGAGAGTGATAGAGAGTGTCTGAGACTGTCAGAGACTGTCAGAGAGTGTCAGAGTGTGTCAGAGTGTGTCAGATTGTGTCAGGGAGTGATAGAGATTGATAGAGAGTTTATGAGAGTTTCAGAGAGTGCCTGAGAGTTTCAGAGAGTGTCAGAGCGTGATAGAGAGTGTCTGAGAGAGTCAGAGAGAGTCTGAGAGTGTCAGAGAGTGTCAGAGAGTGATAGAGAGTGTCTGAGAGTGAAAGAGAGTGTCTGAGAGTGTGAGAGAGTGTCAGAGTGTGTCAGAGAGAGCCAGAGAGTGATTGAGAGTGTCTGAGAGTGTCGGAGAGTGTCTGAGAGTGTCAGAGAGTGTCAGAGAGTGATAGAGAGTGTCTGAGAGTGTCTGAGAGAGTCTGAGAGTGTCAGAGAGTGCCAGAGAGGTGATTGAGAGTGTCTGAGAGTGTCAGAGAGTGTCTGAGAGTGTCAGAGAGTGTCAGAGAGTGCCAGAGAGTGCCAGAGAGTGATAAAGAGTGATAAAGAGTGATAGAGGGTGTCTGAGAGTGTCAGAGTGTGTCAGAGAGTGTCAGAGAGAGATAGAGAGTGATAGAGAGTGTCAGAGAGAGTCATTGATTGATAGAGAGTGTCAGAGAGTTTCAGAGAGTGATAGAGAGTGTCAGAGAGTGATAGAGAGTGTCAGAAAGTGATAGAGAGTGATAGAGAGTGTCAGAGAGTGGTAGAGAGCGTCTGAGAGTGTCAGAGAGTGTCAGAGAGTGATAGAGAGTGATCGGGAGTGTCAGAGAGTGTCATTGAGTTTCAGAGAGTGTCAGAGAGTTTCAGAGAGTGATGGAGAGTGTCAGAGAGTGATAGAGAGTGTCAGAGAGTGATAGAGAGTGTTAGTGAGTGTCTGAGAGTGTCTGAGAGTGTCTGAGAGTGTCAGAGATTGTCAGAGTGTGTCAGAGAGTGATAGAGAGTGTCTGAGTCTGTCAGAGAGTGTCTGAGAGTGTCAGAGCGTGATAGAGAGTTTCTGAGAGAGTCAGAGAGAGTCTGAGAGTGATAGAGAGTGTCTGAGAGTGAAAGAGAGTGTCTGAGAGTGAAAGAGAGTGTCTGAGAGTGTGAGAGATTGTCAGAGTGTGTCAGAGAGAGCCAGAGAGTGATTGAGAGTGTCTGAGAGTGTCGGAGAGTGTCTGAGAGTGTCAGAGAGTGTCAGAGAGAGATAGAGAGTGTCTGAGAGTGTCAGAGAGAGTCTGAGAGTGTCAGAGAGTGTCAGAGAGAGCCACAGAGTGATTGAGAGTGTCTGAGAGTGTCAGAGAGTGTCTGAGAGTGTCAGAGAGTGTCAGAGAGTGATAGAGAGTGATACAGAGTGATAGAGAGTGTCTGAGAGTGTCAGAGAGTGTCAGAGAGTGTCAGAGAGTGCCAGAGAGTGATCGAGAGTGTCTGAGAGTGTCAAAGAGAGTCTGAGAGTGTCAGAGAGTGATAGAGAGTGTCTGAGAGTGAAAGAGAGTGTCTGAGAGTGTGAGAGAGTGTCAGTGTGTCAGAGAGAGCCAGAGAGTGATTGAGAGTGTCTGAGAGTGTCGGAGAGTGTCTGAGAGTGTCTGAGAGTGTCAGAGAGTGTCAGAGAGTGATAGAGAGTGTCTGAGAGTGTCAAAGAGAGTCTGAGAGTGTCAGAGAGTGTCAGAGAGTGATAGAGAGTTTCTGAGAGTGAAATAGAGTGTCTGAGTGTTTGAGAGAGTGTCAGAGTGTGTCAGAGAGAGCCAGAGAGGTGACTGAGAGTGTCAGAGAGTGTCAGAGAGTGAAAGAGAGTGATACAGAGTGATACAGAGTGTCTGAGAGTGTCAGAGAGTGTCAGAGAGTGTCAGAGAGTGTCAGAGAGTGTCTAAGAGTGTCTGAGAGTGTCAGAGAGTGTCAGAGAGTAATAGAGAGTGATAGAGAATGTCTGAGAGTGTCAGAGAGTGTCAGAGAGTGATAAAGAGTGATAGAGAGTGTCTGAGAGTGTCAGAGAGTGATAGAGAGTGATAGAGAGTGTCAGAGAGAGTCATTGATTGATAGAGAGTGTCAGAGAGTTTCAGAGAGTGATAGAGAGTGTCAGAGAGTGATAGAGAGTGTCAGAAAGTGATAGAGAGTGATAGAGAGTGTCAGAGAGTGGTAGAGAGCGTCTGAGAGTGTCAGAGAGTGTCAGAGAGTGATAGAGAGTGATAGGGAGTGTCAGAGAATGTCATTGAGTTTCAGAGAGTGTGAGAGAGTTTCAGAGAGTGATAGAGAGTGTCAGCGAGTGATAGAGAGTGTCAGAGAGTGATAGAGAGTGTTAGTGAGTGTCTGAGAGTGTCTGAGAGTGTCAGAGATTGTCAGAGTGTGTCAGAGAGTGATAGAGAGTGTCTGAGACTGTCAGAGAGTGTCAGAGTGTGTCAGAGTGTGTCAGATTGTGTCAGGGAGTGATAGAGATTGATAGAGAGTTTATGAGAGTGTCAGAGAGTGCCTGAGAGTGTCAGAGAGTGTCAGAGCGTGATAGAAAGTGTCTGAGAGAGTCAGAGAGCGTCTGAGAGTGTCAGAGAGTGATAGAGAGTGTCTGAGAGTGAAATAGAGTGTCTGAGAGTGTGAGAGAGTGTCAGAGTGTGTCAGAGAGAGCCAGAGAGTGATTGAGAGAGATTGAGAGTGTCTGAGAGTGTCAGAGAGTGATAGAGAGTGTCAGAGAGTGTCAGAGAGTGAAAGAGAGTGATACAGAGTGATACAGAGTGATAGAGAGTGATAGAGAGTGTCAGAGAGTGTCAGAGAGTGTCAGAGTGTGTCAGAGAGTAATAGAGAGTGATAGAGAGTGTCAGAGAGTGTCATAGAGCGAGAGAGAGTGTCAAAGAGTGTCAGAGAGAGAAAGAAAGTGATTGAATGTGTCTGAGAGTGTCAGAGAGTGTCAGAGAGTGCCAGAGAGTGATAAAGAGTGATAGAGAGTTTCTGAGAGTGTCAGAGTGTGTCAGAGAGTGTCAGAGAGTGATAGAGTGTACTAGAGAGTATCAGAGAGTGTCATTGAGTGATAGAGAGTGTCAGAGAGTGTCAGAGAGTGTCATAGAGTGTCAGAGAGTGTCATAGAGTGATAGAGAGTGTCAAAGAGTGTCAGAGAGAGATACAAAGTGATTGAATGTGTCTGAGAGTGTCAGAGAGTGTCAGAGAGTGCCAGAGAGTGATAAAGAGTGATAGAGAGTGTCTGAGAGTGTCAGAGAGTGATAGAGTGTGATAGAGAGTATCAGAGAGTGTCATTGAGTGATAGAGAGTGTCAGAGAGTGATAGAGAGTATCAGAGAGTGTCATACCGTGATAGAGAGTGTTAAAGAGTGTCAGAGAGAGATAGAAAGTGATTGAATGTGTCTGAGAGTGTCAGAGAGTGCCAGAGAGTGATAAAGAGTGGTAGAGAGTGTCTGAGAGTGTCAGAGAGTGTCAGAGTGTGTCAGAGAGTGTCAGAGAGTGATAGAGAGTGATAGAGAGTGTCAGAGAGAGTCATTGATTGATAGAGAGTGTCAGAGAGTTTCAGAGAGTGATAGAGAGTGTCAGAGAGTGATAGAGAGTGTCAGAAAGTGATAGAGAGTGATAGAGAGTGTCAGAAAGTGGTAGAGAGCGTCTGAGAGTGTCAGAGAGTGTCAGAGAGTGATAGAGAGTGATAGGGAGTGTCAGAGAGTGTCATTGAGTTTCAGAGAGTGTGAGAGAGTTTCAGAGAGTGATAGAGAGTGTCAGAGAGTGATAGAGAGTGTCAGAGAGTGATAGAGAGTGTTAGTGAGTGTCTGAGACTGCCTGAGAATGCCAGAGATTGTCAGAGTGTGTCAGAGAGTGATAGAGAGTGTCTGAGACTGTCAGAGAGTGTCAGAGTGTGTCAGAGTGTGTCAGATTGTGTCAGGGAGTGATAGAGATTGATAGAGAGTTTATGAGAGTGTCAGAGAGTGCCTGAGAGTTTCAGAGAGTGTCAGAGCGTGATAGAGAGTGTCTGAGAGAGTCAGAGAGAGTCTGAGAGTGTCAGAGAGTGTCAGAGAGTGATAGAGAGTGTCTGAGAGTGAAAGAGAGTGTCTGAGAGTGTGAGAGAGTGTCAGAGTGTGTCAGAGAGAGCCAGAGAGTGATTGAGAGAGTCTGAGAGTGTCGGAGAGTGTCTGAGAGTGTCAGAGAGTGATAGAGAGTGTCTGAGAGTGTCAGAGAGAGTCTGAGAGTGTCAGAGAGTGCCAGAGAGGTGATTGAGAGTGTCTGAGAGTGTCAGAGAGTGTCTGAGAGTGTCAGAGAGTGTCAGAGAGTGCCAGAGAGTGATAAAGAGTGATAGAGGGTGTCTGAGAGTGTCAGAGTGTGTCAGAGAGTGTCAGAGAGAGATAGAGAGTGATAGAGAGTGTCAGAGAGAGTCATTGATTGATAGAGAGTGTCAGAGAGTTTCAGAGAGTGATAGAGAGTGTCAGAGAGTGATAGAGAGTGTCAGAAAGTGATAGAGAGTGATAGAGAGTGTCAGAGAGTGATAGAGAGTGATAGGGAGTGTCAGAGAATGTCATTGAGCTTCAGAGAGTGTGAGAGAGTTTCAGAGAGTGATAGAGAGTGTCAGAGAGTGATAGAGAGTGTTAGAGAGTGTCAGAGAGTGATATAGAGTGATAGTGAGAGTCTGAGAGTGTGAGAGAGTGTCAGAGTGTGTCAGGGAGAGCCAGAGAGTGATTGAGAGTGTCTGAGAGTGTCAGAGAGTGTCTGAGAGTGTCAGAGAGTGTCAGAGAGTGTCAGAGAGTGATACAGAGTGATAGAGATTGTCTGAGAGTGTCAGTGAGTGTCAGAGAGCGATATCGAGTGTCTGAGAGTGTCTGAGAGTGTCTGAGAGTGTCTGAGAGTGATATAGAGTGTCTAAGAGTGTCTGAGAGTGTCTGAGAGTGTCTGAGAGTGTCAGAGATTGTCAGAGTGTGTCAGAGAGTGATAGAGAGTGTGTGAGACTGTCAGAGAGTGTCAGAGTGTGTCAGATTGTGTCAGAGAGCTATAGAGATTGATAGAGAGTGTTTGAGAGTGTCAGAGAGTGATAGAGAGTGTCTGAGAGTGTCTGAGAGAGTCAGAGAGAGTCTGAGAGTGTCAGAGAGTGTCAGAGAGTGATAGAGAGTGTCTGAGAGTGAAAGAGAGTGTCTGAGAGTGTGAGAGAGTGTCAGAGTGTGTCAGAGAGAGCCAGAGAGTGATTGAGAGAGTCTGAGAGTGTCGGAGAGTGTCTGAGAGTGTCAGAGAGTGATAGAGAGTGTCTGAGAGTGTCAGAGAGAGTCTGAGAGTGTCAGAGAGTGCCAGAGAGGTGATTGAGAGTGTCTGAGAGTGTCAGAGAGTGTCTGAGAGTGTCAGAGAGTGTCAGAGAGTGCCAGAGAGTGATAAAGAGTGATAGAGGGTGTCTGAGAGTGTCAGAGTGTGTCAGAGAGTGTCAGAGAGAGATAGAGAGTGATAGAGAGTGTCAGAGAGAGTCATTGATTGATAGAGAGTGTCAGAGAGTTTCAGAGAGTGATAGAGAGTGTCAGAGAGTGATAGAGAGTGTCAGAAAGTGATAGAGAGTGATAGAGAGTGTCAGAGAGTGATAGAGAGTGATAGGGAGTGTCAGAGAATGTCATTGAGCTTCAGAGAGTGTGAGAGAGTTTCAGAGAGTGATAGAGAGTGTCAGAGAGTGATAGAGAGTGTTAGAGAGTGTCAGAGAGTGATATAGAGTGATAGTGAGAGTCTGAGAGTGTGAGAGAGTGTCAGAGTGTGTCAGGGAGAGCCAGAGAGTGATTGAGAGTGTCTGAGAGTGTCAGAGAGTGTCTGAGAGTGTCAGAGAGTGTCAGAGAGTGTCAGAGAGTGATACAGAGTGATAGAGATTGTCTGAGAGTGTCAGTGAGTGTCAGAGAGCGATATCGAGTGTCTGAGAGTGTCTGAGAGTGTCTGAGAGTGTCTGAGAGTGGCAGAGAGTGATATAGAGTGTCTAAGAGTGTCTGAGAGTGTCTGAGAGTGTCTGAGAGTGTCAGAGATTGTCAGAGTGTGTCAGAGAGTGATAGAGAGTGTGTGAGACTGTCAGAGAGTGTCAGAGTGTGTCAGATTGTGTCAGAGAGCTATAGAGATTGATAGAGAGTGTTTGAGAGTGTCAGAGAGTGATAGAGAGTGTCTGAGAGTGTCAGAGAGTGTCAGAGAGTGTCAGAGAGTGATAGAGAGTGTCAGAGAGTGATAGAGAGTGTCTGAGAGTGTCAGAGTGAGTCTGAGAGTGTCAGAGAGTGTCAGAGAGTGATAGAGAGTGTCTGAGAGTGAAAGAGAGTGAAAGAGAGTGTCTGAGAGTGTGAGAGAGTGTCAGAGTGTGTCAGAGAGTGATAGAGAGCGATACAGAGTGATAGAGAGTGTCTGAGAGTGTCTGAGAGTGTCAGAGAGTGTCTGAGAGAGTCTGAGAGTGTCAGAGAGTTTCTGAGAATGTCAGAGAGTGTCTGAGAGTGTCTGAGAGTGTCTGAGAATGTCAGAGAGTGATAGAAAGTTTCTGAGAGTTAAATAGAGTGTCTGAGTGTTTGAGAGAGTGTCAGAGTGTGTCAGAGAGAGCCAGAGAGGTGACTGAGAGTGTCAGAGAGTGTCAGAGAGTGAAAGAGAGTGATACAGAGTGATACAGAGTGTCTGAGAGTGTCTGAGAGTGTCAGAGAGTGTCAAAGAGTGTCAGAGAGTGTCTGAGAGTGTCTGAGAGTGTCAGAGAGTGTCAGAGAGTGATAGAGAGTGTCTGAGAGTGTCAAAGAGAGTCTGAGAGTGTCAGAGAGTGTCAGAGAGTGATAGAGAGTTTCTGAGAGTGAAATAGAGTGTCTGAGTGTTTGAGAGAGTGTCAGAGTGTGTCAGAGAGAGCCAGAGAGGTGACTGAGAGTGTCAGAGAGTGTCAGAGAGTGAAAGAGAGTGATACAGAGTGATACAGAGTGTCTGAGAGTGTCAGAGAGTGTCAGAGAGTGTCAGAGAGTGTCAGAGAGTGTCTGAGAGTGTCTGAGAGTGTCAGAGAGTGTCAGAGAGTAATAGAGAGTGATAGAGAGTGATAGAGAGTGTCTGAGAGTGTCAGAGAGTGTCAGAGAGTGATAAAGAGTGATAGAGAGTGTCTGAGAGTGTCAGAGAGTGTCAGAGTGTTTATCAGAGAGTGTCAGAGAGTGTCAGAGAGTGATAGAGAGTGATAGAGAGTGTCAGAGAGAGTCATTGATTGATAGAGAGTGTCAGAGAGTTTCAGAGAGTGATAGAGAGTGTCAGAGAGTGATAGAGAGTGTCAGAAAGTGATAGAGAGTGATAGAGAGTGTCAGAGAGTGGTAGAGAGCGTCTGAGAGTGTCAGAGAGTGTCAGAGAGTGATAGAGAGTGATCGGGAGTGTCAGAGAATGTCATTGAGTTTCAGAGAGTGTGAGAGAGTTTCAGAGAGTGATAGAGAGTGTCAGCGAGTGATAGAGAGTGTCAGAGAGTGATAGAGAGTGTTAGTGAGTGTCTGAGAGTGTCTGAGAGTGTCAGAGATTGTCAGAGTGTGTCAGAGAGTGATAGAGAGTGTCTGAGACTGTCAGAGAGTGTCAGAGTGTGTCAGAGTGTGTCAGATTGTGTCAGGGAGTGATAGAGATTGATAGAGAGTTTATGAGAGTGTCAGAGAGTGCCTGAGAGTGTCAGAGAGTGTCAGAGCGTGATAGAAAGTGTCTGAGAGAGTCAGAGAGCGTCTGAGAGTGTCAGAGAGTGATAGAGAGTGTCTGAGAGTGAAATAGAGTGTCTGAGAGTGTGAGAGAGTGTCAGAGTGTGTCAGAGAGAGCCAGAGAGTGATTGAGAGTGATTGAGAGTGTCTGAGAGTGTCAGAGAGTGATAGAGAGTGTCAGAGAGAGTCTGAGAGTGTCAGAGAGTAATAGAGAGTGATAGAGAGTGTCAGAGAGTGTCAGAGAGTGTCAGAGTGTGTCAGAGAGTAATAGAGAGTGATAGAGAGTGTCAGAGAGTGTCATAGAGCGATAGAGAGTGTCAAAGAGTGTCAGAGAGAGATAGAAAGTGATTGAATGTTTCTGAGAGTGTCAGAGAGTGTCAGAGAGTGCCAGAGAGTGATAAAGAGTGATAGAGAGTTTCTGAGAGTGTCAGAGTGTGTCAGAGAGTGTCAGAGAGTGATAGAGTGTACTAGAGAGTATCAGAGAGTGTCATTGAGTGATAGAGAGTGTCAGAGAGTGTCAGAGAGTGTCAGAGAGTGTCATAGAGTGTCAGAGAGTGTCATAGAGTGATAGAGAGTGTCAAAGAGTGTCAGAGAGAGATACAAAGTGATTGAATGTGTCTGAGAGTGTCAGAGAGTGTCAGAGAGTGCCAGAGAGTGATAAAGAGTGATAGAGAGTGTCTGAGAGTGTCAGAGAGTGATAGAGTGTGATAGAGAGTATCAGAGAGTGTCATTGAGTGATAGAGAGTGTCAGAGAGTGAAAGAGAGTATCAGAGAGTGTCATTCCGTGATAGAGATTGTTAAAGAGTGTCAGAGAGAGATAGAAAGTGATTGAGAGTGTCTGAGAGTGTCGGAGAGTGTCTGAGAGTGTCAGAGAGTGTCAGAGAGTGATAGAGAGTGTCTGAGAGTGTCAGAGAGAGTCTGAGAGTGTCAGAGAGTGTCAGAGAGAGCCACAGAGTGATTGAGAGTGTCTGAGAGTGTCAGAGAGTGTCTGAGAGTGTCAGAGAGTGTCAGAGAGTGTCAGAGAGTGTCAGAGAGTGATAGAGAGTGATACAGAGTGATAGAGAGTGTCTGAGAGTGTCAAAGAGAGTCTGAGAGTGTCAGAGAGTGTCAGAGAGTGATAGAGAGTGTCTGAGAGTGAAAGAGAGTGTCTGCGAGTGTGAGAGAGTGTCAGAGTGTGTCAGAGAGAGCCAGAGAGTGATTGAGAGTGTCTGAGAGTGTCGGAGAGTGTCTGAGAGTGTCTGAGAGTGTCAGAGAGTGTCAGAGAGTGATAGAGAGTGTCTGAGAGTGTCAAAGAGAGTCTGAGAGTGTCAGAGAGTGTCAGAGAGTGATAGAGAGTTTCTGAGAGTGAAAGAGAGTGTCTGAGTGTTTGAGAGAGTGTCAGAGTGTGTCAGAGAGAGCCAGAGAGGTGACTGAGAGTGTCAGAGAGTGTCAGAGAGTGTCAGAGAGTGAAAGAGAGTGATACAGAGTGATACAGAGTGTCTGAGAGTGTCTGAGAGTGTCAGAGAGTGTCAGAGAGTGTCTGAGAGTGTCAGAGAGTGTCAGAGAGTAATAGAGAGTGATAGAGAGTGTCCGAGAGTGTCAGAGAGTGTCAGAGAGTGATAAAGAGTGATAGAGAGTGTCTGAGAGTGTCAGAGAGTGTCAGAGTGTTTATCAGAGAGTGTCAGAGAGTGATAGAGAGTGATAGAGAGTGTCAGAGAGAGTCATTGATTGATAGAGAGTGTCAGAGAGTTTCAGAGAGTGATAGAGAGTGTCAGAGAGTGATAGAGAGTGTCAGAAAGTGATAGAGAGTGATAGAGAGTGTCAGAGAGTGGTAGAGAGCGTCTGAGAGTGTCAGAGAGTGTCAGAGAGTGATAGAGAGTGATAGGGAGTGTCAGAGAATGTCATTGAGTTTCAGAGAGTGTGAGAGAGTTTCAGAGAGTGATAGAGAGTGTCAGCGAGTGATAGAGAGTGTCAGAGAGTGATAGAGAGTGTTAGTGAGTGTCTGAGAGTGTCTGAGAGTGTCAGAGATTGTCAGAGTGTGTCAGAGAGTGATAGAGAGTGTCTGAGACTGTCAGAGAGTGTCAGAGTGTGTCAGAGTGTGTCAGATTGTGTCAGGGAGTGATAGAGATTGATAGAGAGTTTATGGGAGTGTCAGAGAGTGCCTGAGAGTGTCAGAGAGTGTCAGAGCGTGATAGAAAGTGTCTGAGAGAGTCAGAGAGAGTCTGAGAGTGTCAGAGAGTGATAGAGAGTGTCTGAGAGTGAAAGAGAGTGTCTGAGAGTGTGAGAGAGTGTCAGAGTGTGTCAGAGAGAGCCAGAGAGTGATTGAGAGTGATTGAGAGTGTCTGAGAGTGTCAGAGAGTGATAGAGAGTGTCAGAGAGAGTCTGAGAGTGTCAGAGAGTGTCAGAGAGTGATAGAGAGTTTCTGAGAGTGAAAGAGTGTGTCTGAGTGTGTGAGAGAGTGTCAAAGTGTGTCAGAGAGAGCCAGAGAGGTGATTGAGAGTGTCTGAGAGTGTCTGAGAGTGTCATAGAGTGTCAGAGAGTGTCATAGAGTGATAGAGAGTGTCAAAGAGTGTCAGAGAGAGATACAAAGTGATTGAATGTGTCTGAGAGTGTCAGAGAGTGTCAGAGAGTGCCAGAGAGTGATAAAGAGTGATAGAGAGTGTCTGAGAGTGTCAGAGAGTGATAGAGTGTGATAGAGAGTATCAGAGAGTGTCATTGAGTGATAGAGAGTGTCAGAGAGTGATAGAGAGTATCAGAGAGTGTCATACCGTGATAGAGAGTGTTAAAGAGTGTCAGAGAGAGATAGAAAGTGATTGAATGTGTCTGAGAGTGTCAGAGAGTGTCAGAGAGTGCCAGAGAGTGATAAAGAGTGGTAGAGAGTGTCTGAGAGTGTCAGAGAGTGTCAGAGTGTGTCAGAGAGTGTCAGAGAGTGATAGAGAGTGATAGAGAGTGTCAAAGAGAGTCATTGATTGATAGAGAGTGTCAGAGAGTGTCAGAGAGTGATAGAGAGTGTCAGAAAGTGATAGAGAGTGATAGAGAGTGTCAGAAAGTGGTAGAGAGCGTCTGAGGGTGTCAGAGAGTGTCAGAGAGTGATAGAGAGTGATAGGGAGTGTCAGAGAGTGTCATTGAGTTTCAGAGAGTGTGAGAGAGTTTCAGAGAGTGATAGAGAGTGTCAGAGAGTGATAGAGAGTGTCAGAGAGTGATAGAGAGTGTTAGTGAGTGTCTGAGACTGTCTGAGAATGCCAGAGATTGTCAGAGTGTGTCAGAGAGTGATAGAGAGTGTCTGAGACTGTCAGAGACTGTCAGAGAGTGTCAGAGTGTGTCAGAGTGTGTCAGATTGTGTCAGGGAGTGATAGAGATTGATAGAGAGTTTATGAGAGTTTCAGAGAGTGCCTGAGAGTTTCAGAGAGTGTCAGAGCGTGATAGAGAGTGTCTGAGAGAGTCAGAGAGAGTCTGAGAGTGTCAGAGAGTGTCAGAGAGTGATAGAGAGTGTCTGAGAGTGAAAGAGAGTGTCTGAGAGTGTGAGAGAGTGTCAGAGTGTGTCAGAGAGAGCCAGAGAGTGATTGAGAGTGTCTGAGAGTGTCGGAGAGTGTCTGAGAGTGTCAGAGAGTGTCAGAGAGTGATAGAGAGTGTCTGAGAGTGTCAGAGAGAGTCTGAGAGTGTCAGAGAGTGCCAGAGAGGTGATTGAGAGTGTCTGAGAGTGTCAGAGAGTGTCTGAGAGTGTCAGAGAGTGTCAGAGAGTGCCAGAGAGTGCCAGAGAGTGATAAAGAGTGATAAAGAGTGATAGAGGGTGTCTGAGAGTGTCAGAGTGTGTCAGAGAGTGTCAGAGAGAGATAGAGAGTGATAGAGAGTGTCAGAGAGAGTCATTGATTGATAGAGAGTGTCAGAGAGTTTCAGAGAGTGATAGAGAGTGTCAGAGAGTGATAGAGAGTGTCAGAAAGTGATAGAGAGTGATAGAGAGTGTCAGAGAGTGGTAGAGAGCGTCTGAGAGTGTCAGAGAGTGTCAGAGAGTGATAGAGAGTTATCGGGAGTGTCAGAGAGTGTCATTGAGTTTCAGAGAGTGTCAGAGAGTTTCAGAGAGTGATGGAGAGTGTCAGAGAGTGATAGAGAGTGTCAGAGAGTGATAGAGAGTGTTAGTGAGTGTCTGAGAGTGTCTGAGAGTGTCTGAGAGTGTCAGAGATTGTCAGAGTGTGTCAGAGAGTGATAGAGAGTGTCTGAGTCTGTCAGAGAGTGTCTGAGAGTGTCAGAGCGTGATAGAGAGTGTCTGAGAGAGTCAGAGAGAGTCTGAGAGTGATAGAGAGTGTCTGAGAGTGAAAGAGAGTGTCTGAGAGTGAAAGAGAGTGTCTGAGAGTGTGAGAGATTGTCAGAGTGTGTCAGAGAGAGCCAGAGAGTGATTGAGAGTGTCTGAGAGTGTCGGAGAGTGTCTGAGAGTGTCAGAGAGTGTCAGAGAGAGATAGAGAGTGTCTGAGAGTGTCAGAGAGAGTCTGAGAGTGTCAGAGAGTGTCAGAGAGAGCCACAGAGTGATTGAGAGTGTCTGAGAGTGTCAGAGAGTGTCTGAGAGTGTCAGAGAGTGTCAGAGAGTGATAGAGAGTGATACAGAGTGATAGAGAGTGTCTGAGAGTGTCAGAGAGTGTCAGAGAGTGTCAGAGAGTGCCAGAGAGTGATCGAGAGTGTCTGAGAGTGTCAAAGAGAGTCTGAGAGTGTCAGAGAGTGATAGAGAGTGTCTGAGAGTGAAAGAGAGTGTCTGAGAGTGTGAGAGAGTGTCAGTGTGTCAGAGAGAGCCAGAGAGTGATTGAGAGTGTCTGAGAGTGTCGGAGAGTGTCTGAGAGTGTCTGAGAGTGTCAGAGAGTGTCAGAGAGTGATAGAGAGTGTCTGAGAGTGTCAAAGAGAGTCTGAGAGTGTCAGAGAGTGTCAGAGAGTGATAGAGAGTTTCTGAGAGTGAAATAGAGTGTCTGAGTGTTTGAGAGAGTGTCAGAGTGTGTCAGAGAGAGCCAGAGAGGTGACTGAGAGTGTCAGAGAGTGTCAGAGAGTGAAAGAGAGTGATACAGAGTGATACAGAGTGTCTGAGAGTGTCAGAGAGTGCCAGAGAGTGATCGAGAGTGTCTGAGAGTGTCAAAGAGAGTCTGAGAGTGTCAGAGAGTGATAGAGAGTGTCTGAGAGTGAAAGAGAGTGTCTGAGAGTGTGAGAGAGTGTCAGTGTGTCAGAGAGAGCCAGAGAGTGATTGAGAGTGTCTGAGAGTGTCGGAGAGTGTCTGAGAGTGTCTGAGAGTGTCAGAGAGTGTCAGAGAGTGATAGAGAGTGTCTGAGAGTGTCAAAGAGAGTCTGAGAGTGTCAGAGAGTGTCAGAGAGTGATAGAGAGTTTCTGAGAGTGAAATAGAGTGTCTGAGTGTTTGAGAGAGTGTCAGAGTGTGTCAGAGAGAGCCAGAGAGGTGACTGAGAGTGTCAGAGAGTGTCAGAGAGTGAAAGAGAGTGATACAGAGTGATACAGAGTGTCTGAGAGTGTCAGAGAGTGTCAGAGAGTGTCAGAGAGTGTCTGAGAGTGTCTGAGAGTGTCAGAGAGTGTCAGAGAGTAATAGAGAGTGATAGAGAATGTCTGAGAGTGTCAGAGAGTGTCAGAGAGTGATAAAGAGTGATAGAGAGTGTCTGAGAGTGTCAGAGAGTGATAGAGAGTGATAGAGAGTGTCAGAGAGAGTCATTGATTGATAGAGAGTGTCAGAGAGTTTCAGAGAGTGATAGAGAGTGTCAGAGAGTGATAGAGAGTGTCAGAAAGTGATAGAGAGTGATAGAGAGTGTCAGAGAGTGGTAGAGAGCGTCTGAGAGTGTCAGAGAGTGTCAGAGAGTGATAGAGAGTGATAGGGAGTGTCAGAGAATGTCATTGAGTTTCAGAGAGTGTGAGAGAGTTTCAGAGAGTGATAGAGAGTGTCAGCGAGTGATAGAGAGTGTCAGAGAGTGATAGAGAGTGTTAGTGAGTGTCTGAGAGTGTCTGAGAGTGTCAGAGATTGTCAGAGTGTGTCAGAGAGTGATAGAGAGTGTCTGAGACTGTCAGAGAGTGTCAGAGTGTGTCAGAGTGTGTCAGATTGTGTCAGGGAGTGATAGAGATTGATAGAGAGTTTATGAGAGTGTCAGAGAGTGCCTGAGAGTGTCAGAGAGTGTCAGAGCGTGATAGAAAGTGTCTGAGAGAGTCAGAGAGCGTCTGAGAGTGTCAGAGAGTGATAGAGAGTGTCTGAGAGTGAAATAGAGTGTCTGAGAGTGTGAGAGAGTGTCAGAGTGTGTCAGAGAGAGCCAGAGAGTGATTGAGAGAGATTGAGAGTGTCTGAGAGTGTCAGAGAGTGATAGAGAGTGTCAGAGAGTGTCAGAGAGTGAAAGAGAGTGATACAGAGTGATACAGAGTGATAGAGAGTGATAGAGAGTGTCAGAGAGTGTCAGAGAGTGTCAGAGTGTGTCAGAGAGTAATAGAGAGTGATAGAGAGTGTCAGAGAGTGTCATAGAGCGAGAGAGAGTGTCAAAGAGTGTCAGAGAGAGAAAGAAAGTGATTGAATGTGTCTGAGAGTGTCAGAGAGTGTCAGAGAGTGCCAGAGAGTGATAAAGAGTGATAGAGAGTTTCTGAGAGTGTCAGAGTGTGTCAGAGAGTGTCAGAGAGTGATAGAGTGTACTAGAGAGTATCAGAGAGTGTCATTGAGTGATAGAGAGTGTCAGAGAGTGTCAGAGAGTGTCATAGAGTGTCAGAGAGTGTCATAGAGTGATAGAGAGTGTCAAAGAGTGTCAGAGAGAGATACAAAGTGATTGAATGTGTCTGAGAGTGTCAGAGAGTGTCAGAGAGTGCCAGAGAGTGATAAAGAGTGATAGAGAGTGTCTGAGAGTGTCAGAGAGTGATAGAGTGTGATAGAGAGTATCAGAGAGTGTCATTGAGTGATAGAGAGTGTCAGAGAGTGATAGAGAGTATCAGAGAGTGTCATACCGTGATAGAGAGTGTTAAAGAGTGTCAGAGAGAGATAGAAAGTGATTGAATGTGTCTGAGAGTGTCAGAGAGTGCCAGAGAGTGATAAAGAGTGGTAGAGAGTGTCTGAGAGTGTCAGAGAGTGTCAGAGTGTGTCAGAGAGTGTCAGAGAGTGATAGAGAGTGATAGAGAGTGTCAGAGAGAGTCATTGATTGATAGAGAGTGTCAGAGAGTTTCAGAGAGTGATAGAGAGTGTCAGAGAGTGATAGAGAGTGTCAGAAAGTGATAGAGAGTGATAGAGAGTGTCAGAAAGTGGTAGAGAGCGTCTGAGAGTGTCAGAGAGTGTCAGAGAGTGATAGAGAGTGATAGGGAGTGTCAGAGAGTGTCATTGAGTTTCAGAGAGTGTGAGAGAGTTTCAGAGAGTGATAGAGAGTGTCAGAGAGTGATAGAGAGTGTCAGAGAGTGATAGAGAGTGTTAGTGAGTGTCTGAGACTGCCTGAGAATGCCAGAGATTGTCAGAGTGTGTCAGAGAGTGATAGAGAGTGTCTGAGACTGTCAGAGAGTGTCAGAGTGTGTCAGAGTGTGTCAGATTGTGTCAGGGAGTGATAGAGATTGATAGAGAGTTTATGAGAGTGTCAGAGAGTGCCTGAGAGTTTCAGAGAGTGTCAGAGCGTGATAGAGAGTGTCTGAGAGAGTCAGAGAGAGTCTGAGAGTGTCAGAGAGTGTCAGAGAGTGATAGAGAGTGTCTGAGAGTGAAAGAGAGTGTCTGAGAGTGTGAGAGAGTGTCAGAGTGTGTCAGAGAGAGCCAGAGAGTGATTGAGAGAGTCTGAGAGTGTCGGAGAGTGTCTGAGAGTGTCAGAGAGTGATAGAGAGTGTCTGAGAGTGTCAGAGAGAGTCTGAGAGTGTCAGAGAGTGCCAGAGAGGTGATTGAGAGTGTCTGAGAGTGTCAGAGAGTGTCTGAGAGTGTCAGAGAGTGTCAGAGAGTGCCAGAGAGTGATAAAGAGTGATAGAGGGTGTCTGAGAGTGTCAGAGTGTGTCAGAGAGTGTCAGAGAGAGATAGAGAGTGATAGAGAGTGTCAGAGAGAGTCATTGATTGATAGAGAGTGTCAGAGAGTTTCAGAGAGTGATAGAGAGTGTCAGAGAGTGATAGAGAGTGTCAGAAAGTGATAGAGAGTGATAGAGAGTGTCAGAGAGTGATAGAGAGTGATAGGGAGTGTCAGAGAATGTCATTGAGCTTCAGAGAGTGTGAGAGAGTTTCAGAGAGTGATAGAGAGTGTCAGAGAGTGATAGAGAGTGTTAGAGAGTGTCAGAGAGTGATATAGAGTGATAGTGAGAGTCTGAGAGTGTGAGAGAGTGTCAGAGTGTGTCAGGGAGAGCCAGAGAGTGATTGAGAGTGTCTGAGAGTGTCAGAGAGTGTCTGAGAGTGTCAGAGAGTGTCAGAGAGTGTCAGAGAGTGATACAGAGTGATAGAGATTGTCTGAGAGTGTCAGTGAGTGTCAGAGAGCGATATCGAGTGTCTGAGAGTGTCTGAGAGTGTCTGAGAGTGTCTGAGAGTGATATAGAGTGTCTAAGAGTGTCTGAGAGTGTCTGAGAGTGTCTGAGAGTGTCAGAGATTGTCAGAGTGTGTCAGAGAGTGATAGAGAGTGTGTGAGACTGTCAGAGAGTGTCAGAGTGTGTCAGATTGTGTCAGAGAGCTATAGAGATTGATAGAGAGTGTTTGAGAGTGTCAGAGAGTGATAGAGAGTGTCTGAGAGTGTCTGAGAGAGTCAGAGAGAGTCTGAGAGTGTCAGAGAGTGTCAGAGAGTGATAGAGAGTGTCTGAGAGTGAAAGAGAGTGTCTGAGAGTGTGAGAGAGTGTCAGAGTGTGTCAGAGAGAGCCAGAGAGTGATTGAGAGAGTCTGAGAGTGTCGGAGAGTGTCTGAGAGTGTCAGAGAGTGATAGAGAGTGTCTGAGAGTGTCAGAGAGAGTCTGAGAGTGTCAGAGAGTGCCAGAGAGGTGATTGAGAGTGTCTGAGAGTGTCAGAGAGTGTCTGAGAGTGTCAGAGAGTGTCAGAGAGTGCCAGAGAGTGATAAAGAGTGATAGAGGGTGTCTGAGAGTGTCAGAGTGTGTCAGAGAGTGTCAGAGAGAGATAGAGAGTGATAGAGAGTGTCAGAGAGAGTCATTGATTGATAGAGAATGTCAGAGAGTTTCAGAGAGTGATAGAGAGTGTCAGAGAGTGATAGAGAGTGTCAGAAAGTGATAGAGAGTGATAGAGAGTGTCAGAGAGTGATAGAGAGTGATAGGGAGTGTCAGAGAATGTCATTGAGCTTCAGAGAGTGTGAGAGAGTTTCAGAGAGTGATAGAGAGTGTCAGAGAGTGATAGAGAGTGTTAGAGAGTGTCAGAGAGTGATATAGAGTGATAGTGAGAGTCTGAGAGTGTGAGAGAGTGTCAGAGTGTGTCAGGGAGAGCCAGAGAGTGATTGAGAGTGTCTGAGAGTGTCAGAGAGTGTCTGAGAGTGTCAGAGAGTGTCAGAGAGTGTCAGAGAGTGATACAGAGTGATAGAGATTGTCTGAGAGTGTCAGTGAGTGTCAGAGAGCGATATCGAGTGTCTGAGAGTGTCTGAGAGTGTCTGAGAGTGTCTGAGAGTGGCAGAGAGTGATATAGAGTGTCTAAGAGTGTCTGAGAGTGTCTGAGAGTGTCTGAGAGTGTCAGAGATTGTCAGAGTGTGTCAGAGAGTGATAGAGAGTGTGTGAGACTGTCAGAGAGTGTCAGAGTGTGTCAGATTGTGTCAGAGAGCTATAGAGATTGATAGAGAGTGTTTGAGAGTGTCAGAGAGTGATAGAGAGTGTCTGAGAGTGTCAGAGAGTGTCAGAGAGTGTCAGAGAGTGATAGAGAGTGTCAGAGAGTGATAGAGAGTGTCTGAGAGTGTCAGAGTGAGTCTGAGAGTGTCAGAGAGTGTCAGAGAGTGATAGAGAGTGTCTGAGAGTGAAAGAGAGTGAAAGAGAGTGTCTGAGAGTGTGAGAGAGTGTCAGAGTGTGTCAGAGAGTGATAGAGAGCGATACAGAGTGATAGAGAGTGTCTGAGAGTGTCTGAGAGTGTCAGAGAGTGTCTGAGAGAGTCTGAGAGTGTCAGAGAGTTTCTGAGAATGTCAGAGAGTGTCTGAGAGTGTCTGAGAGTGTCTGAGAATGTCAGAGAGTGATAGAAAGTTTCTGAGAGTTAAATAGAGTGTCTGAGTGTTTGAGAGAGTGTCAGAGTGTGTCAGAGAGAGCCAGAGAGGTGACTGAGAGTGTCAGAGAGTGTCAGAGAGTGAAAGAGAGTGATACAGAGTGATACAGAGTGTCTGAGAGTGTCTGAGAGTGTCAGAGAGTGTCAAAGAGTGTCAGAGAGTGTCTGAGAGTGTCTGAGAGTGTCAGAGAGTGTCAGAGAGTGATAGAGAGTGTCTGAGAGTGTCAAAGAGAGTCTGAGAGTGTCAGAGAGTGTCAGAGAGTGATAGAGAGTTTCTGAGAGTGAAATAGAGTGTCTGAGTGTTTGAGAGAGTGTCAGAGTGTGTCAGAGAGAGCCAGAGAGGTGACTGAGAGTGTCAGAGAGTGTCAGAGAGTGAAAGAGAGTGATACAGAGTGATACAGAGTGTCTGAGAGTGTCAGAGAGTGTCAGAGAGTGTCAGAGAGTGTCAGAGAGTGTCTGAGAGTGTCTGAGAGTGTCAGAGAGTGTCAGAGAGTAATAGAGAGTGATAGAGAGTGATAGAGAGTGTCTGAGAGTGTCAGAGAGTGTCAGAGAGTGATAAAGAGTGATAGAGAGTGTCTGAGAGTGTCAGAGAGTGTCAGAGTGTTTATCAGAGAGTGTCAGAGAGTGTCAGAGAGTGATAGAGAGTGATAGAGAGTGTCAGAGAGAGTCATTGATTGATAGAGAGTGTCAGAGAGTTTCAGAGAGTGATAGAGAGTGTCAGAGAGTGATAGAGAGTGTCAGAAAGTGATAGAGAGTGATAGAGAGTGTCAGAGAGTGGTAGAGAGCGTCTGAGAGTGTCAGAGAGTGTCAGAGAGTGATAGAGAGTGATCGGGAGTGTCAGAGAATGTCATTGAGTTTCAGAGAGTGTGAGAGAGTTTCAGAGAGTGATAGAGAGTGTCAGCGAGTGATAGAGAGTGTCAGAGAGTGATAGAGAGTGTTAGTGAGTGTCTGAGAGTGTCTGAGAGTGTCAGAGATTGTCAGAGTGTGTCAGAGAGTGATAGAGAGTGTCTGAGACTGTCAGAGAGTGTCAGAGTGTGTCAGAGTGTGTCAGATTGTGTCAGGGAGTGATAGAGATTGATAGAGAGTTTATGAGAGTGTCAGAGAGTGCCTGAGAGTGTCAGAGAGTGTCAGAGCGTGATAGAAAGTGTCTGAGAGAGTCAGAGAGCGTCTGAGAGTGTCAGAGAGTGATAGAGAGTGTCTGAGAGTGAAATAGAGTGTCTGAGAGTGTGAGAGAATGTCAGAGTGTGTCAGAGAGAGCCAGAGAGTGATTGAGAGTGATTGAGAGTGTCTGAGAGTGTCAGAGAGTGATAGAGAGTGTCAGAGAGAGTCTGAGAGTGTCAGAGAGTAATAGAGAGTGATAGAGAGTGTCAGAGAGTGTCAGAGAGTGTCAGAGTGTGTCAGAGAGTAATAGAGAGTGATAGAGAGTGTCAGAGAGTGTCATAGAGCGATAGAGAGTGTCAAAGAGTGTCAGAGAGAGATAGAAAGTGATTGGATGTTTCTGAGAGTGTCAGAGAGTGTCAGAGAGTGCCAGAGAGTGATAAAGAGTGATAGAGAGTTTCTGAGAGTGTCAGAGTGTGTCAGAGAGTGTCAGAGAGTGATAGAGTGTACTAGAGAGTATCAGAGAGTGTCATTGAGTGATAGAGAGTGTCAGAGAGTGTCAGAGAGTGTCATAGAGTGTCAGAGAGTGTCATAGAGTGATAGAGAGTGTCAAAGAGTGTCAGAGAGAGATACAAAGTGATTGAATGTGTCTGAGAGTGTCAGAGAGTGTCAGAGAGTGCCAGAGAGTGATAAAGAGTGATAGAGAGTGTCTGAGAGTGTCAGAGAGTGATAGAGTGTGATAGAGAGTATCAGAGAGTGTCATTGAGTGATAGAGAGTGTCAGAGAGTGAAAGAGAGTATCAGAGAGTGTCATTCCGTGATAGAGATTGTTAAAGAGTGTCAGAGAGAGATAGAAAGTGATTGAATGTGTCTGAGAGTGTCAGAGAGTGCCAGAGAGTGATAAAGAGTGGTAGAGAGTGTCTGAGAGTGTCAGAGAGTGTCAGAGTGTGTCAGAGAGTGTCAGAGAGTGATAGAGAGTGATAGAGAGTGTCAGAGAGAGTCATTGATTGATAGAGAGTGTCAGAGAGTTTCAGAGAGTGATAGAGAGTGTCAGAGAGTGATAGAGAGTGTCAGAAAGTGATAGAGAGTGATAGAGAGTGTCAGAAAGTGGTAGAGAGCGTCTGAGAGTGTCAGAGAGAGTCAGAGAGTGATAGAGAGTGATAGGGAGTGTCAGAGAGTGTCATTGAGTTTCAGAGAGTGTGAGAGAGTTTCAGAGAGTGATAGAGAGTGTCAGAGAGTGATAGAGAGTGTCAGAGAGTGATAGAGAGTGTTAGCGAGTGTCTGAGAGTGCCTGAGAATGCCAGAGATTGTCAGAGTGTGTCAGAGAGTGATAGAGAGTGTCTGAGACTGTCAGAGAGTGTCAGAGTGTGTCAGAGTGTGTCAGATTGTGTCAGGGAGTGATAGAGATTGATAGAGAGTTTATGAGAGTGTCAGAGAGTGCCTGAGAGTTTCAGAGAGTGTCAGAGCGTGATAGAGAGTGTCTGAGAGAGTCAGAGAGAGTCTGAGAGTGTCAGAGAGTGTCAGAGAGTGATAGAGAGTGTCTGAGAGTGAAAGAGAGTGTCTGAGAGTGTGAGAGAGTGTCAGAGTGTGTCAGAGAGAGCCAGAGAGTGATTGAGAGAGTCTGAGAGTGTCGGAGAGTGTCTGAGAGTGTCAGAGAGTGTCAGAGAGTGATAGAGAGTGTCTGAGAGTGTCAGAGAGAGTCTGAGAGTGTCAGAGAGTGCCAGAGAGGTGATTGAGAGTGTCTGAGAGTGTCAGAGAGTGTCTGAGAGTGTCAGAGAGTGTCAGAGAGTGCCAGAGAGTGATAAAGAGTGATAGAGGGTGTCTGAGAGTGTCAGAGTGTGTCAGAGAGAGATAGAGAGTGATAGAGAGTGTCAGAGAGAGTCATTGATTGATAGAGAGTGTCAGAGAGTTTCAGAGAGTGATAGAGAGTGTCCGAGAGTGATAGAGAGTGTCAGAAAGTGATAGAGAGTGATTGAGAGTGTCTGAGAGTGTCGGAGAGTGTCTGAGAGTGTCAGAGAGTGTCAGAGAGTGATAGAGAGTGTCTGAGAGTGTCAGAGAGAGTCTGAGAGTGTCAGAGAGTGTCAGAGAGAGCCACAGAGTGATTGAGAGTGTCTGAGAGTGTCAGAGAGTGTCTGCGAGTGTCAGAGAGTGTCAGAGAGTGTCAGAGAGTGATAGAGAGTGATACAGAGTGATAGAGAGTGTCTGAGAGTGTCTGAGAGTGTCCGAGAGTGTCAGAGTGCGTCAGAGAGTGTCAGAGAGTGATAGATTGTGATAGAGAGTATCAGAGAGTGTTATTGAGTGATAGAGAGTGTCAGAGAGTTTCAGAGAGTGATAGAGAGTGTCAGAGAGTGATAGAGAGTGTCAGAAAGTGGTAGAGAGTGATAGAGAGCGTCTGAGAGTGTCCGACAGTTTCAGAGAGTGAGAGAGAGTGTCAGAGAGTGATAGAGAGTGTTAGAGAGTGTCAGAGAGTGATATAGAGTGATAGTGAAAGTCTGAGAGTGTGAGAGAGTGTCAGAGTGTGTCAGGGAGAGCCAGAGAGTAATTGAGAGTGTCTGAGAGTGTCTGAGAGTGTCAGAGAGTGTCAGAGAGTGTCAGAGAGTGATACAGAGTGATAGAGATTGTCTGAGAGTGTCAGTGAGTGTCAGAGAGCAATATCGAGTGTCTGAGAGTGTCTGAGAGTGTCTGAGAGTGTCTGAGAGTGGCAGAGAGTGATATAGAGTGTCTAAGAGTGTCTGAGAGTGTCTGAGAGTGTCTGAGAGTGTCAGAGATTGTCAGAGTGTGTCAGAGAGTGATAGAGAGTGTTTGAGACTGTCAGAGAGTGTCAGAGTGTGTCAGATTGTGTCAGAGAGCTATAGAGATTGATAGAGAGTGTTTGAGAGTGTCAGAGAGTGTCAGAGAGTGATAGAGAGTGTCAGAGAGTGTCAGAGAGTGTCAGAGAGTGTCAGAGAGTGATAGAGAGTGTCAGAGAGTGATAGAGAGTGTCTGACAGTGTCAGAGTGAGTCTGAGAGTGTCAGAGAGTGATAGAGAGTGTCTGAGAGTGAAAGAGAGTGAAAGAGAGTGTCTGAGAGTGTGAGAGAGTGTCAGAGTGTGTCAGAGAGTGATAGAGAGCGATACAGAGTGATAGAGAGTTTCTGAGAGTGTCTGAGAGTGTCAGAGAGTGTCTGAGAGAGTCTGAGAGTGTCAGAGAGTTTCTGAGAATGTCAGAGAGTGTCTGAGAGTGTCTGAGAGTGTCTGAGAATGTCAGAGAGTGTCAGAGAGTGTCAGCGAGTGTCAGAGAGTGATACAGAGTGATATAGAGTGTCAGAGAGTGTCAGAGAGTGATAGAGAGTGTCTGAGAGTGTCAGAGAGTGTCAGAGAGTGTCTGAGAGTGTCAGAGAGTGTCAGAGAGTGATACAGAGTGATAGAGAGAGTCTGAGAGTGTCAGAGAGTGATAGAGAGTGTCAGCGAGTGATAGAGAGTGTCTGAGAGTGTCAGAGAGAGTCTGAGAGAGTCTGAGAGTGTCTGAGAGTGTGAGAGAGTGTCAGAGTGTGTCAGAGAGAGCCAGAGAGTGATTGAGAGTGTCTGAGAGTGTCAGAGGGTGTCTGAGAGTGTCTGAGAGTGTCAGAGAGTGTCAGAGAGTGTCAGAGAGTGTCTGAGAGTGTCAGAGGGTGTCTGAGAGTGTCAGAGAGTGTCAGAGAGTGTCAGAGAGTGATAGAGAGTGTCAGAGAGTGATAGAGAGTGTCTGAGAGTGATAGAGAGTGTCTGAGAGTGTCAGAGTGAGTCTGAGAGTGTCAGAGAGTGTCAGAGAGTGATAGAGAGTGTCTGAGAGTGAAAGAGAGTGTCTGAGAGTGTGAGAGAGTGTCAGAGTGTGTCAGAAAGTGATAGAGAGCGATACAGAGTGTCTGAGAGTGTCTGAGGTTGTCTGAGAGTGTCTGAGAGTGTCTGAGAGTGTCTGAGAGTGTCTGAGAATGTCAGAGAATGTCAGAGAGTGTCAGAGAGTGTCAGCGAGTGTCAGAGAGTGATACAGAGTGATATAGAGTGTCTGAGAGTGTCAGAGAGTGTCAGAGAGTGATAGAGAGTGTCTGAGAGTGTCAGAGAGTGTCTGAGAGTGTCAGAGAGTGATATAGAGTGTCTGAGAGTGTCTGAGAGTGGCAGAGAGTGATATAGAGTGTCTGAGAGTGTCTGAGAGTGTCTGAGAGTGTCAGAGTGTGTCAGAGAGTGATAGAGAGTGTCTGAGACTGTCAGAGAGTGTCAGAGTGTGTCAGAGTGTGTCAGAGTGTGTCAGAGTGTGTCAGATTGTGTCAGAGAGCGATAGAGATTGATAGAGAGTGTGTGAGAGTGTCAGAGAGTGTCTGAGTGTGTCAGAGAGTGTCAGAGAGTGATAGAGAGTGATACAGAGTGATAGAGATTGATACAGAGTGATAGAGAGTGTCTGAGAGTGTCTGAGAGTGTCAGAGATTGTCAGAGAGTGTCAGAGTGTGTCAGAGTGTGTCAGAGAGTAATAGAGAGTGATAGAGTGTGTCAGAGAGTGTCATAGAGTGATAGAGATTGTCAAAGAGTGTCAGAGAGAGATAGAAAGTGCTTGAATGTGTCTGAGAGTGTCAGAGAGTGTCAGAGAGTGTCAGAGAGTGCCAGAGAGTGATAAAGAGTGATAGAGAGTGTCTGAGAGTGTCAGAGTGCGTCAGAGAGTGTCAGAGAGTGTCTGAGTGTGTCAGAGAGTGTCAGAGAGTGATACAGAGTGATAGAGAGAGTCTGAGAGTGTCAGAGAGTGATAGAGAGTGTCAGCGAGTGATAGAGAGTGTCTGAGAGTGTCAGAGAGAGTCTGAGAGAGTCTGAGAGAGTCTGAGAGTGTCTGAGAGTGTGAGAGAGTGTCAGAGTGTGTCAGAGAGAGCCAGAGAGTGATTGAGAGTGTCTGAGAGTGTCAGAGGGTGTCTGAGAGTGTCAGAGAGTGTCAGAGAGTGTCAGAGAGTGTCAGAGAGTGATAGAGAGTGATACAGAGTGATAGAGAGTGTCTGAGAGTGATAGAGATTGATACAGAGTGATAGAGAGTGTCTGAGAGTGTCAGAGAGAATCTGAGAGTGTCAGAGAGTGTCAGAGAGTGATATAGAGTGTCAGAGAGTGATAGAGAGTGTCTGAGAGTGATAGAGAGTGATACAGAGTGATAGAGAGTGTCTGAGAGTGATACAGAGTGATAGAGAGTGTCTGAGAGTGATAGAGAGTGATACAGAGTGATAGAGAGTGTCTGAGAGTGTCAGAGAGAATCTGAGAGTGTCAGAGAGTGATATAGAGTGTCAGAGAGTGATAGAGAGTGTCTGAGAGTGATAGAGAGTGATACAGAGTGATAGAGAGTGTCTGAGAGTGTCTGAGAGTGTCAGAGAGTGTCAGAGAGTGATAAAGAGTGATAAAGAGTGATAGAGAGTGTCTGAGAGTGTCAGAGTGTGTCAGAGAGTGTCAGAGAGTGTCTGAGAGTGTCAGAGAGTGTCAGAGAGTGATACAGAGTGATAGAGAGAGTCTGAGAGTGTCAGAGAGTGATAGAGAGTGTCAGCGAGTGATAGAGAGTGTCTGAGAGTGTCAGAGAGAGTCTGAGAGAGTCTGAGAGAGTCTGAGAGTGTCTGAGAGTGTGAGAGAGTGTCAGAGTGTGTCAGAGAGAGCCAGAGAGTGATTGAGAGTGTCTGAGAGTGTCAGAGGGTGTCTGAGAGTGTCAGAGAGTGTCAGAGAGTGTCAGAGAGTGATAGAGAGTGATACAGAGTGATACAGAGTGATAGAGAGTGTCTGAGAGTGATAGAGAGTGATACAGAGTGATAGAGAGTGTCTGAGAGTGTCAGAGAGAATCTGAGAGTGTCAGAGAGTGTCAGAGAGTGATATAGAGTGTCAGAGAGTGATAGAGAGTGTCTGAGAGTGATAGAGAGTGATACAGAGTGATAGAGAGTGTCTGAGAGTGATACAGAGTGATAGAGAGTGTCTGAGAGTGATAGAGAGTGATACAGAGTGATAGAGAGTGTCTGAGAGTGTCAGAGAGAATCTGAGAGTGTCAGAGAGTGTCAGAGAGTGATATAGAGTGTCAGAGAGTGATAGAGAGTGTCTGAGAGTGATAGAGAGTGATACAGAGTGATAGAGAGTGTCTGAGAGTGTCTGAGAGTGTCAGAGAGTGTCAGAGAGTGTCAGAGTGTGTCAGAGAGTAATAGAGAGTGATAGAGAGTGTCAGAGAGTGTCATAGAGTGATAGAGAGTGTCAAAGAGTGTCAGAGAGAGATAGAAATTGCTTGAATGTGTCTGAGAGTGTCAGAGAGTGTCAGAGAGTGCCAGAGAGTGATAAAGAGTGATAGAGAGTGTCTGAGAGTGTCAGAGTGCGTCAGAGATTGTCAGAGAGTGATAGAGTGTGATAGAGAGTATCAGAGAGTGTCATTGCGTGATAGAGAGTGTGTGAGACTGTCAGAGAGCATCAGAGTGTGTCAGAGTGTGTCAGATTGTGTCAGAGAGCTATAGAGATTGATAGAGAGTGTTTGAGAGTGTCAGAGAGTGATAGAGAGTGTCTGAGAGTGTCAGAGAGAATCTGAGAGTGTCAGAGAGTGATAGAGAGTGTCAGAGAGTGATATAGAGTGTCTGAGAGTGATAGAGAGTGTCTGAGAGTGTCAGAGTGAGTCTGAGAGTGTCAGAGAGTGTCAGAGAGTGATAGAGAGTGTCTGAGAGTGAAAGAGAGTGTCTGAGAGTGTGAGAGAGTGTCAGAGTGTGTCAGAGAGTGATAGAGAGTGATACAGAGTGATAGAGAGTGTCTGAGAGTGATACAGAGTGATAGAGAGTGTCTGAGAGTGATAGAGAGTGATACAGAGTGATAGAGAGTGTCTGAGAGTGTCAGAGAGAATCTGAGAGTTTCAGAGAGTGATATAGAGTGTCAGAGAGTGATAGAGAGTGTCTGAGAGTGATAGAGAGTGATACAGAGTGATAGAGAGTGTCTGAGAGTGTCTGAGAGTGTCAGAGAGTGTCAGAGAGTGATAAAGAGTGATAAAGAGTGATAGAGAGTGTCTGAGAGTGTCAGAGTGTGTCAGAGAGTGTCAGAGAGTGTCTGAGAGTGTCAGAGAGTGTCAGAGAGTGATACAGAGAGATAGAGAGAGTCTGAGAGTGTCAGAGAGTGATAGAGAGTGTCAGCGAGTGATAGAGAGTGTCTGAGAGTGTCAGAGAGAGTCTCAGAGAGTCTGAGAGAGTCTGAGAGTGTCTGAGAGTGTGAGAGAGTGTTTGAGTGTGTCAGAGAGAGCCAGAGAGTGATTGAGAGTGTCTGAGAGTGTCAGAGGGTGTCTGAGAGTGTCAGAGAGTGTCAGAGAGTGTCAGACAGTGTCAGAGAGTGATAGAGAGTGATACAGAGTGATACAGAGTGATAGAGAGTGTCTGAGAGTGATAGAGAGTGATACAGAGTGATAGAGAGTGTCTGAGAGTGTCAGAGAGAATCTGAGAGTGTCAGAGAGTGTCTGAGAGTGATATAGAGTGTCAGAGAGTGATAGAGAGTGTCTGAGAGTGATAGAGAGTGATACAGAGTGATAGAGAGTGTCTGAGAGTGATACAGAGTGATAGAGAGTGTCTGAGAGTGATAGAGAGTGATACAGAGTGATAGAGAGTGTCTGAGAGTGTCAGAGAGAATCTGAGAGTGTCAGAGAGTGTCAGAGAGTGATATAGAGTGTCAGAGAGTGATAGAGAGTGTCTGAGAGTGATAGAGAGTGATACAGAGTGATAGAGAGTGTCTGAGAGTGTCTGAGAGTGTCAGAGAGTGTCAGAGAGTGTCAGAGTGTGTCAGAGAGTAATAGAGAGTGATAGAGAGTGTCAGAGAGTGTCATAGAGTGATAGAGAGTGTCAAAGAGTGTCAGAGAGAGATATAAATTGCTTGAATGTGTCTGAGAGTGTCAGAGAGTGTCAGAGAGTGCCAGAGAGTGATAAAGAGTGATAGAGAGTGTCTGAGAGTGTCAGAGTGCGTCAGAGATTGTCAGAGAGTGATAGAGTGTGATAGAGAGTATCAGAGAGTGTCATTGCGTGATAGAGAGTGTGTGAGACTGTCAGAGAGCATCAGAGTGTGTCAGAGTGTGTCAGATTGTGTCAGAGAGCTATAGAGATTGATAGAGAGTGTTTGAGAGTGTCAGAGAGTGATAGAGAGTGTCTGAGAGTGTCAGAGAGAATCTGAGAGTGTCAGAGAGTGATAGAGAGTGTCAGAGAGTGATAGAGAGTGTCTGAGAGTGATAGAGAGTGTCTGAGAGTGTCAGAGTGAGTCTGAGAGTGTCAGAGAGTGTCAGAGAGTGATAGAGAGTGTCTGAGAGTGAAAGAGAGTGTCTGAGAGTGTGAGAGAGTGTCAGAGTGTGTCAGAGAGTGATAGAGAGCGATACAGAGTGATAGAGAGTGTCTGAGAGTGTCTGAGAGTGTCTGAGAGTGTCAGAGAGTGTCAGAGAGTGTCAGCGAGTGTCAGCGAGTGTCAGAGAGTGATACAGAGTGATATAGAGTGTCTGAGAGTGTCAGAGAGTGTCAGAGAGTGATAGAGAGTGTCTGAGAGTGTCAGAGAGTGTCAGAGAGTGTCTGAGAGTGTCAGAGAGTGACAGAGAGTGTCTGCGAGTGTCAGTGATTGTCAGAGAGTGATATAGAGTGTCTGAGAGTGTCTGAGAGTGGCAGAGAGTGATATAGAGTGTCTGAGAGTGTCTGAGAGTGTCAGAGTGTGTCAGAGAGTGATAGAGAGTGTCTGAGACTGTCAGAGAGCCTCAGAGTGTGTCAGAGTGTGTCAGAGTGTGTCAGAGTGTGTCAGAGTGTGTCAGATTGTGTCAGAGAGCGATAGAGATTGATAGAGAGTGTCTGAGTGTGTCAGAGAGTGTCTGAGTGTGTCAGAGAGTGTCAGAGAGTGATAGAGAGTGATACAGAGTGATAGAGAGTGTCTGAGAGTGTCTGAGAGTGTCAGAGAGTGTCAGAGAGTGTCAGAGTGTGTCAGAGAGTAATAGAGAGTGATAGAGTGTGTCAGAGAGTGTCATAGAGTGATAGAGAGTGTCAAAGAGTGTCAGAGAGAGATAGAAAGTGCTTGAATGTGTCTGAGAGTGTCAGAGAGTGTCAGAGAGTGTCAGAGAGTGCCAGAGAGTGCCAGAGAGTGATAAAGAGTGATAGAGAGTGTCTGAGAGTGTCAGAGTGCGTCAGAGAGTGTCAGCGAGTGATAGAGTGTGATAGAGAGTATCAGAGAGTGTCATTGCGTGATAGAGAGTGTCAGAGAGTTTCAGAGAGTGATAGAGAGTGTCAGAGAGTGATAGAGAGTGTCAGAAAGTGTTAGAGAGTGATAGAGAGCGTCTGAGAGTGTCCGACAGTTTCAGAGAGTGAGAGAGAGTGTCAGAGAGTGATATAGAGTGATAGTGAGTGTCTGAGAGTGTGAGAGAGTGTCAGAGTGTGTCAGGGAGAGCCAGAGAGTGATTGAGAGTGTCTGAGAGTGTCAGAGAGTGTCAGAGAGTGTCAGAGAGTGATACAGAGTGATACAGAGTGAGAGAGATTGTCTGAGAGTGTCAGTGAGTGTCAGAGAGCGATATCGAGTGTCTGAGAGTGTCTGAGAGTGTCTGAGAGTGGAAGAGAGTGATATAGAGTGTCTGAGAGTGTCTGAGAGTGTCTGAGAGTGTCAGAGATTGTCAGAGTGTGTCAGAGAGTGTCAGAGAGTGGTAGAGAGCGTCTGAGAGTGTCAGAGAGTGTCAGAGAGTGATAGAGAGTGATCGGGAGTGTCAGAGAGTGTCATTGAGTTTCAGAGATTGTCAGAGAGTTTCAGAGAGTGATGGAGAGTGTCAGAGAGTGATAGAGAGTGTCAGCGAGTGATAGAGAGTGTTAGTGAGTGTCTGAGAGTGTTTGAGAGTGTCTGAGAGTGTCTGAGAGTGTCAGAGATTGTCAGAGTGTGTCAGAGAGTGATAGAGAGTGTCTGAGTCTGTCAGAGAGTGTCAGAGTGTGTCAGAGTGTGTCAGAGTGTGTCAGTGTGTGTCAGTGTGTCAGATTGTGTCAGGGAGTGATAGAGATTGATAGAGAGTTTATGAGAGTGTCAGAGAGTGTCTGAGAGTGTCAGAGAGTGTCAGAACGTGATAGAGAGTGTCTGAGAGTGAAAGAGAGTGTCTGAGAGTGAAAGAGAGTGTCTGAGAGTGTGAGAGAGTGTCAGAGTGTGTCAGAGAGAGCCAGAGAGTGATTGAGAGTGTCTGAGAGTGTCGGAGAGTGTCTGAGAGAGTCAGAGAGTGTCAGAGAGTGATAGAGAGTGTCTGAGAGTGTCAGATAGAGTCTGAGAGTGTCAGAGAGTGTCAGAGAGTGTCAGAGAGTGATAGAGAGTTTCTGAGAGTGAAAGAGAGTGTCTGAGTGTGTGAGTGAGTGTCAGAGTGTGTCAGAGAGAGCCACAGAGTGATTGAGAGTGTCAGAGAGTGTCAGAGAGTGTCAGACAGTGTCTGAGAGTGATACAGAGTGTCAGAGAGTGTCAGAGAGTGCCAGAGAGTGATAAAGAGTGATAGAGAGTGTCTGAGAGTGTCAGAGTGCGTCAGAGAGTGTCAGAGAGTGATAGATTGTGATTGAGAGTATCAGAGAGTGTCATTGAGTGATAGAGAGTGTCAGAGAGTTTCAGAGAGTGATAGAGAGTGTCAGAGAGTGATAGAGAGTGTCAGAAAGTGGTAGAGAGTGATAGAGAGCGTCTGAGAGTGTCCGACAGTTTCAGAGAGTGAGAGAGAGTGTCAGAGAGTGATATAGAGTGATAGTGAGTGTCTGAGAGTGTGAGAGAGTGTCAGAGTGTGTCAGGGAGAGCCAGAGAGTGATTGAGAGTGTCTGAGAGTGTCAGAGAGTGTCTGAGAGTGTCAGAGAGTGTCAGAGAGTGATACAGAGTGATACAGAGTGATACAGAGTGATAGAGATTGTCTGAGAGTGTCAGTGAGTGTCAGAGAGCGATATCGAGTGTCTGAGAGTGTCTGAGAGTGTCTGAGAGTGTCAGAGATTGTCAGAGTGTGTCAGAGAGTGATAGAGAGTGTGTGAGACTGTCAGAGAGTGTCAGAGTGTGTCAGAGTGTGTCAGATTGTGTCAGAGAGCTATAGAGATTGATAGAGAGTGTTTGAGAGTGTCAGAGAGTGATAGAGAGTGTCTGAGAGTGTCAGAGAGAATCTGAGAGTGTCAGAGAGTGTCAGAGAGTGATAGAGAGTGTCAGAGAGTGATAGAGAGTGTCTGAGAGTGTCAGAGTGAGTCTGAGAGTGTCAGAGAGTGTCAGAGAGTGATAGAGAGTGTCTGAGAGTGAAAGAGAGTGTCTGAGAGTGTGAGAGAGTGTCAGAGTGTGTCAGAGAGTGATAGAGAGCGATACAGAGTGATAGAGAGTGTCTGAGAGTGTCTGAGAGTGTCAGAGAGTGTCAGAGAGTGTCAGAGAGAGTCTGAGAGTGTCAGAGAGTTTCTGAGAGTGTCAGAGAGTGTCTGAGAGTGTCTGAGAGTGTCTGAGAATGTCAGAGAGTGTCGGAGAGTGTCAGGGAGTGTCAGAGAGTGATACAGAGTGATATAGAGTGTCAGAGAGTGTCTGAGAGTGTCAGAGAGTGTCAGAGAGTGATACAGAGTGATAGAGAGAGTCTGAGAGTGTCAGAGAGTGATAGAGAGTGTCAGCAAGTGATAGAGAGTGTCTGAGAGTGTCAGAGAGAGTATGAGAGAGTCTGAGAGTGTCTGAGAGTGTGAGAGAGTGTCAGAGTGTGTCAGAGAGAGCCAGAGAGTGATTGAGAGTGTCTGAGAGTGTCAGAGGGTGTCTGAGAGTGTCAGAGAGTATCAGAGAGTGTCAGAGAGTGTCAGAGAGTGCTAGAGAGTGATACAGAGTGATAGAGAGTGTCTGAGAGTGATAGAGAGTGATACAGAGTGATAGAGAGTGTCTGAGAGTGTCAGAGAGAATCTGAGAGTGTCAGAGAGTGTCAGAGAGTGATATAGAGTGTCAGAGAGTGATAGAGAGTGTCTGAGAGTGTTAGAGAGTGATACAGAGTGATAGAGAGTGTCTGAGAGTGTCAGAGAGAATCTGAGAGTGTCAGAGAGTGTCAGAGAGTGATATAGAGTGTCAGAGAGTGATAGAGAGTGTCTGAGAGTGATAGAGAGTGATACAGAGTGATAGAGAGTGTCTGAGAGTGTCTGAGAGTGTCAGAGAGTGTCAGAGAGTGTCAGAGTGTGTCAGAGTGTGTCAGAGAGTAATAGAGAGTGATAGAGAGTGTCAGAGAGTGTCATAGAGTGATAGAGAGTGTCAAAGAGTGTCAGAGAGAGATAGAAAGTGCTTGAATGTGTCTGAGAGTGTCAGAGAGTGTCAGAGAGTGCCAGAGAGTGATAAAGAGTGATAGAGAGTGTGTGCGACTGTCAGAGAGCGTCAGAGTGTGTCAGAGTGTGTCAGATTGTGTCAGATTGTGTCAGAGAGCTATAGAGATTGATAGAGAGTGTTTGAGAGTGTCAGAGAGTGGTAGAGAGTGTCTGAGAGTGTCAGAGAGAATCTGAGAGTGTCAGAGAGTGATAGAGAGTGTCAGAGAGTGATAGAGAGTGTCTGAGAGTGATGGAGAGTGTCTGAGAGTGTCAGAGTGAGTCTGAGAGTGTCAGAGAGTGTCAGAGAGTGTCTGAGAGTGAAAGAGAGTGTCTGAGAGTGTGAGAGAGTGTCAGAGTGTGTCAGAGAGTGATAGAGAGCGATACAGAGTGATAGAGAGTGTCTGAGAGTGTCTGAGAGTGTCAGAGAGTGTCTGAGAGTGTCTGAGAGTGTCAGAGAGTGTCAGAGAGTGTCTGAGAGTGTCTGAGAATGTCAGAGAATGTCAGAGAGTGTCAGCGAGTGTCAGAGAGTGATACAGAGTGATATAGAGCGTCTGAGAGTGTCAGAGAGTGTCAGAGAGTGATAGAGAGTGTCTGAGTGTGTCAGAGAGTGTCAGAGAGTGTCAGCGAGTGTCAGAGAGTGATACAGAGTGATATAGAGTGTCTGAGAGTGTCAGAGAGTGTCTGAGAGTGTCAGAGAGTGTCAGAGAGTGATATAGAGTGTCAGAGAGTGATATAGAGTGTCTGAGAGTGGCAGAGAGTGATATAGAGTGTCTGAGAGTGTCTGAGAGTGTCAGAGTGTGTCAGAGAGTGATAGAGAGTGATAGAGAGTGTCTGAGACTGTCAGAGAGCGTCAGAGTGTGTCAGAGTATGTCAGAGTGTGTCAGATTGTGTCAGAGAGCGATAGAGATTGATAGAGAGTGTGTGAGAGTGTCAGAGAGTGTCTGAGTGTGTCAGAGAGCGTCAGAGAGTGATAGAGAGTGATACAGAGTGATAGAGAGTGTCTGAGAGTGTCCGAGAGTGTCAGAGAGTGTCAGAGAGTGTCAGAGTGTGTCAGAGTGTGTCAGAGAGTAATAGAGAGTGATAGAGAGTGTCAGAGAGTGTCATAGAGTGATAGAGAGTGTCAAAGAGTGTCAGAGAGAGATAGAAAGTGCTTGAATGTGTCTGAGAGTGTCAGAGAGTGTCAGGGAGTGTCAGAGAGTGTCAGAGAGTGCCAGAGAGTGATAAAGAGTGATAGAGAGTGTCTGAGAGTGTCAGAGTGCATCAGAGAGTGTCAGAGAGTGATAGAGTGTGATAGAGAGTATCTGAGAGTGTCATTGCGTGATAGAGAGTGTCAGAGAGTTTCAGAGAGTGATAGAGAGTGTCAGAGAGTGATAGAGAGTGTCAGAAAGTGGTAGAGAGTGATAGAGAGCGTCTGAGAGTGTCCGACAGTTTCAGAGAGTGAGAGAGAGTGTCAGAGAGTGATATAGAGTGATAGAGAGTGTCTGAGAGTGATAGAGAGTGATACAGAGTGATAGAGAGTGTCTGAGAGTGTCAGAGAGAATCTGAGAGTGTCAGAGAGTGTCAGAGAGTGATATAGTGTGTCTGAGAGTGATAGAGAGTGTCAGAGAGTGATAGAGAGTGATACAGAGTGATAGAGAGTGTCTGAGAGTGTCTGAGAGTGTCAGAGAGTGTCAGAGAGTGTCAGAGTGTGTCAGAGAGTAATAGAGAGTGATAGAGAGTGTCAGAGAGTGTCATAGAGTGATAGAGAGTGTCAAAGAGTGTCAGAGAGAGATAGAAAGTGCTTGAATGTGTCTGAGAGTGTCAGAGAGTGTCAGAGAGTGCCAGAGAGTGATAAAGAGTGATAGTGTGTGTCTGAGAGTGTCAGAGTGCGTCAGAGATTGTCAGAGAGTGATAGAGTGTGATAGAGAGTATCAGAGAGTGTCATTGCGTGATAGAGAGTGTGTGAGACTGTCAGAGAGCATCAGAGTGTGTCAGAGTGTGTCAGATTGTGTCAGAGAGCTATAGAGATTGATAGAGAGTGTTTGAGAGTGTCAGAGAGTGATAGAGAGTGTCTGAGAGTGTCAGAGAGAATCTGAGAGTGTCAGAGAGTGATAGAGAGTGTCAGAGAGTGATAGAGAGTGTCTGAGAGTGATAGAGAGTGTCTGAGAGTGTCAGAGAGTGTCTGAGAGTGTCAGAGAGTGTCAGAGAGTGATAGAGAGTGTCTGAGAGTGAAAGAGAGTGTCTGAGAGTGTGAGAGAGTGTCAGAGTGTGTCAGAGAGCGATACAGAGCGATACAGAGTGATAGAGAGTGTCTGAGAGTGTCTGAGAGTGTCAGAGAGTGTCTGAGAGTGTCTGAGAGTGTCAGAGAGTGATAGAGAGTGATACAGAGTGATACAGAGTGATAGAGAGTGTCTGAGAGTGATAGAGATTGATACAGAGTGATAGAGAGTGTCTGAGAGTGTCAGAGAGAATCTGAGAGTGTCAGAGAGTGTCAGAGAGTGATATAGAGTGTCAGAGAGTGATAGAGAGTGTCTGAGAGTGATAGAGAGTGATACAGAGTGATAGAGAGTGTCTGAGAGTGATACAGAGTGATAGAGAGTGTCTGAGAGTGATAGAGAGTGATACAGAGTGATAGAGAGTGTCTGAGAGTGTCAGAGAGAATCTGAGAGTGTCAGAGAGTGATATAGAGTGTCAGAGAGTGATAGAGAGTGTCTGAGAGTGATAGAGAGTGATACAGAGTGATAGAGAGTGTCTGAGAGTGTCTGAGAGTGTCAGAGAGTGTCAGAGAGTGATAAAGAGTGATAAAGAGTGATAGAGAGTGTCTGAGAGTGTCAGAGTGTGTCAGAGAGTGTCAGAGAGTGTCTGAGAGTGTCAGAGAGTGTCAGAGAGTGATACAGAGTGATAGAGAGAGTCTGAGAGTGTCAGAGAGTGATAGAGAGTGTCAGCGAGTGATAGAGAGTGTCTGAGAGTGTCAGAGAGAGTCTGAGAGAGTCTGAGAGAGTCTGAGAGTGTCTGAGAGTGTGAGAGAGTGTCAGAGTGTGTCAGAGAGAGCCAGAGAGTGATTGAGAGTGTCTGAGAGTGTCAGAGGGTGTCTGAGAGTGTCAGAGAGTGTCAGAGAGTGTCAGAGAGTGTCAGAGAGTGATAGAGAGTGATACAGAGTGATACAGAGTGATAGAGAGTGTCTGAGAGTGATAGAGAGTGATACAGAATGATAGAGAGTGTCTGAGAGTGTCAGAGAGAATCTGAGAGTGTCAGAGAGTGTCAGAGAGTGATATAGAGTGTCAGAGAGTGATAGAGAGTGTCTGAGAGTGATAGAGAGTGATACAGAGTGATAGAGAGTGTCTGAGAGTGATACAGAGTGATAGAGTGTGTCTGAGAGTGATAGAGAGTGATACAGAGTGATAGAGAGTGTCTGAGAGTGTCAGAGAGAATCTGAGAGTGTCAGAGAGTGTCAGAGAGTGATATAGAGTGTCAGAGAGTGATAGAGAGTGTCTGAGAGTGATAGAGAGTGATACAGAGTGATAGAGAGTGTCTGAGAGTGTCAGAGAGTGTCAGAGAGTGTCAGAGAGTGATAGAGAGTGATACAGAGTGATACAGAGTGATAGAGAGTGTCTGAGAGTGATAGAGAGTGATACAGAGTGATAGAGAGTGTCTGAGAGTGTCAGAGAGAATCTGAGAGTGTCAGAGAGTGTCAGAGAGTGATATAGAGTGTCAGAGAGTGATAGAGAGTGTCTGAGAGTGATAGAGAGTGATACAGAGTGATAGAGAGTGTCTGAGAGTGATACAGAGTGATAGAGTGTGTCTGAGAGTGATAGAGAGTGATACAGAGTGATAGAGAGTGTCTGAGAGTGTCAGAGAGAATCTGAGAGTGTCAGAGAGTGTCAGAGAGTGATATAGAGTGTCAGAGAGTGATAGAGAGTGTCTGAGAGTGATAGAGAGTGATACAGAGTGATAGAGAGTGTCTGAGAGTGTCTGAGAGTGTCAGAGAGTGTCAGAGAGTGTCAGAGTGTGTCAGAGAGTAATAGAGAGTGATAGAGAGTGTCAGAGAGTGTCATAGAGTGATAGAGAGTGTCAAAGAGTGTCAGAGAGAGATAGAAATTGTTTGAATGTGTCTGAGAGTGTCAGAGAGTGTCAGAGAGTGCCAGAGAGTGATAAAGAGTGATAGAGAGTGTCTGAGAGTGTCAGAGTGCGTCAGAGATTGTCAGAGAGTGATAGAGTGTGATAGAGAGTATCAGAGAGTGTCATTGCGTGATAGAGAGTGTGTGAGAATGTCAGAGAGCATCAGAGTGTGTCAGAGTGTGTCAGATTGTGTCAGAGAGCTATAGAGATTGATAGAGAGTGTTTGAGAGTGTCAGAGAGTGATAGAGAGTGTCTGAGAGTGTCAGAGAGAATCTGAGAGTGTCAGAGAGTGATAGAGAGTGTCAGAGAGTGATAGAGAGTGTCTGAGAGTGATAGAGAGTGTCTGAGAGTGTCAGAGTGAGTCTGAGAGTGTCAGAGAGTGTCAGAGAGTGATAGAGAGTGTCTGAGAGTGAAAGAGAGTGTCTGAGAGTGTGAGAGAGTGTCAGAGTGTGTCAGAGAGTGATAGAGAGCGATACAGAGTGATAGAGAGTGTCTGAGAGTGTCTGAGAGTGTCAGAGAGGGTCTGAGAGTGTCTGAGAGTGTCTGAGAGTGTCAGAGAGTGTCTGAGAGTGTCTGAGAATGTCAGAGAATGTCAGAGAGTGTCAGAGAGTGTCAGCGAGTGTCAGCGATTGTCAGAGAGTGATACAGAGTGATATAGAGTGTCTGAGAGTGTCAGAGAGTGTCAGAGAGTGATAGAGAGTGTCTGAGAGTGTCAGAGAGTGTCAGAGAGTGTCTGAGAGTGTCAGAGAGTGACAGAGAGTGTCTGCGAGTGTCAGTGATTGTCAGAGAGTGATATAGAGTGTCTGAGAGTGTCAGAGAGTGGCAGAGAGTGATATAGAGTGTCTGAGAGTGTCTGAGAGTGTCAGAGTGTGTCAGAGAGTGATAGAGAGTGTCTGAGACTGTCAGAGAGCGTCAGAGTGTGTCAGAGTGTGTCAGAGTGTGTCAGATTGTGTCAGAGAGCGATAGAGATTGATAGAGAGTGTGTGAGAGTGTCAGAGAGTGTCTGAGTGTGTCAGAGAGTGTCAGAGAGTGATAGAGAGTGATACAGAGTGATAGAGAGTGTCTGAGAGTGTCTGAGAGTGTCAGAGAGTGTCAGAGAGTGTCAGAGTGTGTCAGAGAGTAATAGAGAGTGATAGAGTGTGTCAGAGAGTGTCATAGAGTGATAGAGAGTGTCAAAGAGTGTCAGAGAGAGATAGAAAGTGCTTGAATGTGTCTGAGAGTGTCAGAGAGTGTCAGAGAGTGTCAGAGAGTGCCAGAGAGTGCCAGAGAGTGATAAAGAGTGATAGAGAGTGTCTGAGAGTGTCAGAGTGCGTCAGAGAGTGTCAGCGAGTGATAGAGTGTGATAGAGAGTATCAGAGAGTGTCATTGCGTGATAGAGAGTGTCAGAGAGTTTCAGAGAGTGATAGAGAGTGTCAGAGAGTGATAGAGAGTGTCAGAAAGTGGTAGAGAGTGATAGAGAGCGTCTGAGAGTGTCCGACAGTTTCAGAGAGTGAGAGAGAGTGTCAGAGAGTGATATAGAGTGATAGTGAGTGTCTGAGAGTGTGAGAGAGTGTCAGAGTGTGTCAGGGAGAGCCAGAGAGTGATTGAGAGTGTCTGAGAGTGTCAGAGAGTGTCAGAGAGTGTCAGAGAGTGATACAGAGTGATACAGTGTGAGAGAGATTGTCTGAGAGTGTCAGTGAGTGTCAGAGAGCGATATCGAGTGTCTGAGAGTGTCTGAGAGTGTCTGAGAGTGGAAGAGAGTGATATAGAGTGTCTGAGAGTGTCTGAGAGTGTCTGAGAGTGTCAGAGATTGTCAGAGTGTGTCAGAGAGTGTCAGAGAGTGGTAGAGAGCGTCTGAGAGTGTCAGAGAGTGTCAGAGAGTGATAGAGAGTGATCGGGAGTGTCAGAGAGTGTCATTGAGTTTCAGAGATTGTCAGAGAGTTTCAGAGAGTGATGGAGAGTGTCAGAGAGTGATAGAGAGTGTCAGCGAGTGATAGAGAGTGTTAGTGAGTGTCTGAGAGTGTTTGAGAGTGTCTGACAGTGTCTGAGAGTGTCAGAGATTGTCAGAGTGTGTCAGAGAGTGATAGAGGGTGTCTGAGTCTGTCAGAGAGTGTCAGAGTGTGTCAGAGAGTGTCAGAGTGTGTCAGTGTGTGTCAGTGTGTCAGATTGTGTCAGGGAGTGATAGAGATTGATAGAGAGTTTATGAGAGTGTCAGAGAGTGTCTGAGAGTGTCAGAGAGTGTCAGAGCGTGATAGAGAGTGTCTGAGAGTGAAAGAGAGTGTCTGAGAGTGAAAGAGAGTGTCTGAGAGTGTGAGAGAGTGTCAGAGTGTGTCAGAGAGAGCCAGAGAGTGATTGAGAGTGTCTGAGAGTGTCGGAGAGTGTCTGAGAGAGTCAGAGAGTGTCAGAGAGTGATAGAGAGTGTCTGAGAGTGTCAGATAGAGTCTGAGAGTGTCAGAGAGTGTCAGAGAGTGTCAGAGAGTGATAGAGAGTTTCTGAGAGTGAAAGAGAGTGTCTGAGTGTGTGAGAGAGTGTCAGAGTGTGTCAGAGAGAGCCACAGAGTGATTGAGAGTGATTGAGAGTGTCAGAGAGTGTCAGAGAATGTCAGAGAGTGTCTGAGAGTGATACAGAGTGTCAGAGAGTGTCAGAGAGTGCCAGAGAGTGATAAAGAGTGATAGAGAGTGTCTGAGAGTGTCAGAGTGCGTCAGAGAGTGTCAGAGAGTGATAGATTGTGATTGAGAGTATCAGAGAGTGTCATTGAGTGATAGAGAGTGTCAGAGAGTTTCAGAGAGTGATAGAGAGTGTCAGAGAGTGATAGAGAGTGTCAGAAAGTGGTAGAGAGTGATAGAGAGCGTCTGAGAGTGTCCGACAGTTTCAGAGAGTGAGAGAGAGTGTCAGAGAGTGATAGAGAGTGTTAGAGAGTGTCAGAGAGTGATATAGAGTGATAGTGAGTGTCTGAGAGTGTGAGAGAGTGTCAGAGTGTGTCAGGGAGAGCCAGAGAGTGATTGAGAGTGTCTGAGAGTGTCAGAGAGTGTCTGAGAGTGTCAGAGAGTGTCAGAGAGTGATACAGAGTGATACAGAGTGATACAGAGTGATAGAGATTGTCTGAGAGTGTCAGTGAGTGTCAGAGAGCGATATCGAGTGACTGAGAGTGTCTGAGAGTGTCTGAGAGTGTCAGAGATTGTCAGAGTGTGTCAGAGAGTGATAGAGAGTGTGTGAGACTGTCAGAGAGTGTCAGAGTGTGTCAGAGTGTGTCAGATTGTGTCAGAGAGCTATAGAGATTGATAGAGAGTGTTTGAGAGTGTCAGAGAGTGATAGAGAGTGTCTGAGAGTGTCAGAGAGAATCTGAGAGTGTCAGAGAGTGTCAGAGAGTGATAGAGAGTGTCAGAGAGTGATAGAGAGTGTCTGAGAGTGTCAGAGTGAGTCTGAGAGTCTCAGAGAGTGTCAGAGAGTGATAGAGAGTGTCTGAGAGTGAAAGAGAGTGTCTGAGAGTGTGAGAGAGTGTCAGAGTGTGTCAGAGAGTGATAGAGAGCGATACAGAGTGATAGAGAGTGTCTGAGAGTGTCTGAGAGTGTCAGAGAGTGTCAGAGAGTGTCAGAGAGTGTCAGAGAGAGTCTGAGAGTGTCAGAGAGTTTCTGAGAGTGTCAGAGAGTGTCTGAGAGTGTCTGAGAGTGTCTGAGAATGTCAGAGAGTGTCGGAGAGTGTCAGGGAGTGTCAGAGAGTGATACAGAGTGATAGAGAGAGTCTGAGAGTGTCAGAGAGTGATAGAGAGTGTCAGCAAGTGATAGAGAGTGTCTGAGAGTGTCAGAGAGAGTCTGAGAGAGTCTGAGAGTGTCTGAGAGTGTGAGAGAGTGTCAGAGTGTGTCAGAGAGAGCCAGAGAGTGATTGAGAGTGTCTGAGAGTGTCAGAGGGTGTCTGAGAGTGTCAGAGAGTATCAGAGAGTGTCAGAGAGTGTCAGAGAGTGCTAGAGAGTGATACAGAGTGATAGAGAGTGTCTGAGAGTGATAGAGAGTGATACAGAGTGATAGAGAGTGTCTGAGAGTGTCAGAGAGAATCTGAGAGTGTCAGAGAGTGTCAGAGAGTGATATAGAGTGTCAGAGAGTGATAGAGAGTGTCTGAGAGTGATACAGAGTGATAGAGAGTGTCTGAGAGTGATAGAGAGTGATACAGAGTGATAGAGAGTGTCTGAGAGTGTCAGAGAGAATCTGAGAGTGCCAGAGAGTGTCAGAGAGTGATATAGAGTGTCAGAGAGTGATAGAGAGTGTCTGAGAGTGATAGAGAGTGATACAGAGTGATAGAGAGTGTCTGAGAGTGTCTGAGAGTGTCAGAGAGTGTCAGAGAGTGTCAGAGTGTGTCAGAGTGTGTCAGAGAGTAATAGAGAGTGATAGAGAGTGTCAGAGAGTGTCATAGAGTGATAGAGAGTGTCAAAGAGTGTCAGAGAGAGATAGAAAGTGCTTGAATGTGTCTGAGAGTGTCAGAGAGTGTCAGAGAGTGCCAGAGAGTGATAAAGAGTGATAGAGAGTGTGTGCGACTGTCAGAGAGCGTCAGAGTGTGTCAGAGTGTGTCAGATTGTGTCAGATTGTGTCAGAGAGCTATAGAGATTTATAGAGAGCGTTTGAGAGTGTCAGAGAGTGGTAGAGAGTGTCTGAGAGTGTCAGAGAGAATCTGAGAGTATCAGAGAGTGATAGAGAGTGTCAGAGAGTGATAGAGAGTGTCTAAGAGTGATGGAGAGTGTCTGAGAGTGTCAGAGTGAGTCTGAGAGTGTCAGAGAATGTCAGAGAGTGTATGAGAGTGAAAGAGAGTGTCTGAGAGTGTGAGAGAGTGTCAGAGTGTGTCAGAGAGTGATAGAGAGCGATACAGAGTGATAGAGAGTGTCTGAGAGTGTCTGAGAGTGTCAGAGAGTGTCTGAGAGTGTCTGAGAGTGTCAGAGAGTGTCAGAGAGTGTCTGAGAGTGTCTGAGAATGTCAGAGAATGTCAGAGAGTGTCAGCGAGTGTCAGAGAGTGATACAGAGTGATATAGAGTGTCTGAGAGTGTCAGAGAGTGTCAGAGAGTGATAGAGAGTGTCTGAGAGTGTCAGAGAGTGTCAGAGAGTGTCAGCGAGTGTCAGAGAGTGATACAGAGTGATATAGAGTGTCAGAGAGTGTCAGAGAGTGTCAGAGATTGTCTGAGAGTGAAAGAGAGTGTCTGAGAGTGTGAGAGAGTGTCAGAGTGTGTCAGAGAGTGATAGAGAGCGATACAGAGTGATAGAGAGTGTCTGAGAGTGTCTGAGAGTGTCAGAGAGTGTCTGAGAGTGTCTGAGAGTGTCAGAGATTGTCAGAGAGTGTCTGAGAGTGTCTGAGAATGTCAGAGAATGTCAGAGAGTGTCAGCGAGTGTCAGAGAGTGATACAGAGTGATATAGAGTGTCTGAGAGTGTCAGAGAGTGTCAGAGAGTGATAGAGAGTGTCAGAGAGTGTCAGAGAGTGTCAGCGAGTGTCAGAGAGTGATACAGAGTGATATAGAGTGTCTGAGAGTGTCAGAGAGTGTCTGAGAGTGTCAGAGAGTGTCAGAGAGTGATATAGAGTGTCAGAGAGTGATATAGAGTGTCTGAGAGTGGCAGAGAGTGATATAGAGTGTCTGAGACTGTCTGAGAGTGTCAGAGTGTGTCAGAGAGTGATAGAGAGTATCTGAGACTGTCAGAGAGCGTCAGAGTGTGTCAGAGTATGTCAGAGTGTGTCAGAGTGTGTCAGAGAGCGATAGAGATTGATAGAGAGTGTGTGAGAGTGTCAGAGAGTGTCTGAGTGTGTCAGAGAGCGTCAGAGAGTGATAGAGAGTGATACAGAGTGATAGAGAGTGTCTGAGAGTGTCCGAGAGTGTCAGAGAGTGTCAGAGAGTGTCAGAGTGTGTCAGAGTGTGTCAGAGAGTAATAGAGAGTGATAGAGAGTGTCAGAGAGTGTCATAGAGTGATAGAGAGTGTCAAAGAGTGTCAGAGAGAGATAGAAAGTGCTTGAATGTGTCTGAGAGTGTCAGAGAGTGTCAGAGAGTGTCAGAGAGTGTCAGAGAGTGCCAGAGAGTGATAAAGAGTGATAGAGAGTGTCTGAGAGTGTCAGAGTGCATCAGAGAGTGTCAGAGAGTGATAGAGTGTGATAGAGAGTATCTGAGAGTGTCATTGCGTGATAGAGAGTGTCAGAGAGTTTCAGAGAGTGATAGAGAGTGTCAGAGAGTGATAGAGAGTGTCAGAAAGTGGTAGAGAGTGATAGAGAGCGTCTGAGAGTGTCCGACAGTTTCAGAGAGTGAGAGAGAGTGTCAGAGAGTGATATAGAGTGATAGAGAGTGTCTGAGAGTGATAGAGAGTGATACAGAGTGATAGAGAGTGTCTGAGAGTGTCAGAGAGAATCTGAGAGTGTCAGAGAGTGTCAGAGAGTGATATAGAGTGTCTGAGAGTGATAGAGAGTGTCTGAGAGTGATAGAGAGTGATACAGAGTGATAGAGAGTGTCTGAGAGTGTCTGAGAGTGTCAGAGAGTGTCAGAGAGTGTCAGAGTGTGTCAGAGAGTAATAGAGAGTGATAGAGAGTGTCAGAGAGTGTCGTAGAGTGATAGAGAGTGTCAAAGAGTGTCAGAGAGAGATAGAAAGTGCTTGAATGTGTCTGAGAGTGTCAGAGAGTGTCAGAGAGTGCCAGAGAGTGATAAAGAGTGATAGAGTGTGTCTGAGAGTGTCAGAGTGCGTCAGAGATTGTCAGAGAGTGATAGAGTGTGATAGAGAGTATCAGAGAGTGTCATTGCGTGATAGAGAGTGTGTGAGACTGTCAGAGAGCATCAGAGTGTGTCAGAGTGTGTCAGATTGTGTCAGAGAGCTATAGAGATTGATAGAGAGTGTTTGAGAGTGTCAGAGAGTGATAGAGAGTGTCTGAGAGTGTCAGAGAGAATCTGAGAGTGTCAGAGAGTGATAGAGAGTGTCAGAGAGTGATAGAGAGTGTCTGAGAGTGATAGAGAGTGTCTGAGAGTGTCAGAGAGTGTCTGAGAGTGTCAGAGAGTGTCAGAGAGTGATAGAGAGTGTCTGAGAGTGTGAGAGAGTGTCAGAGTGTGTCAGAGAGCGATACAGAGCGATACAGAGTGATAGAGAGTGTCTGAGAGTGTCTGAGAGTGTCAGAGAGTGTCTGAGAGTGTCTGAGAGTGTCAGAGAGTGATAGAGAGTGATACAGAGAGATACAGAGTGATAGAGAGTGTCTGAGAGTGATAGAGATTGATACAGAGTGATAGAGAGTGTCTGAGAGTGTCAGAGAGAATCTGAGAGTGTCAGAGAGTGTCAGAGAGTGATATAGAGTGTCAGAGAGTGATAGAGAGTGTCTGAGAGTGATAGAGAGTGATACAGAGTGATAGAGAGTGTCTGAGAGTGATACAGAGTGATAGAGAGTGTCTGAGAGTGATAGAGAGTGATACAGAGTGATAGAGAGTGTCTGAGAGTGTCAGAGAGAATCTGAGAGTGTCAGAGAGTGATATAGAGTGTCAGAGAGTGATAGAGAGTGTCTGAGAGTGATAGAGAGTGATACAGAGTGATAGAGAGTGTCTGAGAGTGTCTGAGAGTGTCAGAGAGTGTCAGAGAGTGATAAAGAGTGATAAAGAGTGATAGAGAGTGTCAGAGAGAATCTGAGAGTGTCAGAGAGTGTCAGAGAGTGATATAGAGTGTCAGAGAGTGATAGAGAGTGTCTGAGAGTGATAGAGAGTGATACAGAGTGATAGAGAGTGTCTGAGAGTGATACAGAGTGATAGAGAGTGTCTGTGAGTGATAGAGAGTGATACAGAGTGATAGAGAGTGTCTGAGAGTGTCAGAGAGAATCTGAGAGTGTCAGAGAGTGATATAGAGTGTCAGAGAGTGATAGAGAGTGTCTGAGAGTTTCAGAGAGTGATAGAGAGTGTCAGAGAGTGATAGAGAGTGTCAGAAAGTGGTAGAGAGTGATAGAGAGCGTCTGAGAGTGTCCGACAGTTTCAGAGAGTGAGAGAGAGTGTCAGAGAGTGATATAGAGTGATAGAGAGTGTCTGAGAGTGATAGAGAGTGATACAGAGTGATAGAGAGTGTCTGAGAGTGTCAGAGAGAATCTGAGAGTGTCAGAGAGTGTCAGAGAGTGATATAGAGTGTCTGAGAGTGATAGAGAGTGTCTGAGAGTGATAGAGAGTGATACAGAGTGATAGAGAGTGTCTGAGAGTGTCTGAGAGTGTCAGAGAGTGTCAGAGAGTGTCAGAGTGTGTCAGAGAGTAATAGAGAGTGATAGAGAGTGTCAGAGAGTGTCGTAGAGTGATAGAGAGTGTCAAAGAGTGTCAGAGAGAGATAGAAAGTGCTTGAATGTGTCTGAGAGTGTCAGAGAGTGTCAGAGAGTGCCAGAGAGTGATAAAGAGTGATAGAGTGTGTCTGAGAGTGTCAGAGTGCGTCAGAGATTGTCAGAGAGTGATAGAGTGTGATAGAGAGTATCAGAGAGTGTCATTGCGTGATAGAGAGTGTGTGAGACTGTCAGAGAGCATCAGAGTGTGTCAGAGTGTGTCAGATTGTGTCAGAGAGCTATAGAGATTGATAGAGAGTGTTTGAGAGTGTCAGAGAGTGATAGAGAGTGTCTGAGAGTGTCAGAGAGAATCTGAGAGTGTCAGAGAGTGATAGAGAGTGTCAGAGAGTGATAGAGAGTGTCTGAGAGTGATAGAGAGTGTCTGAGAGTGTCAGAGAGTGTCTGAGAGTGTCAGAGAGTGTCAGAGAGTGATAGAGAGTGTCTGAGAGTGTGAGAGAGTGTCAGAGTGTGTCAGAGAGCGATACAGAGCGATACAGAGTGATAGAGAGTGTCTGAGAGTGTCTGAGAGTGTCAGAGAGTGTCTGAGAGTGTCTGAGAGTGTCTGAGAGTGTCAGAGAGTGATAGAGAGTGATACAGAGTGATACAGAGTGATAGAGAGTGTCTGAGAGTGATAGAGATTGATACAGAGTGATAGAGAGTGTCTGAGAGTGTCAGAGAGAATCTGAGAGTGTCAGAGAGTGTCAGAGAGTGATATAGAGTGTCAGAGAGTGATAGAGAGTGTCTGAGAGTGATAGAGAGTGATACAGAGTGATAGAGAGTGTCTGAGAGTGATACAGAGTGCTAGAGAGTGTCTGAGAGTGATAGAGAGTGATACAGAGTGATAGAGAGTGTCTGAGAGTGTCAGAGAGAATCTGAGAGTGTCAGAGAGTGATATAGAGTGTCAGAGAGTGATAGAGAGTGTCTGAGAGTGATAGAGAGTGATACAGAGTGATAGAGAGTGTCTGAGAGTGTCTGAGAGTGTCAGAGAGTGTCAGAGAGTGATAAAGAGTGATAAAGAGTGATAGAGAGTGTCAGAGAGAATCTGAGAGTGTCAGAGAGTGTCAGAGAGTGATATAGAGTGTCAGAGAGTGATAGAGAGTGTCTGAGAGTGATAGAGAGTGATACAGAGTGATAGAGAGTGTCTGAGAGTGATACAGAGTGATAGAGAGTGTCTGAGAGTGATAGAGAGTGATACAGAGTGATAGAGAGTGTCTGAGAGTGTCAGAGAGAATCTGAGAGTGTCAGAGAGTGATATAGAGTGTCAGAGAGTGATAGAGAGTGTCTGAGAGTGATAGAGAGTGATACAGAGTGATAGAGAGTGTCTGAGAGTGTCTGAGAGTGTCAGAGAGTGTCAGAGAGTGATAAAGAGTGATAAAGAGTGATAGAGAGTGTCTGAGAGTGTCAGAGTGTGTCAGAGAGTGTCAGAGAGTGTCTGAGAGTGTCAGAGAGTGTCAGAGAGTGATACAGAGTGATAGAGAGAGTCTGAGAGTGTCAGAGAGTGATAGAGAGTGTCAGCGAGTGATAGAGAGTGTCTGAGAGTGTCAGAGAGAGTCTGAGAGAGTCTGAGAGAGTCTGAGAGTGTCTGAGAGTGTGAGAGAGTGTCAGAGTGTGTCAGAGAGAGCCAGAGAGTGATTGAGAGTGTCTGAGAGTGTCAGAGGGTGTCTGAGAGTGTCAGAGAGTGTCAGAGAGTGTCAGAGAGTGTCAGAGAGTGATAGAGAGTGATACAGAGTGATACAGAGTGATAGAGAGTGTCTGAGAGTGATACAGAGTGATAGAGAGTGTCTGAGAGTGTCAGAGAGTGTCAGAGAGAATCTGAGAGTGTCAGAGAGTGTCAGAGAGTGATATAGAGTGTCAGAGAGTGATAGAGAGTGTCTGAGAGTGATAGAGAGTGATACAGAGTGATAGAGAGTGTCTGAGAGTGATACAGAGTGATAGAGAGTGTCTGAGAGTGATAGAGAGTGATACAGAGTGATAGAGAGTGTCTGAGAGTGTCAGAGAGAATCTGAGAGTGTCAGAGAGTGTCAGAGAGTGATATAGAGTGTCAGAGAGTGATAGAGAGTGTCTGAGAGTGATAGAGAGTGATACAGAGTGATAGAGAGTGTCTGAGAGTGTCTGAGAGTGTCAGAGAGTGTCAGAGAGTGTCAGAGTGTGTCAGAGAGTAATAGAGAGTGATAGAGAGTGTCATAGAGTGATAGAGAGTGTCAAAGAGTGTCAGAGAGAGATATAAATTGCTTGAATGTGTCTGAGAGTGTCAGAGAGTGTCAGAGAGTGCCAGAGAGTGATAAAGAGTGATAGAGAGTGTCTGAGAGTGTCAGAGTGCGTCAGAGATTGTCAGAGAGTGATAGAGTGTGATAGAGAGTATCAGAGAGTGTCATTGCGTGATAGAGAGTGTGTGAGACTGTCAGAGAGCATCAGAGTGTGTCAGAGTGTGTCAGATTGTGTCAGAGAGCTATAGAGATTGATAGAGAGTGTTTGAGAGTGTCAGAGAGTGATAGAGAGTGTCTGAGAGTGTCAGAGAGAATCTGAGAGTGTCAGAGAGTGATAGAGAGTGTCAGAGAGTGATAGAGAGTGTCTGAGAGTGATAGAGAGTGTCTGAGAGTGTCAGAGTGAGTCTGAGAGTGTCAGAGAGTGTCAGAGAGTGATAGAGAGTGTCTGAGAGTGAAAGAGTGTGTCTGAGAGTGTGAGAGAGTGTCAGAGTGTGTCAGAGAGTGATAGAGAGTGATACAGAGTGATAGAGAGTGCCTGAGAGTGATACAGAGTGATAGAGAGTGTCTGAGAGTGATAGAGAGTGATACAGAGTGATAGAGAGTGTCTGAGAGTGTCAGAGAGAATCTGAGAGTGTCAGAGAGTGATATAGAGTGTCAGAGAGTGATAGAGAGTGTCTGAGAGTGATAGAGAGTGATACAGAGTGATAGAGAGTGTCTGAGAGTGTCTGAGAGTGTCTGAGAGTGTCAGAGAGTGTCAGAGAGTGATAAAGAGTGATAGAGAGAGTCTGAGAGTGTCAGAGAGTGATATAGAGTGTCAGAGAGTGATAAAGAGTGATAGAGAGTGTCTGAGAGTGTCAGAGTGTGTCAGAGAGTGTCAGAGAGTGTCTGACAGTGTCAGAGAGTGTCAGAGAGTGATACAGAGTGATAGAGAGAGTCTGAGAGTGTCAGAGAGTGATAGAGAGTGTCAGCGAGTGATAGAGAGTGTCTGAGAGTGTCAGAGAGAGTCTGAGAGAGTCTGAGAGAGTCTGAGAGTGTCTGAGAGTGTGAGAGAGTGTCAGAGTGTGTCAGAGAGAGCCAGAGAGTGATTGAGAGTGTCTGAGAGTGTCAGAGGGTGTCTGAGAGTGTCAGAGAGTGTCAGAGAGTGTCAGAGAGTGATAGAGAGTGATACAGAGTGATACAGAGTGATAGAGAGTGTCTGAGAGTGATAGAGAGTGATACAGAGTGATAGAGAGTGTCTGAGAGTGTCAGAGAGAATCTGAGAGTGTCAGAGAGTGTCAGAGAGTGATATAGAGTGTCAGAGAGTGATAGAGAGTGTCTGAGAGTGATAGAGAGTGATACAGAGTGATAGAGAGTGTCTGAGAGTGATACAGAGTGATAGAGAGTGTCTGAGAGTGATAGAGAGTGATACAGAGTGATAGAGAGTGTCTGAGAGTGTCAGAGAGAATCTGAGAGTGTCAGAGAGTGTCAGAGAGTGATATAGAGTGTCAGAGAGTGATAGAGAGTGTCTGAGAGTGTTAGAGAGTGATACAGAGTGATAGAGAGTGTCTGAGAGTGTCAGAGAGAATCTGAGAGTGTCAGAGAGTGTCAGAGAGTGATATAGAGTGTCAGAGAGTGATAGAGAGTGTCTGAGAGTGATAGAGAGTGATACAGAGTGATAGAGAGTGTCTGAGAGTGATACAGAGTGATAGAGAGTGTCTGAGAGTGATAGAGAGTGATACAGAGTGATAGAGAGTGTCTGAGAGTGTCAGAGAGAATCTGAGAGTGTCAGAGAGTGATATAGAGTGTCAGAGAGTGATAGAGAGTGTCTGAGAGTGATAGAGAGTGATACAGAGTGATAGAGAGTGTCTGAGAGTGTCTGAGAGTGTCAGAGAGTGTCAGAGAGTGATAAAGAGTGATAGAGAGAGTCTGAGAGTGTCAGAGAGTGATATAGAGTGTCAGAGAGTGATAAAGAGTGATAGAGAGTGTCTGAGAGTGTCAGAGTGTGTCAGAGAGTGTCAGAGAGTGTCTGACAGTGTCAGAGAGTGTCAGAGAGTGATACAGAGTGATAGAGAGAGTCTGAGAGTGTCAGAGAGTGATAGAGAGTGTCATCGAGTGATAGAGAGTGTCTGAGAGTGTCAGAGAGAGTCTGAGAGAGTCTGAGAGAGTCTGAGAGTGTCTGAGAGTGTGAGAGAGTGTCAGAGTGTGTCAGAGAGAGCCAGAGAGTGATTGAGAGTGTCTGAGAGTGTCAGAGGGTGTCTGAGAGTGTCAGAGAGTGTCAGAGAGTGTCAGAGAGTGATAGAGAGTGATACAGAGTGATACAGAGTGATAGAGAGTGTCTGAGAGTGATAGAGAGTGATACAGAGTGATAGAGAGTGTCTGAGAGTGTCAGAGAGAATCTGAGAGTGTCAGAGAGTGTCAGAGAGTGATATAGAGTGTCAGAGAGTGATAGAGAGTGTCTGAGAGTGATAGAGAGTGATACAGAGTGATAGAGAGTGTCTGAGAGTGTCTGAGAGTGTCAGAGAGTGTCAGAGAGTGATACAGAGTGATAGAGAGTGTCTGAGAGTGATAGAGAGTGATACAGAGTGATAGAGAGTGTCTGAGAGTGTCAGAGAGAATCTGAGAGAGTCAGACAGTGTCAGAGAGTGATATAGAGTGTCAGAGAGTGATAGAGAGTGTCTGAGAGTGATAGAGAGTGATACAGAGTGATAGAGAGTGTCTGAGAGTGTCTGAGAGTGTCAGAGAGTGTCAGAGAGTGTCAGAGTGTGTCAGAGAGTAATAGAGAGTGATAGAGAGTGTCAGAGAGTGTCATAGAGTGATAGAGAGTGTCAAAGAGTGTCAGAGAGAGATAGAAATTGCTTGAATGTGTCTGAGAGTGTCAGAGAGTGTCAGAGAGTGCCAGAGAGTGATAAAGAGTGATAGAGAGTGTCTGAGAGTGTCAGAGTGCGTCAGAGATTGTCAGAGAGTGATAGAGTGTGATGGAGAGTATCAGAGAGTGTCATTGCGTGATAGAGAGTGTGTGAGACTGTCAGAGAGCATCAGAGTGTGTCAGAGTGTGTCAGATTGTGTCAGAGAGCTATAGAGATTGATAGAGAGTGTTTGAGAGTGTCAGAGAGTGATAGAGAGTGTCTGAGAGTGTCAGAGAGAATCTGAGAGTGTCAGAGAGTGATAGAGAGTGTCAGAGAGTGATAGAGAGTGTCTGAGAGTGATAGAGAGTGTCTGAGAGTGTCAGAGTGAGTCTGAGAGTGTCAGAGAGTGTCAGAGAGTGATAGAGAGTGTCTGAGAGTGAAAGAGAGTGTCTGAGAGTGTGAGAGAGTGTCAGAGTGTGTCAGAGAGTGATAGAGAGCGATACAGAGTGATAGAGAGTGTCTGAGAGTGTCTGAGAGTGTCTGAGAGTGTCTGAGAGTGTCAGAGAGTGTCAGAGAGTGTCTGAGAGTGTCTGAGAATGTCAGAGAGTGTCAGAGAGTGTCAGCGAGTGTCAGCGAGTGTCAGAGAGTGATACAGAGTGATATAGAGTGTCTGAGAGTGTCAGAGAGTGTCAGAGAGTGATAGAGAGTGTCTGAGAGTGTCTGAGAGTGTCAGAGAGTGTCAGAGAGTGTCTGAGAGTGTCTGAGAATGTCAGAGAATGTCAGAGAGTGTCAGAGAGTGTCAGCGAGTGTCAGCGAGTGTCAGAGAGTGATACAGAGTGATATAGAGTGTCTGAGAGTGTCAGAGAGTGTCAGAGAGTGATAGAGAGTGTCTGAGAGTGTCAGAGAGTGTCAGAGAGTGTCTGAGAGTGTCAGAGAGTGACAGAGAGTGTCTGCGAGTGTCAGTGATTGTCAGAGAGTGATATAGAGTGTCTGAGAGTGATATAGAGTGGCAGAGAGTGATATAGAGTGTCTGAGAGTGTCTGAGAGTGTCAGAGTGTGTCAGAGAGTGATAGAGAGTGTCTGAGACTGTCAGAGAGCGTCAGAGTGTGTCAGAGTGTGTCAGAGTGTGTCAGAGTGTGTCAGATTGTGTCAGAGAGCGATAGAGATTGATAGAGAGTGTGTGAGAGTGTCAGAGAGTGTCTGAGTGTGTCAGAGAGTGTCAGAGAGTGATAGAGAGTGATACAGAGTGATAGAGAGTGTCTGAGAGTGTCTGAGAGTGTCAGAGAGTGTCAGAGAGTGTCAGAGTGTGTCAGAGAGTAATAGAGAGTGATAGAGTGTGTCAGAGAGTGTCATAGAGTGATAGAGAGTGTCAAAGAGTGTCAGAGAGTGTCAGAGAGTGCCAGAGAGTGCCAGAGAGTGATAAAGAGTGATAAAGAGTGATAGAGAGTGTCTGAGAGTGTCAGAGTGCATCAGAGAGTGTCAGCGAGTGATAGAGTGTGATAGAGAGTATCAGAGAGTGTCATTGCGTGATAGAGAGTGTCAGAGAGTTTCAGAGAGTGATAGAGAGTGTCAGAGAGTGATAGAGAGTGTCAGAAAGTGGTAGAGAGTGATAGAGAGCGTCTGAGAGTGTCCGACAGTTTCAGAGAGTGAGAGAGAGTGTCAGAGAGTGATATAGAGTGATAGTGAGTGTCTGAGAGTGTGAGAGAGTGTCAGAGTGTGTCAGGGAGAGCCAGAGAGTTATTGAGAGTGTCTGAGAGTGTCAGAGAGTGTCAGAGAGTGTCAGAGAGTGATACAGAGTGATACAGAGTGAGAGAGATTGTCTGAGAGTGTCAGTGAGTGTCAGAGAGCGATATCGAGTGTCTGAGAGTGTCTGAGAGTGTCTGAGAGTGGAAGAGAGTGATATAGAGTGTCTGAGAGTGTCTGAGAGTGTCAGAGATTGTCAGAGTGTGTCAGAGAGTGTCAGAGAGTGGTAGAGAGCGTCTGAGAGTGTCAGAGAGTGTCAGAGAGTGATAGAGAGTGATCGGGAGTGTCAGAGAGTGTCATTGAGTTTCAGAGATTGTCAGAGAGTTTCAGAGAGTGATGGAGAGTGTCAGAGAGTGATAGAGAGTGTCAGCGAGTGATAGAGAGTGTTAGTGAGTGTCTGAGAGTGTTTGAGAGTGTCTGACAGTGTCTGAGAGTGTCAGAGATTGTCAGAGTGTGTCAGAGAGTGATAGAGAGTGTCTGAGTCTGTCAGAGAGTGTCAGAGTGTGTCAGAGTGTGTCAGAGTGTGTCAGTGTGTGTCAGTGTGTCAGATTGTGTCAGGGAGTGATAGAGATTGATAGAGAGTTTATGAGAGTGTCAGAGAGTGTCTGAGAGTGTCAGAGAGTGTCAGAGCGTGATAGAGAGTGTCTGAGAGTGAAAGAGAGTGTCTGAGAGTGAAAGAGAGTGTCTGAGAGTGTGAGAGAGTGTCAGAGTGTGTCAGAGAGAGCCAGAGAGTGATTGAGAGTGTCTGAGAGTGTCGGAGAGTGTCTGAGAGAGTCAGAGAGTGTCAGAGAGTGATAGAGAGTGTCTGAGAGTGTCAGATAGAGTCTGAGAGTGTCAGAGAGTGTCAGAGAGTGTCAGAGAGTGATAGAGAGTTTCTGAGAGTGAAAGAGAGTGTCTGAGTGTGTGAGAGAGTGTCAGAGTGTGTCAGAGAGAGCCACAGAGTGATTGAGAGTGTCAGAGAGTGTCAGAGAGTGTCAGAGAGTGTCAGAGAGTGTCTGAGAGTGATACAGAGTGTCAGAGAGTGTCAGAGAGTGCCAGAGAGTGATAAAGAGTGATAGAGAGTGTCTGAGAGTGTCAGAGTGCGTCAGAGAGTGTCAGAGAGTGATAGATTGTGATTGAGAGTATCAGAGAGTGTCATTGAGTGATAGAGAGTGTCAGAGAGTTTCAGAGAGTGATAGAGAGTGTCAGAGAGTGATAGAGAGTGTCAGAAAGTGGTGGAGAGTGATAGAGAGCGTCTGAGAGTGTCCGACAGTTTCAGAGAGTGAGAGAGAGTGTCAGAGAGTGAGAGAGAGTGTTAGAGAGTGTCAGAGAGTGATATAGAGTGATAGTGAGTGTCTGAGAGTGTGAGAGAGTGTCAGAGTGTGTCAGGGAGAGCCAGAGAGTGATTGAGAGTGTCTGAGAGTGTCAGAGAGTGTCTGAGAGTGTCAGAGAGTGTCAGAGAGTGATACAGAGTGATACAGAGTGATACAGAGTGATAGAGATTGTCTGAGAGTGTCAGTGAGTGTCAGAGAGCGATATCGAGTGTCTGAGAGTGTCTGAGAGTGTCTGAGAGTGTCAGAGATTGTCAGAGTGTGTCAGAGAGTGATAGAGAGTGTGTGAGACTGTCAGAGAGTGTCAGAGTGTGTCAGATTGTGTCAGAGAGCTATAGAGATTGATAGAGAGTGTTTGAGAGTGTCAGAGAGTGATAGAGAGTGTCTGAGAGTGTCAGAGAGAATCTGAGAGTGTCAGAGAGTGTCAGAGAGTGATAGAGAGTGTCAGAGAGTGATAGAGAGTGTCTGAGAGTGTCAGAGTGAGTCTGAGAGTCTCAGAGAGTGTCAGAGAGTGATAGAGAGTGTCTGAGAGTGAAAGAGAGTGTCTGAGAGTGTGAGAGAGTGTCAGAGTGTGTCAGAGAGTGATAGAGAGCGATACAGAGTGATAGAGAGTGTCTGAGAGTGTCTGAGAGTGTCAGAGAGTGTCAGAGAGTGTCAGAGAGTGTCAGAGAGAGTCTGAGAGTGTCAGAGAGTTTCTGAGAGTGTCAGAGAGTGTCTGAGAGTGTCTGAGAGTGTCTGAGAATGTCAGAGAGTGTCGGAGAGTGTCAGGGAGTGTCAGAGAGTGATACAGAGTGATATAGAGTGTCAGAGAGTGTCAGAGAGTGTCTGAGAGTGTCAGAGAGTGTCAGAGAGTGATACAGAGTGATAGAGAGAGTCTGAGAGTGTCAGAGAGTGATAGAGAGTGTCAGCAAGTGATAGAGAGTGTCTGAGAGTGTCAGAGAGAGTCTGAGAGAGTCTGAGAGTGTCTGAGAGTGTGAGAGAGTGTCAGAGTGTGTCAGAGAGAGCCAGAGAGTGATTGAGAGTGTCTGAGAGTGTCGGAGAGTGTCTGAGAGAGTCAGAGAGTGTCAGAGAGTGATAGAGAGTGTCTGAGAGTGTCAGATAGAGTCTGAGAGTGTCAGAGAGTGTCAGAGAGTGTCAGAGAGTGATAGAGAGTTTCTGAGAGTGAAAGAGAGTGTCTGAGTGTGTGAGAGAGTGTCAGAGTGTGTCAGAGAGAGCCACAGAGTGATTGAGAGTGTCAGAGAGTGTCAGAGAGTGTCAGAGAGTGTCAGAGAGTGTCTGAGAGTGATACAGAGTGTCAGAGAGTGTCAGAGAGTGCCAGAGAGTGATAAAGAGTGATAGAGAGTGTCTGAGAGTGTCAGAGTGCGTCAGAGAGTGTCAGAGAGTGATAGATTGTGATTGAGAGTATCAGAGAGTGTCATTGAGTGATAGAGAGTGTCAGAGAGTTTCAGAGAGTGATAGAGAGTGTCAGAGAGTGATAGAGAGTGTCAGAAAGTGGTGGAGAGTGATAGAGAGCGTCTGAGAGTGTCCGACAGTTTCAGAGAGTGAGAGAGAGTGTCAGAGAGTGAGAGAGAGTGTTAGAGAGTGTCAGAGAGTGATATAGAGTGATAGTGAGTGTCTGAGAGTGTGAGAGAGTGTCAGAGTGTGTCAGAGAGAGCCAGAGAGTGATTGAGAGTGTCTGAGAGTGTCAGAGAGTGTCTGAGAGTGTCAGAGAGTGTCAGAGAGTGATACAGAGTGATACAGAGTGATACAGAGTGATAGAGATTGTCTGAGAGTGTCAGTGAGTGTCAGAGAGCGATATCGAGTGTCTGAGAGTGTCTGAGAGTGTCTGAGAGTGTCAGAGATTGTCAGAGTGTGTCAGAGAGTGATAGAGAGTGTGTGAGACTGTCAGAGAGTGTCAGAGTGTGTCAGAGTGTGTCAGATTGTGTCAGAGAGCTATAGAGATTGATAGAGAGTGTTTGAGAGTGTCAGAGAGTGATAGAGAGTGTCTGAGAGTGTCAGAGAGAATCTGAGAGTGTCAGAGAGTGTCAGAGAGTGATAGAGAGTGTCAGAGAGTGATAGAGAGTGTCTGAGAGTGTCAGAGTGAGTCTGAGAGTCTCAGAGAGTGTCAGAGAGTGATAGAGAGTGTCTGAGAGTGAAAGAGAGTGTCTGAGAGTGTGAGAGAGTGTCAGAGTGTGTCAGAGAGTGATAGAGAGCGATACAGAGTGATAGAGAGTGTCTGAGAGTGTCTGAGAGTGTCAGAGAGTGTCAGAGAGTGTCAGAGAGTGTCAGAGAGAGTCTGAGAGTGTCAGAGAGTTTCTGAGAGTGTCAGAGAGTGTCTGAGAGTGTCTGAGAGTGTCTGAGAATGTCAGAGAGTGTCGGAGAGTGTCAGGGAGTGTCAGAGAGTGATACAGAGTGATATAGAGTGTCAGAGAGTGTCAGAGAGTGTCAGAGAGTGTCAGAGAGTGATACAGAGTGATAGAGAGAGTCTGAGAGTGTCAGAGAGTGATAGAGAGTGTCAGCAAGTGATAGAGAGTGTCTGAGAGTGTCAGAGAGAGTCTGAGAGAGTCTGAGAGTGTCTGAGAGTGTGAGAGAGTGTCAGAGTGTGTCAGAGAGAGCCAGAGAGTGATTGAGAGTGTCTGAGAGTGTCAGAGGGTGTCTGAGAGTGTCAGAGAGTATCAGAGAGTGTCAGAGAGTGTCAGAGAGTGCTAGAGAGTGATACAGAGTGATAGAGAGTGTCTGAGAGTGATAGAGAGTGATACAGAGTGATAGAGAGTGTCTGAGAGTGTCAGAGAGAATCTGAGAGTGTCAGAGAGTGTCAGAGAGTGATATAGAGTGTCAGAGAGTGATAGAGAGTGTCTGAGAGTGATACAGAGTGATAGAGAGTGTCTGAGAGTGATAGAGAGTGATACAGAGTGATAGAGAGTGTCTGAGAGTGTCAGAGAGAATCTGAGAGTGTCAGAGAGTGTCAGAGAGTGATATAGAGTGTCAGAGAGTGATAGAGAGTGTCTGAGAGTGATAGAGAGTGTCAGAGAGTGTCAGAGAGTGTCAGAGTGTGTCAGAGTGTGTCAGAGAGTAATAGAGAGTGATATAGAGTGTCAGAGAGTGTCATAGAGTGATAGAGAGTGTCAAAGAGTGTCAGAGAGAGATAGAAAGTGCTTGAATGTGTCTGAGAGTGTCAGAGAGTGTCAGAGAGTGCCAGAGAGTGATAAACAGTGATAGAGAGTGTGTGCGACTGTCAGAGAGCGTCAGAGTGTGTCAGAGTGTGTCAGATTGTGTCAGATTGTGTCAGAGAGCTATAGAGATTGATAGAGAGTGTTTGAGAGTGTCAGAGAGTGGTAGAGAGTGTCTGAGAGTGTCAGAGAGAATCTGAGAGTGTCAGAGAGTGATAGAGAGTGTCAAAGAGTGTCAGAGAGAGATAGAAAGTGCTTGAATGTGTCTGAGAGTGTCAGAGAGTGTCAGAGAGTGTCAGAGAGTGCCAGAGAGTGATAAAGAGTGATAGAGAGTGTCTGAGAGTGTCAGAGTGCATCAGAGAGTGTCAGAGAGTGATAGAGTGTGATAGAGAGTATCTGAGAGTGTCATTGCGTGATAGAGAGTGTCAGAGAGTTTCAGAGAGTGATAGAGAGTGTCAGAGAGTGATAGAGAGTGTCAGAAAGTGGTAGAGAGGGATAGAGAGCGTCTGAGAGTGTCCGACAGTTTCAGAGAGTGAGAGAGAGTGTCAGAGAGTGATATAGAGTGATAGAGAGTGTCTGAGAGTGATAGAGAGTGATACAGAGTGATAGAGAGTGTCTGAGAGTGTCAGAGAGAATCTGAGAGTGTCAGAGAGTGTCAGAGAGTGATATAGAGTGTCTGAGAGTGATAGAGAGTGTCTGAGAGTGATAGAGAGTGATACAGAGTGATAGAGAGTGTCTGAGAGTGTCTGAGCGTGTCAGAGAGTGTCAGAGAGTGTCAGAGTGTGTCAGAGAGTAATAGAGAGTGATAGAGAGTGTCAGAGAGTGTCATAGAGTGATAGAGAGTGTCAAAGAGTGTCAGAGAGAGATAGAAAGTGCTTGAATGTGTCTGAGAGTGTCAGAGAGTGTCAGAGAGTGCCAGAGAGTGATAAAGAGTGATAAAGAGTGATAGAGTGTGTCTGAGAGTGTCAGAGTGCGTCAGAGATTGTCAGAGAGTGATAGAGTGTGATAGAGAGTATCAGAGAGTGTCAATGCGTGATAGAGAGTGTGTGAGACTGTCAGAGAGCATCAGAGTGTGTCAGAGTGTGTCAGATTGTGTCAGAGAGCTATAGAGATTGATAGAGAGTGTTTGAGAGTGTCAGAGAGTGATAGAGAGTGTCTGAGAGTGTCAGAGAGAATCTGAGAGTGTCAGAGAGTGATAGAGAGTGTCAGAGAGTGATAGAGAGTGTCTGAGAGTGATAGAGAGTGTCTGAGAGTGTCAGAGAGTGTCTGAGAGTGTCAGAGAGTGATAGAGAGTGTCTGAGAGTGAAAGAGAGTGTCTGAGAGTGTGAGAGAGTGTCAGAGTGTGTCAGAGAGTGATAGAGAGCGATACAGAGTGATAGAGAGTGTCTGAGAGTGTCTGAGAGTGTCAGAGTGTGTCTGAGAGTGTCTGAGAGTGTCTGAGAGTGTCAGAGAGTGTCTGAGAGTGTCTGAGAATGTCAGAGAATGTCAGAGAGTGTCAGAGAGTGTCAGCGAGTGTCAGCGAGTGTCAGAGAGTGATACAGAGTGATATAGAGTGTCTGAGAGTGTCAGAGAGTGTCAGAGAGTGATAGAGAGTGTCTGAGAGTGTCAGAGAGTGTCAGAGAGTGTCAGAGAGTGATAGAGAGTGTATGAGAGTGTCAGAGAGTGTCAGAGAGTGTCTGAGAGTGTCAGAGAGTGACAGAGAGTGTCTGCGAGTGTCAGCGATTGTCAGAGAGTGATATAGAGTGTCTGAGAGTGTCTGAGAGTGGCAGAGAGTGATATAGAGTGTCTGAGAGTGTCTGAGAGTGTCAGAGAGTGTCAGAGAGTGATAGAGAGTGTCTGAGAGTGTCAAAGAGTGTCAGAGAGTGTCTGAGAGTGTCAGAGAGTGACAGAGAGTGTCTGCGAGTGTCAGCGATTGTCAGAGAGTGATATAGAGTGTCTGAGAGTGTCTGAGACTGGCAGAGAGTGATATAGAGTGTCTGAGAGTGTCTAAGAGTGTCAGAGTGTGTCAGAGAGTGATAGAGAGTGTCTGAGACTGTCAGAGAGCGTCAGAGTGTGTCAGAGTGTGTCAGAGTGTGTCAGATTGTGTCAGAGAGCGATAGAGATTGATAGAGAGTGTGTGAGAGTGTCAGAGAGTGTCTGAGTGTGTCAGAGAGTGTCAGAGAGTGATAGAGAGTGATACAGAGTGATAGAGAGTGTCTGAGAGTGTCAGAGAGTGTCAGAGAGTGTCAGAGTGTGTCAGAGAGTAATAGAGAGTGATAGAGTGTGTCAGAGAGTGTCATAGAGTGATAGAGAGTGTCAAAGAGTGTCAGAGAGAGATAGAAAGTGCTTGAATGTGTCTGAGAGAGTCAGAGAGTGTCAGAGAGTGTCAGAGAGTGCCAGAGAGTGATAAAGAGTGATAGAGAGTGTCTGAGAGTGTCAGAGTGCGTCAGAGAGTGTCAGAGAGTGATAGAGTGTGATAGAGAGTATCAGAGAGTGTCATTGCGTGATAGAGAGTGTCAGAGAGTTTCAGAGAGTGATAGAGAGTGTCAGAGAGTGATAGAGAGTGTCAGAAAGTGGTAGAGAGTGATAGAGAGCGTCTGAGAGTGTCCGACAGTTTCAGAGAGTGAGAGAGAGTGTCAGAGAGTGATATAGAGTGATAGTGAGTGTCTGAGAGTGTGAGAGAGTGTCAGAGTGTGTCAGGGAGAGCCAGAGAGTGATTGAGAGTGTCTGAGAGTGTCAAAGAGTGTCAGAGAGTGTCTGAGAGTGTCAGAGAGTGACAGAGAGTGTCTGCGAGTGTCAGCGATTGTCAGAGAGTGATATAGAGTGTCTGAGAGTGTCTGAGACTGGCAGAGAGTGATATAGAGTGTCTGAGAGTGTCTAAGAGTGTCAGAGTGTGTCAGAGAGTGATAGAGAGTGTCTGAGACTGTCAGAGAGCGTCAGAGTGTGTCAGAGTGTGTCAGAGTGTGTCAGATTGTGTCAGAGAGCGATAGAGATTGATAGAGAGTGTGTGAGAGTGTCAGAGAGTGTCTGAGTGTGTCAGAGAGTGTCAGAGAGTGATAGAGAGTGATACAGAGTGATAGAGAGTGTCTGAGAGTGTCAGAGAGTGTCAGAGAGTGTCAGAGTGTGTCAGAGAGTAATAGAGAGTGATAGAGTGTGTCAGAGAGTGTCATAGAGTGATAGAGAGTGTCAAAGAGTGTCAGAGAGAGATAGAAAGTGCTTGAATGTGTCTGAGAGAGTCAGAGAGTGTCAGAGAGTGTCAGAGAGTGCCAGAGAGTGATAAAGAGTGATAGAGAGTGTCTGAGAGTGTCAGAGTGCGTCAGAGAGTGTCAGAGAGTGATAGAGTGTGATAGAGAGTATCAGAGAGTGTCATTGCGTGATAGAGAGTGTCAGAGAGTTTCAGAGAGTGATAGAGAGTGTCAGAGAGTGATAGAGAGTGTCAGAAAGTGGTAGAGAGTGATAGAGAGCGTCTGAGAGTGTCCGACAGTTTCAGAGAGTGAGAGAGAGTGTCAGAGAGTGATATAGAGTGATAGTGAGTGTCTGAGAGTGTGAGAGAGTGTCAGAGTGTGTCAGGGAGAGCCAGAGAGTGATTGAGAGTGTCTGAGAGTGTCAGAGAGTGTCAGAGAGTGTCAGAGAGTGATACAGAGTGATACACAGAGAGAGAGAGATTGTCTGAGAGTGTCAGTGAGTGTCAGAGAGCGATATCGAGTGTCTGAGAGTGTCTGAGAGTGTCTGAGAGTGGAAGAGAGTGATATAGAGTGTCTGAGAGTGTCTGAGAGTGTCTGAGAGTGTCAGAGATTGTCAGAGTGTGTCAGAGAGTGTCAGAGAGTGGTAGAGAGCGTCTGAGAGTGTCAGAGAGTGTCAGAGAGTGATAGAGAGTGATCGGGAGTGTCAGAGAGTGTCATTGAGTTTCAGAGAGTGTCAGAGAGTTTCAGAGAGTGATGGAGAGTGTCAGAGAGTGATAGAGAGTGTCAGCGAATGATAGAGAGTGTTAGTGAGTGTCTGAGAGTGTTTGAGAGTGTCTGAGAGTGTCTGAGAATGTCAGAGATTGTCAGAGTGTGTCAGAGAGTGATAGAGAGTGTCTGAGTCTGTCAGAGAGTGTCAGAGTGTGTCAGAGTGTGTCAGAGTGTGTCAGAGTGTGTCAGTGTGTGTCAGTGTGTCAGATTGTGTCAGGGAGTGATAGAGATTGATAGAGAGTTTATGAGAGTGTCAGAGAGTGTCTGAGTGTGTCAGAGAGTGTCAGAGCGTGATAGAGAGTGTCTGAGAGTGAAAGAGAGTGTCTGAGAGTGAAAGAGAGTGTCTGAGAGTGAAAGAGAGTGTCTGAGAGTGTGAGAGAGTGTCAGAGTGTGTCAGAGAGAGCCAGAGAGTGATTGAGAGTGTCTGAGAGTGTCGGAGAGTGTCTGAGAGAGTCAGAGAGTGTCAGAGAGTGATAGAGAGTGTCTGAGAGTGTCAGAGAGAGTCTGAGAGTGTCAGAGAGTGTCAGAGAGTGTCAGAGAGTGTCAGAGAGTGATAGAGAGTGATAGAGAGTTTCTGAGAGTGAAAGAGAGTGTCTGAGTGTGTGAGAGAGTGTCAGAGTGTGTCAGAGAGAGCCACAGAGTGATTGAGAGTGTCAGAGAGTGTCAGAGAGTGTCAGAGAGTGCGTCAGAGAGTGTCTGAGAGTGTCTGAGAGTGATACAGAGTGTCAGAGAGTGTCAGAGAGTGCCAGAGAGTGATAAAGAGTGATATAGAGTGTCTGAGAGTGTCAGAGTGCGTCAGAGAGTGTCAGAGAGTGTTAGATTGTGATAGAGAGTATCAGAGAGTGTCATTGAGTGATAGAGAGTGTCAGAGAGTTTCAGAGAGTGATAGAGAGTGTCAGAGAGTGATAGAGAGTGTCAGAAAGTGGTAGAGAGTGATAGAGAGCGTCTGAGAGTGTCCGACAGTTTCAGAGTGTGAGAGAGAGTGTCAGAGAGTGATAGAGATTGTTAGAGAGTGTCAGAGAGTGATATAGAGTGATAGTGAGTGTCTGAGAGTGTGAGAGAGTGTCAGAGTGTGTCAGGGAGAGCCAGAGAGTGATTGAGAGTGTCTGAGAGTGTCAGAGAGTGTCTGAGAGTGTCAGAGAGTGTCAGAGAGTGATACAGAGTGATACAGAGTGATACAGAGTGATAGAGATTGTCTGAGAGTGTCAGTGAGTGTCAGAGAGCGATATCGAGTGTCTGAGAGTGTCTGAGAGTGTCTGAGAGTGTCAGAGATTGTCAGAGTGTGTCAGAGAGTGATAGAGAGTGTGTGAGACTGTCAGAGAGTGTCAGAGTGTGTCAGAGTGTGTCAGATTGTGTCAGAGAGCTATAGAGATTGATAGAGAGTGTTTGAGAGTGTCAGAGAGTGATAGAGAGTATCTGAGAGTGTCAGAGAGAATCTGAGAGTGTCAGAGAGTGTCAGAGAGTGTCAGAGAGTGATAGAGAGTGTCAGAGAGTGATAGAGAGTGTCTGAGAGTGTCAGAGTGAGTCTGAGAGTGTCAGAGAGTGTCAGAGAGTGATAGAGAGTGTCTGAGAGTGAAAGAGAGTGTCTGAGAGTGTGAGAGAGTGTCAGAGTGTGTCAGAGAGTGATAGAGAGCGATACAGAGTGATAGAGAGTGTCTGAGAGTGTCTGAGAGTGTCAGAGAGTGTCAGAGATTGTCTGAGAGAGTCTGAGAGTTCAGAGAGTTTCTGAGAGTGTCAGAGAGTGTCTGAGAGTGTCTGAGAGTGTCTGAGAATGTCAGAGAGTGTCGGAGAGTGTCAGCGAGTGTCAGAGAGTGATACAGAGTGATATAGAGTGTCAGAGAGTGTCAGAGAAAGTCTGAGAGTGTCAGAGAGTGTCAGAGAGTGATACAGAGTGATAGAGAGAGTCTGAGAGTGTCAGAGAGTGATAGAGAGAGTCAGCGAGTGATAGAGAGTGTCTGAGAGTGTCAGAGAGAGTCTGAGAGAGTCTGAGAGTGTCTGAGAGTGTGAGAGAGTGTCAGAGTGTGTCAGAGAGAGCCAGAGAGTGATTGAGAGTGTCTGAGAGTGTCAGAGGGTGTCTGAGAGTGTCAGTGAGTGTCAGAGAGTGTCAGAGAGTGTCAGAGAGTGCTAGAGAGTGATACAGAGTGATAGAGTGTCTGAGAGTGATAGAGAGTGATACAGAGTGATAGAGAGTGTCTGAGAGTGTCAGAGAGAATCTGAGAGTGTCAGAGAGTGTCAGAGAGTGATATAGAGTGTCAGAGAGTGATAGAGAGTGTCTGAGAGTGATAGAGAGTGATACAGAGTGATAGAGAGTGTCTGAGAGTGATACAGAGTGATAGAGAGTGTCTGAGAGTGATAGAGAGTGATACAGAGTGATAGAGTGTGTCTGAGAGTGTCAGAGAGAATCTGAGAGTGTCAGAGAGTGTCAGAGAGTGATATAGAGTGTCAGAGAGTGATAGAGAGTGTCTGAGAGTGATAGAGAGTGATACAGAGTGATAGAGAGTGTCTGAGAGTGTCTGAGAGTGTCAGAGAGTGTCAGAGAGTGTCAGAGTGTGTCAGAGAGTAATAGAGAGTGATAGAGAGTGTCAGAGAGTGTCAGAGAGTGTCAGAGAGTGTCATAGAGTGATAGAGAGTGTCAAAGAGTGTCAGAGAGAGATAGAAATTGCTTGAATGTGTCTGAGAGTGTCAGAGAGTGTCAGAGAGTGCCAGAGAGTGATAGAGTGTGATAGAGTGTATCAGAGAGTGTCATTGCGTGATAGAGAGTGTGTGAGACTGTCAGAGAGCGTCAGGGTGTGTCAGAGTGTGTCAGATTGTGTCAGATTGTGTCAGAGAGCTATAGAGATTGATAGAGAGTGTTTGAGAGTGTCAGAGAGTGATAGAGAGTGTCTGAGAGTGTCAGAGAGAATCTGAGAGTGTCAGAGAGTGATAGAGAGTGTCAGAGAGTGATAGAGAGTGTCTGAGAGTGACAGAGAGTGTCTGAGAGTGTCAGAGTGAGTCTGAGAGTGTCAGAGAGTGTCAGAGAGTGTCAGAGAGTGTCTGAGAGTGAAAGAGAGTGAAAGAGAGTGTCTGAGAGTGTCTGAGAGTGTGAGAGAGTGTCAGAGTGTGTCAGAGAGTGATAGAGAGCGATACAGAGTGATAGAGAGTGTCTGAGAGTGTCTGAGAGTGTCAGAGAGTGTCTGAGAGTGTCTGAGAGTGTCTGAGAGTGTCAGAGAGTGTCAGAGAGTGTCTGAGAGTGTCTGAGAATGTCAGAGAATGTCAGAGAGTGTCAGCGAGTGTCAGAGAGTGATACAGAGTGATACAGAGTGTCAGAGAGTGTCTGAGAGTGAAAGAGAGTGAAAGAGAGTGTCTGAGAGTGTGAGAGAGTGTCAGAGTGTGTCAGAGAGTGATAGAGAGCGATACAGAGTGATAGAGAGTGTCTGAGAGTGTCTGAGAGTGTCAGAGAGTGTCTGAGAGTGTCTGAGAGTGTCTGAGAGTGTCAGAGAGTGTCTGAGAGTGTCTGAGAGTGTCTGAGAGTGTCAGAGAGTGTCAGCGAGTGTCAGAGAGTGATACAGAGTGATATAGAGTGTCTGAGAGTGTCAGAGAGTGTCTGAGAGTGTCTGAGAGTGGCAGAGAGTGATATAGAGTGTCAGAGAGTGATATAGAGTGTCAGAGAGTGATATAGAGTGTCTGAGAGTGTCAGAGAGTGTCAGAGAGTGATATAGAGTGTCTGAGAGTGTCTGAGAGTGTCAGAGAGTGATATAGAGTGTCTGAGAGTGTCAGAGAGTGATATAGAGTGTCTGAGAGTGTCTGAGAGTGTCAGAGAGTGTCAGAGAGTGTCTGAGAGTGTCTGAGAGTGTCTGAGAGTGGCAGAGAGTGATATAGAGTGTCTGAGAGTGTCTGAGAGTGTCAGAGTGTGTCAGAGAGTGATAGAGAGTGTCTGAGACTGTCAGAGAGCGTCAGAGTGTGTCAGAGTATGTCAGAGTGTGTCAGATTGTGTCAGAGAGCGATAGAGATTGATAGAGAGTGTGTGAGAGTGTCAGAGAGTGTCTGAGTGTGTCAGAGAGCGTCAGAGAGTGATAGAGAGTGATACAGAGTGATAGAGAGTGTCTGAGAGTGTCCGAGAGTGTCAGAGAGTGTCAGAGAGTGTCAGAGAGTGTCAGAGTGTGTCAGAGAGTAATAGAGAGTGATAGAGAGTGTCAGAGAGTGTCATAGAGTGATAGAGAGTGTCAAAGAGTGTCAGAGAGTGATAGAGAGTGTCTGAGAGTGTCTGAGAGTGTCAGAGAGTGTCTGAGAGTGTCAGAGAGTGTCAGAGAGTGTCTGAGAGTGTCTGAGAATGTCAGAGAATGTCAGAGAGTGTCAGCGAGTGTCAGAGAGTGATACAGAGTGATAGACAGTGTCTGAGAGTGTCAGAGAGTGTCTGAGAGTGTCAGAGAGTGTCAGGGAGTGTCTGAGAGTGTCTGAGAATGTCAGAGAATGTCAGAGAGTGTCAGCGAGTGTCAGAGAGTGATACAGAGTGATAGAGAGTGTCTGAGAGTGTCCGAGAGTGTCAGAGAGTGTCAGAGAGTGTCAGAGTGTGTCAGAGAGTAATAGAGAGTGATAGAGAGTGTCAGAGAGTGTCATAGAGTGATAGAGAGTGTCAAAGAGTGTCAGAGAGTGATAGAGAGTGTCTGAGAGTGTCTGAGAGTGTCAGAGAGTGTCTGAGAGTGTCAGAGAGTGTCAGAGAGTGTCAGAGAGTGTCTGAGAGTGTCTGAGAATGTCAGAGAATGTCAGAGAGTGTCAACGAGTGTCAGAGAGTGATACAGAGTGATATAGAGTGTCTGAGAGTGTCAGAGAGTGTCAGAGAGTGATAGAGAGTGATAGAGAGTGTCAGAGAGTGTCAGAGAGTGTCAGCGAGTGTCAGAGAGTGATACAGAGTGATACAGAGTGATATAGAGTGTCTGAGAGTGTCAGAGAGTGTCAGAGAGTGTCAGAGAGTGTCTGAGAGTGTCAGAGAGTGTCAGAGAGTGTCAGAGAGTGATACAGAGTGATATAGAGTGATATAGAGTGTCTGAGAGTGTCTGAGAGTGGCAGAGAGTGATATAGAGTGTCTGAGAGTGTCTGAGAGTGTCAGAGTGTGTCAGAGAGTGATAGAGAGTGTCTGAGACTGTCAGAGAGCGTCAGAGTGTGTCAGAGTATGTCAGAGTGTGTCAGATTGTGTCAGAGAGCGATAGAGATTGATAGAGAGTGTGTGAGAGTGTCAGAGAGTGTCTGAGTGTGTCAGAGAGCGTCAGAGAGTGATAGAGAGTGATACAGAGTGATAGAGAGTGTCTGAGAGTGTCCGAGAGTGTCAGAGAGTGTCAGAGAGTGTCAGAGTGTGTCAGAGTGTGTCAGAGAGTAATAGAGAGTGATAGAGAGTGTCAGAGAGTGTCATAGAGTGATAGAGAGTGTCAAAGAGTGTCAGAGAGTGATAGAGAGTGTCTGAGAGTGTCTGAGAGTGTCAGAGAGTGTCTGAGAGTGTCAGAGAGTGTCAGAGAGTGTCTGAGAGTGTCTGAGAATGTCAGAGAATGTCAGAGAGTGTCAGCGAGTGTCAGAGAGTGATACAGAGTGATAGAGAGTGTCTGAGAGTGTCAGAGAGTGTCTGAGAGTGTCAGAGAGTGTCAGAGAGTGTCAGCGAGTGTCAGAGAGTGATACAGAGTGATAGAGAGTGTCTGAGAGTGTCCGAGAGTGTCAGAGAGTGTCAGAGAGTGTCAGAGTGTGTCAGAGAGTAATAGAGAGTGATAGAGAGTGTCAGAGAGTGTCATAGAGTGATAGAGAGTGTCAAAGAGTGTCAGAGAGTGATAGAGAGTGTCTGAGAGTGTCTGAGAGTGTCAGAGAGTGTCTGAGAGTGTCAGAGAGTGTCAGAGAGTGTCAGAGAGTGTCTGAGAATGTCAGAGAATGTCAGAGAGTGTCAGCGAGTGTCAGAGAGTGATACAGAGTGATATAGAGTGTCTGAGAGTGTCAGAGAGTGTCAGAGAGTGATAGAGAGTGATAGAGAGTGTCTGAGAGTGTCAGAGAGTGTCAGAGAGTGTCAGCGAGTGTCAGAGAGTGATACAGAGTGATACAGAGTGATATAGAGTGTCTGAGAGTGTCAGAGAGTGTCAGAGAGTGTCAGAGAGTGTCTGAGAGTGTCAGAGAGTGTCAGAGAGTGTCAGAGAGTGATACAGAGTGATATAGAGTGATATAGAGTGTCAGAGAGTGTCAGAGAGTGTCTGAGAGTGTCTGAGAATGTCAGAGAATGTCAGAGAGTGTCAGCGAGTGTCAGAGAGTGATACAGAGTGATATAGAGTGTCTGAGAGTGTCAGAGAGTGTCAGAGAGTGATAGAGAGTGATAGAGAGTGTCTGAGAGTGTCAGAGAGTGTCAGAGAGTGTCAGCGAGTGTCAGAGAGTGATACAGAGTGATACAGAGTGATATAGAGTGTCTGAGAGTGTCAGAGAGTGTCAGAGAGTGTCAGAGAGTGTCTGAGAGTGTCAGAGAGTGTCAGAGAGTGTCAGAGAGTGATACAGAGTGATATAGAGTGATATAGAGTGTCTGAGAGTGTCAGAGAGTGTCAGAGAGTGTCTGAGAGTGTCAGAGAGTGTCAGAGAGTGTCAGAGAGTGTCTGAGAGTGTCAGAGAGTGATATAGAGTGTCTGAGAGTGTCTGAGAGTGGCAGAGAGTGATATAGAGTGTCTGAGAGTGTCTGAGAGTGTCAGAGAGTGATATAGAGTGTCAGAGAGTGATATAGAGTGTCTGAGAGTGTCTGAGAGTGGCAGAGAGTGATATAGAGTGTCTGAGAGTGTCTGAGAGTGTCAGAGTGTGTCAGAGAGTGATGGAGAGTGTCTGAGACTGTCAGAGAGCGTCAGAGTGTGTCAGAGTATGTCAGAGAGTGTCTGAGTGTGTCAGAGAGCGTCAGAGAGTGATAAAGAGTGTCAGAGAGTGTCAGAGAGTGTCAGAGAGTGTCAGAGAGTGTCTGAGAGTGTCAGAGAGTGATATAGAGTGTCTGAGAGTGTCTGAGAGTGGCAGAGAGTGATATAGAGTGTCTGAGAGTGTCTGAGAGTGTCAGAGTGTGTCAGAGAGTGATGGAGAGTGTCTGAGACTGTCAGAGAGCGTCAGAGTGTGTCAGAGTATGTCAGAGAGTGTCTGAGTGTGTCAGAGAGCGTCAGAGAGTGATAGAGAGTGTCTGAGAGTGTCTGAGAGTGTCTGAGAGTGTCTGAGAGTGTCAGAGTGTGTCAGAGAGTGATGGAGAGTGTCTGAGAGTGTCTGAGAGTGTCAGAGTGTGTCAGAGAGTGATGGAGAGTGTCTGAGACTGTCAGAGAGCGTCAGAGTGTGTCAGAGTATGTCAGAGAGTGTCTGAGTGTGTCAGAGAGCGTCAGAGAGTGATAGAGAGTGTCTGAGAGTGTCCGAGAGTGTCAGAGAGTGTCAGAGTGTGTCAGAGTGTGTCAGAGAGTAATAGAGAGTGATAGAGAGTGTCAGAGAGTGTCATAGAGTGATAGAGAGTGTCAAAGAGTGTCAGAGAGAGATAGAAAGTGCTTGAATGTGTCTGAGAGTGTCAGAGAGTGTCAGAGAGTGTCAGAGAGTGCCAGAGAGTGATAAAGAGTGATAGAGAGGGTCTGAGAGTGTCAGAGTGCATCAGAGAGTGTCAGAGAGTGATAGAGTGTGATAGAGAGTATCAGAGAGTGTCATTGCGTGATAGAGAGTGTCAGAGAGTTTCAGAGAGTGATAGAGAGTGTCAGAGAGTGATAGAGAGTGTCAGAAAGTGGTAGAGAGTGATAGAGAGCGTCTGAGAGTGTCCGACAGTTTCAGAGAGTGAGAGAGAGTGTCAGAGAGTGATATAGAGTGATAGTGAGTGTCTGAGAGTGTGAGAGAGTGTCAGAGTGTGTCAGGGAGAGCCAGAGAGTGATTGAGACTGTCTGAGAGTGTCAGAGAGTGTCAGAGAGTGTCAGAGAGTGATACAGAGTGAGAGAGATTGTCTGAGAGTGTCAGTGAGTGTCAGAGAGCGATATCGAGTGTCTGAGAGTGTCTGACAGTGGAAGAGAGTGGAAGAGAGTGATATAGAGTGTCTGAGAGTGTCTGAGAGTGTCTGAGAGTGTCAGAGATTGTCAGAGTGTGTCAGAGAGTGTCAGAGAGTGATAGAGAGTGTGTGAGACTGTCAGAGAGCGTCAGAGTGTGTCAGAGTGTGTCAGATTGTGTCAGAGAGCTATAGAGATTGATAGAGAGTGTTTGAGAGTGTCAGATAGTGATAGAGAGTGTCTGAGAGTGTCAGAGAGAATCTGAGAGTGTCAGAGAGTGTCAGAGAGTGATAGAGAGTGTCAGAGAGTGATAGAGAGTGTCTGAGAGTGTCTGAGAGTGTCAGAGTGAGTCTGAGAGTGTCAGAGAGTGTCAGAGAGTGATAGAGAGTGTCTGAGAGTGAAAGAGAGTGTCTGAGAGTGAAAGAGAGTGTCTGAGAGTGTGAAAGAGTTTCAGAGTGTGTCAGAGAGTGATAGAGAGCGATACAGAGTGATAGAGAGTGTCTGAGAGTGTCTGAGAGTGTCTGAGAGTGTCTGAGAGTTTCTGAGAGTTTCTGAGAGTGTCAGAGAGTGTCAGAGAGTGTCAGAGAATGTCAGAGAGTGTCAGAGAGTGTCAGCGAGTGTCAGAGAGTGATACAGAGTGATATAGAGTGTCAGAGAGTGTCAGAGAGTGTCAGAGAGTGATAGAGAGTGTCTGAGAGTGTCAGAGAGTGTCAGAGAGTGTCAGAGAGTGTCAGAGAGTGACAGAGAGTGACAGAGAGTGTCTGCGAGTGTCAGTGATTGTCAGAGAGTGATATAGAGTGTCTGAGAGTGTCTGAGAGTGGCAGAGAGTGATATAGAGTGTCTGAGAGTGTCTGAGAGTGTCAGAGTGTGTCAGAGAGTGATAGAGAGTGTCTGAGACTGTCAGAGAGCGTCTGAGTGTGTCAGAGTGTGTCAGAGTGTGTCAGATTGTGTCAGAGAACGATAGAGATTGATAGAGAGTGTTTGAGAGTGTCAGAGAGTGTCTGAGTGTGTCAGAGAGTGTCAGAGAGTGATATAGAGTGTCTGAGAGTGTCAGAGAGAATCTGAGAGTGTCAGAGAGTGTCAGAGAGTGATAGAGAGTGTCAGAGAGTGATAGAGAGTGTCTGAGAGTGTCAGAGAGAGTCTGAGAGTGTCTGAGAGTGTGAGAGAGTGTCAGAGTGTGTCAGAGTGTGTCAGAGAGAGCCAGAGAGTGATTGAGAGTGTCTGAGAGTGTCAGAGGGTGTCTGAGAGTGTCAGAGTGTGTCTGAGAGTGTCTGAGAGTGTCAGAGTGTGTCAGAGAGTGTCAGAGAGTGATAGAGAGTGATAGAGAGTGATACAGAGTGATAGAGAGTGTCTGAGAGTGTCTGAGAGTGATAGAGAGTGATAGAGAGTGATAGAGAGTGTCTGAGAGTGTCAGAGAGCATCTGAGAGTGTCAGAGAGTGTCAGAGAGTGATAAAGAGTGATAGAGAGTGTCTGAGAGTGTCAGAGAGCATCTGAGAGTGTCAGAGAGTGTCAGAGAGTGTCAGAGAGTGATACAGAGTGATACAGAGTGATAGAGATTGTCTGAGAGTGTCAGTGAGTGTCAGAGAGCGATATCGAGTGTCTGAGAGTGTCTGAGAGTGTCTGAGAGTGGAAGAGAGTGATATAGAGTGTCAGAGAGTGTCAGAGAGTGATAGAGAGAGTCAGAGAGTGATAGAGAGTGTCTCAGAGTGTCAGAGAGAGTCTGAGAGTGTCAGAGAGTGTCAGAGAGTGATAGAGAGTGTCAGAGAGTGATAGAGAGTGTCTGAGAGTGTCAGAGAGAGTCTGAGAGTGTCTGAGAGTGTGAGAGAGTGTCAGAGTGTGTCAGAGTGTGTCAGAGAGAGCCAGAGAGTGATTGAGAGTGTCTCAGAGTGTCAGAGAGAGTCTGAGCGTGTCAGAGAGTGTCAGAGAGTGATAGAGAGTGTCAGAGAGTGATAGAGAGTGTCTGAGAGTGTCTGAGAGTGTCTGAGAGTGTCAGAGAGTGTCTGAGAGTGTCTGAGAGTGTCTGAGAATGTCAGAGAGTGTCAGCGAGTGTCAGAGAGTGATACAGAGTGATATAGAGTGTCTGAGAGTGTCAGAGAGTGTCAGAGAGTGTCAGAGAGTGATAGAGAGTGTCTGAGAGTGTCAGAGAGTGTCAGAGAGTGATATAGAGTGTCTGAGAGTGTCAGAGAGTGTCTGAGAGTGTCAGAGAGTGTCTGAGAGTGTCTGAGAGTGGCAGAGAGTGATATAGAGTGTCTGAGAGTGTCTGAGAGTGTCAGAGTGTGTCAGAGAGTGATAGAGAGTGTCTGAGACTGTCAGAGAGCGTCAGAGTGTGTCAGAGTATGACAGAGTGTGTCAGGTTGAGTCAGAGAGCGATAGAGATTGATAGAGAGTGTGTGAGAGTGTCAGAGACTGTCTGAGTGTGTCAGAGAGCGTCAGAGAGTGATAGAGAGTGATACAGAGTGATAGAGAGTGTCTGAGAGTGTCCGAGAGTGTCCGAGAGTGTCAGAGAGTGTCAGAGAGTGTCCGAGTGTGTCAGAGTGTGTCAGAGAGTAATAGAGAGTGATAGAGAGTGTCAGAGAGTGTCATAGAGTGATAGAGAGTGTCAAAGAGTGTCAGAGAGTGATAGAGAGTGTCTGAGAGTGTCTGAGAGTGTCTGAGAGTGTCTGAGAGTGTCAGAGAGTGTCAGAGAGTGTCTGAGAGTGTCTGAGAATGTCAGAGAATGTCAGCGAGTGTCAGCGAGTGTCAGCGAGTGTCAGAGAGTGATACAGAGTGATAGAGAGTGTCTGAGAGTGTCTGAGAGTGTCAGAGAGTGTCTGAGAGTGTCAGAGAGTGTCAGAGAGTGTCAGAGAGTGTCTGAGAGTGTCTGAGAATGTCAGAGAATGTCAGAGAGTGTCAGCGAGTGTCAGAGAGTGATACAGAGTGATATAGAGTGTCTGAGAGTGTCAGAGAGTGTCAGAGAGTGATAGAGAGTGATAGAGAGTGTCTGAGAGTGTCAGAGAGTGTCAGAGAGTGTCAGCGAGTGTCAGAGAGTGATACAGAGTGATATAGAGTGTCTGAGAGTGTCAGAGAGTGTCTGAGAGTGTCAGAGAGTGTCAGAGAGTGTCAGAGAGTGATACAGAGTGATATAGAGTGATATAGAGTGTCTGAGAGTGTCAGAGAGTGTCAGAGAGTGTCTGAGAGTGTCAGAGAGTGTCAGAGAGTGTCAGAGAGTGTCTGAGAGTGTCAGAGAGTGATATAGAGTGTCTGAGAGTGTCTGAGAGTGGCAGAGAGTGATATAGAGTGTCTGAGAGTGTCTGAGAGTGTCAGAGTGTGTCAGAGAGTGATGGAGAGTGTCTGAGACTGTCAGAGAGCGTCAGAGTGTGTCAGAGTATGTCAGAGAGTGTCTGAGTGTGTCAGAGAGCGTCAGAGAGTGATAGAGAGTGTCAGAGAGTGTCAGAGAGTGTCAGAGAGTGTCAGAGAGTGTCTGAGAGTGTCAGAGAGTGATATAGAGTGTCTGAGAGTGTCTGAGAGTGGCAGAGAGTGATATAGAGTGTCTGAGAGTGTCTGAGAGTGTCAGAGTGTGTCAGAGAGTGATGGAGAGTGTCTGAGACTGTCAGAGAGCGTCAGAGTGTGTCAGAGTATGTCAGAGAGTGTCTGAGTGTGTCAGAGAGCGTCAGAGAGTGATAGAGAGTGTCTGAGAGTGTCCGAGAGTGTCAGAGAGTGTCAGAGAGTGTCAGAGTGTGTCAGAGTGTGTCAGAGAGTAATAGAGAGTGATAGAGAGTGTCAGAGAGTGTCATAGAGTGATAGAGAGTGTCAAAGAGTGTCAGAGAGAGATAGAAAGTGCTTGAATGTGTCTGAGAGTGTCAGAGAGTGTCAGAGAGTGTCAGAGAGTGTCAGAGAGTGCCAGAGAGTGATAAAGAGTGATAGAGAGTGTCTGAGAGTGTCAGAGTGCATCAGAGAGTGTCAGAGAGTGATAGAGTGTGATAGAGAGTATCAGAGAGTGTCATTGCGTGATAGAGAGTGTCAGAGAGTTTCAGAGAGTGATAGAGAGTGTCAGAGAGTGATAGAGAGCGTCTGAGAGTGTCCGACAGTTTCAGAGAGTGAGAGAGAGTGTCAGAGAGTGATATAGAGTGATAGTGAGTGTCTGAGAGTGTGAGAGAGTGTCAGAGTGTGTCAGGGAGAGCCAGAGAGTGATTGAGACTGTCTGAGAGTGTCAGAGAGTGTCAGAGAGTGTCAGAGAGTGTCAGAGAGTGATACAGAGTGATACAGAGTGAGAGAGATTGTCTGAGAGTGTCAGTGAGTGTCAGAGAGCGATATCGAGTGTCTGAGAGTGTCTGAGAGTGGAAGAGAGTGGAAGAGAGTGATATAGAGTGTCTGAGAGTGTCTGAGAGTGTCTGAGAGTGTCAGAGATTGTCAGAGTGTGTCAGAGAGTGTCAGAGAGTGATAGAGAGTGTGTGAGACTGTCAGAGAGCATCAGAGTGTGTCAGAGTGTGTCAGATTGTGTCAGAGAGCTATAGAGATTGATAGAGAGTGTTTGAGAGTGTCAGATAGTGATAGAGAGTGTCTGAGAGTGTCAGAGAGAATCTGAGAGTGTCAGAGAGTGTCAGAGAGTGATAGAGAGTGTCAGAGAGTGATAGAGAGTGTCTGAGAGTGTCTGAGAGTGTCAGAGTGAGTCTGAGAGTGTCAGAGAGTGTCAGAGAATGATAGAGAGTGTCTGAGAGTGAAAGAGAGTGTCTGAGAGTGAAAGAGAGTGTCTGAGAGTGTGAAAGAGTTTCAGAGTGTGTCAGAGAGTGATAGAGAGCGATACAGAGTGATAGAGAGTGTCTGAGAGTGTCTGAGAGTGTCTGAGAGTGTCTGAGAGTGTCAGAGAGTTTCTGAGAGTGTCAGAGAGTGTCAGAGAGTGTCAGAGAATGTCAGAGAGTGTCAGAGAGTGTCAGCGAGTGTCAGAGAGTGATACAGAGTGATATAGAGTGTCAGAGAGTGTCAGAGAGTGTCAGAGAGTGATAGAGAGTGTCTGAGAGTGTCAGAGAGTGTCAGAGAGTGTCAGAGAGTGTCAGAGAGTGACAGAGAGTGACAGAGAGTGTCTGCGAGTGTCAGTGATTGTCAGAGAGTGATATAGAGTGTCTGAGAGTGTCTGAGAGTGGCAGAGAGTGATATAGAGTGTCTGAGAGTGTCTGAGAGTGTCAGAGTGTGTCAGAGAGTGATAGAGAGTGTCTGAGACTGTCAGAGAGCGTCTGAGTGTGTCAGAGTGTGTCAGAGTGTGTCAGATTGTGTCAGAGAACGATAGAGATTGATAGAGAGTGTTTGAGAGTGTCAGAGAGTGTCTGAGTGTGTCAGAGAGTGTCAGAGAGTGATATAGAGTGTCTGAGAGTGTCAGAGAGAATCTGAGAGTGTCAGAGAGTGTCAGAGAGTTATAGAGAGTGTCAGAGAGTGATAGAGAGTGTCTGAGAGTGTCAGAGAGAGTCTGAGAGTGTCTGAGAGTGTGAGAGAGTGTCAGAGTGTGTCAGAGTGTGTCAGAGAGAGCCAGAGAGTGATTGAGAGTGTCTGAGAGTGTCAGAGGGTGTCTGAGAGTGTCAGAGTGTGTCTGAGAGTGTCTGAGAGTGTCAGAGTGTGTCAGAGAGTGTCAGAGAGTGATAGAGAGTGATAGAGAGTGATACAGAGTGATAGAGAGTGTCTGAGAGTGTCTGAGAGTGATAGAGAGTGATAGAGAGTGATAGAGAGTGTCTGAGAGTGTCAGAGAGCATCTGAGAGTGTCAGAGAGTGTCAGAGAGTGATACAGAGTGATAGAGAGTGTCTGAGAGTGTCAGAGAGCATCTGAGAGTGTCAGAGAGTGTCAGAGAGTGTCAGAGAGTGATACAGAGTGATACAGAGTGATAGAGATTGTCTGAGAGTGTCAGTGAGTGTCAGAGAGCGATATCGAGTGTCTGAGAGTGTCTGAGAGTGTCTGAGAGTGGCAGAGAGTGATATAGAGTGTCTGAGAGTGTCTGAGAGTGTCAGAGTGTGTCAGAGAGTGATAGAGAGTGTCTGAGACTGTCAGAGAGCGTCTGAGTGTGTCAGAGTGTGTCAGAGTGTGTCAGATTGTGTCAGAGAACGATAGAGATTGACAGAGAGTGTTTGAGAGTGTCAGAGAGTGTCTGAGTGTGTCAGAGAGTGTCAGAGAGTGATATAGAGTGTCTGAGAATGTCAGAGAGAATCTGAGAGTGTCAGAGAGTGTCTGAGAGTGATAGAGAGTGATAGAGAGTGATAGAGAGTGTCTGAGAGTGTCAGAGAGCATCTGAGAGTGTCAGAGAGTGTCAGAGAGTGATACAGAGTGATAGAGAGTGTCTGAGAGTGTCAGAGAGCATCTGAGAGTGTCAGAGAGTGTCAGAGAGTGTCAGAGAGTGATACAGAGTGATACAGAGTGATAGAGATTGTCTGAGAGTGTCAGTGAGTGTCAGAGAGCGATATCGAGTGTCTGAGAGTGTCTGAGAGTGTCTGAGAGTGGAAGAGAGTGATATAGAGTGTCTGAGAGTGTCTGAGAGTGTCAGAGATTGTCAGAGTGTGTCAGAGAGTGTCAGAGAGTGATAGAGAGTGTGTGAGACTGTCAGAGAGCGTCAGAGTGTGTCAGAGTGTGTCAGATTGTGTCAGAGAGCTATAGAGATTGATAGAGAGTGTTTGAGAGTGTCAGATAGTGATAGAGAGTGTCTGAGAGTGTCAGAGAGAATCTGAGAGTGTCAGAGAGTGTCAGAGAGTGATAGAGAGTGCCAGAGAGTGATAGAGAGTGTCTGAGAGTGTCAGAGTGAGTCTGAGAGTGTCAGAGAGTGTCAGAGAGTGATCGAGAGTGTCTGAGAGTGAAAGAGAGTGTCTGAGAGTGTGAGAGAGTGTCAGAGTGTGTCAGAGAGTGATAGAGAGCGATACAGAGTGATAGAGAGTGTCAGAGAGTGTCTGAGAGTGTCAGAGAGTGTCTGAGAGTGTCAGAGAGTGTCTGAGAGTGTCAGAGAGTTTCTGAGAGTGTCAGAGAGTGTCAGAGAGTGTCTGAGAATGTCTGAGAATGTCAGAGAGTGTCAGAGAGTGTCAGCGAGTGTCAGAGAGTGATACAGAGTGATATAGAGTGTCAGAGAGTGTCAGAGAGTGATAGAGAGTGTCTGAGAATGTCAGAGAGTGTCAGAGAGTGTCAGAGAGTGTCTGAGAGTGTCTGAGAGTGGCAGAGAGTGATATAGAGTGTCTGAGAGTGTCTGAGAGTGTCAGAGTGTGTCAGAGAGTGATAGAGAGTGTCTGAGACTGTCAGAGAGCGTCAGAGTGTGTCAGAGTGTGTCAGAGTGTGTCAGATTGTGTCAGAGAGCGATAGAGATTGATAGAGAGTGTTTGAGAGTGTCAGAGAGTGTCTGAGTGTGTCAGAGAGTGTCAGAGAGTGATAGAGAGTGTCTGAGAGTGTCAGAGAGAATCTGAGAGTGTCAGAGAGTGTCAGAGAGTGATAGAGAGTGTCAGAGAGTGATAGAGAGTGTCTCAGAGTTTCAGAGAGAGTCTGAGAGTGTCAGAGAGTGTCAGAGAGTGATAGTGAGTGTCAGAGAGTGATAGAGAGTGTCTGAGAGTGTCAGACAGAGTCTGAGAGTGTCAGTGAGTGATACAGAGTGATACAGAGTGAGAGAGATTGTCTGAGAGTGTCAGTGAGTGTCAGAGAGCGATATCGAGTGTCTGAGAGTGTCTGAGAGTGTCTGAGAGTGGAAGAGAGTGATATAGAGTGTCTGAGAGTGTCTGAGAGTGTCTGAGAGTGTCAGAGATTGTCAGAGTGTGTCAGAGAGTGTCAGAGAGTGATAGAGAGTGTGTGAGACTGTCAGAGAGCGTCAGAGTGTGTCAGAGTGTGTCAGATTGTGTCAGAGAGCTATAGAGATTGATAGAGAGTGTTTGAGAGTGTCAGATAGTGATAGAGAGTGTCTGAGAGTGTCAGAGAGAATCTGAGAGTGTCAGAGAGTGTCAGAGAGTGATAGAGAGTGTCAGAGAGTGATAGAGAGTGTCTGAGAGTGTCTGAGAGTGTCAGAGTGAGTCTGAGAGTGTCAGAGAGTGTCAGAGAGTGATAGAGAGTGCCTGAGAGTGAAAGAGAGTGTCTGAGAGTGAAAGAGAGTGTCTGAGAGTGTGAAAGAGTTTCAGAGTGTGTCAGAGAGTGATAGAGAGCGATACAGAGTGATAGAGAGTGTCTGAGAGTGTCTGAGAGTGTCTGAGAGTGTCTGAGAGTGTCAGAGAGTTTCTGAGAGTGTCAGAGAGTGTCAGAGAGTGTCAGAGAATGTCAGAGAGTGTCAGAGAGTGTCAGCGAGTGTCAGAGAGTGATACAGAGTGATATAGAGTGTCAGAGAGTGTCAGAGAGTGTCAGAGAGTGATAGAGAGTGTCTGAGAGTGTCAGAGAGTGTCAGAGAGTGTCAGAGAGTGTCAGAGAGTGACAGAGAGTGACAGAGAGTGTCTGCGAGTGTCAGTGATTGTCAGAGAGTGATATAGAGTGTCTGAGAGTGTCTGAGAGTGGCAGAGAGTGATATAGAGTGTCTGAGAGTGTCTGAGAGTGTCAGAGTGTGTCAGAGAGTGATAGAGAGTGTCTGAGACTGTCAGAGAGCGTCTGAGTGTGTCAGAGTGTGTCAGAGTGTGTCAGATTGTGTCAGAGAACGATAGAGATTGATAGAGAGTGTTTGAGAGTGTCAGAGAGTGTCTGAGTGTGTCAGAGAGTGGCAGAGAGTGATATAGAGTGTCTGAGAGTGTCTGAGAGTGTCAGAGTGTGTCAGAGAGTGATAGAGAGTGTCTGAGACTGTCAGAGAGCGTCTGAGTGTGTCAGAGTGTGTCAGAGTGTGTCAGATTGTGTCAGAGAACGATAGAGATTGATAGAGAGTGTTTGAGAGTGTCAGAGAGTGTCTGAGTGTGTCAGAGAGTGTCAGAGAGTGATATAGAGTGTCTGAGAGTGTCAGAGAGAATCTGAGAGTGTCAGAGAGTGTCAGAGAGTGATAGAGAGAGTCAGAGAGTGATAGAGAGTGTCTGAGAGTGTCAGAGAGAGTCTGAGAGTGTCAGAGAGTGTCAGAGAGTGATAGAGAGTGTCAGAGAGTGATAGAGAGTGTCTGAGAGTGTCAGAGAGAGTCTGAGAGTGTCTGAGAGTGTGAGAGAGTGTCAGAGTGTGTCAGAGTGTGTCAGAGAGAGCCAGAGAGTGATTGAGAGTGTCTGAGAGTGTCAGAGGGTGTCTGAGAGAGTCAGAGTGTGTCTGAGAGTATCCGAGAGTGTCAGAGAGTGTCAGAGAGTGTCAGAGAGTGATAGAGAGTGATAGAGAGTGATACAGAGTGATAGAGAGTGTCTGAGAGTGTCTGAGAGTGATAGAGAGTGATAGAGAGTGATAGAGAGTGTCTGAGAGTGTCAGAGAGCATCTGAGAGTGTCAGAGAGTGTCAGAGAGTGATACAGAGTGATAGAGAGTGTCTGAGAGTGTCAGAGAGCATCTGAGAGTGTCAGAGAGTGTCAGAGAGTGTCAGAGAGTGATACAGAGTGATACAGAGTGATAGAGATTGTCTGAGAGTGTCAGTGAGTGTCAGAGAGCGATATCGAGTGTCTGAGAGTGTCTGAGAGTGTCTGAGAGTGGAAGAGAGTGATATAGAGTGTCTGAGAGTGTCTGAGACTGTCAGAGATTGTCAGAGTGTGTCAGAGAGTGTCAGAGAGTGATAGAGAGTGTGTGAGACTGTCAGAGAGCGTCAGAGTGTGTCAGAGTGTGTCAGATTGTGTCAGAGAGCTATAGAGATTGATAGAGAGTGTTTGAGAGTGTCAGATAGTGATAGAGAGTGTCTGAGAGTGTCAGAGAGAATCTGAGAGTGTCAGAGAGTGATAGAGAGTGTCAGAGAGTGATAGAGAGTGTCTGAGAGTGTCAGAGTGAGTCTGAGAGTGTCAGAGAGTGTCAGTGAGTGATAGAGAGTGTCTGAGAGTGAAAGAGAGTGTCTGAGAGTGTGAGAGAGTGTCAGAGTGTGTCAGAGAGTGATAGAGAGCGATACAGAGTGATAGAGAGTGTCTGAGAGTGTCAGAGAGTGTCTGAGAGTGTCAGAGAGTGTCTGAGAGTGTCAGAGAGTTTCTGAGAGTGTCAGAGAGTGTCAGAGAGTGTCTGAGAATGTCTGAGAATGTCAGAGAGTGTCAGAGAGTGTCAGCGAGTGTCAGAGAGTGATACAGAGTGATACAGAGTGTCAGAGAGTGTCAGAGAGTGATAGAGAGTGTCTGAGAGTGTCAGAGAGTGTCAGAGAGTGTCTGAGAGTGTCTGAGAGTGGCAGAGAGTGATATAGAGTGTCTGAGAGTGTCTGAGAGTGTCAGAGTGTGTCAGAGAGTGATAGAGAGTGTCTGAGACTGTCAGAGAGCGTCAGAGTGTGTCAGAGTGTGTCAGAGTGTGTCAGATTGTGTCAGAGAGCGATAGAGATTGATAGAGAGTGTTTGAGAGTGTCAGAGAGTGTCTGAGTGTGTCAGAGAGTGTCAGAGAGTGATAGAGAGTGTCTGAGAGTGTCAGAGAGAATCTGAGAGTGTCAGAGAGTGTCAGAGAGTGATAGAGAGTGTCAGAGAGTGATAGAGAGTGTCTCAGAGTTTCAGAGAGAGTCTGAGAGTGTCAGAGAGTGTCAGAGAGTGATAGTGAGTGTCAGAGTGTGATAGAGAGTGTCTGAGAGTGTCAGACAGAGTCTGAGAGTGTCTGAGAGTGTGAGAGAGTGTCAGCGTGTGTCAGAGAGAGCCAGAGAGTGATTGAGAGTGTCTGAGAGTGTCAGAGGGTGTCTGAGAGTGTCAGAGTGTGTCAGAGAGTGTCAGAGAGTGATAGCGAGTGATAGAGAGTGATAGAGAGTGATACAGAGTGATAGAGAGTGTCTGAGAGTGTCTGAGAGTGATAGAGAGTGATACAGAGTGATAGAGAGTGTCTGAGAGTGTCAGAGAGCATCTGAAAGTGTCAGAGAGTGTCAGAGAGTGTCAGAGAGTGATACAGAGTGTTAGAGAGAGTCTGAGAGTGTCAGAGAGTGTCAGAGATTGATAGAGAGTGTCAGCGAGTGATAGAGAGTGTCTGAGAGTGTCAGAGAGTGTCAGAGAGAGTCTGAGAGAGTCTGAGAGTTTCTGAGAGTGTGAGAGAGTGTCAGAGTGTGTCAGAGAGAGCCAGAGAGTGATTGAGAGTGTCTGAGAGTATCAGAGGGTGTCTGAGAGTGTCAGAGAGTTTCAGAGAGTGTCAGAGAGTGATAGAGAGTGTCTGAGACTGTCAGAGAGTGTCTGAGAGTTTCAGAGAGTGTCAGAGAGTGATAGAGAGTGTCTGAGAGTGAAAGAGAGAATCTGAGAGTGTCCGAGAATGTTAGAGAGTGTCAGAGAGTGTGAGAGTGTGTCAGAGAGTAATAGAGAGTGATAGAGAGTGTCAGAGAGTGTCATAGAGTGATAGAGAGTGTCAAAGAGTGTCAGAGAGAGATAGAAAGTGCTTGAATGTGTCTGAGAGTGTCAGAGAGTGTCAGAGAGTGTCAGAGAGTGTCAGAGAGTGATAAAGAGTGATAGAGAGTGTCTGAGAGTGTCAGAGTGCGTCAGAGAGTGTCAGAGAGTGATAGAGTGTGATAGAGAGTATCAGAGAGTGTCATTGCGTGATAGAGAGTGTCAGAGAGTTTCAGAGAGTGTCTGAGAGTGTCTGAGAGTGGAAGAGAGTGATAGAGAGTGTCAGAGAGTGTCATAGAGTGATAGAGAGTGTCAAAGAGTGTCAGAGAGAGATAGAAAGTGCTTGAATGTGTCTGAGAGTGTCAGAGAGTGTCAGAGAGTGTCAGAGAGTGATAAAGAGTGATAGAGAGTGTCTGAGAGTGTCAGAGTGCGTCAGAGAGTGTCAGAGAGTGATAGAGTGTGATAGAGAGTATCAGAGAGTGTCATTGCGTGATAGAGAGTGTCAGAGAGTTTCAGAGTGTGTCAGAGAGTGTCAGAGAGTGATAGAGAGTGTGTGAGACTGTCAGAGAGCGTCAGAGTGTGTCAGAGTGTGTCAGATTGTGTCAGAGAGCTATAGAGATTGATAGAGAGTGTTTGAGAGTGTCAGATAGTGATAGAGAGTGTCTGAGAGTGTCAGAGAGAATCTGAGAGTGTCAGAGAGTGTCAGAGAGTGATAGAGAGTGTCAGAGAGTGATAGAGAGTGTCTGAGAGTGTCAGAGTGAGTCTGAGAGTGTCAGAGAGTGTCAGAGAGTGATAGAGAGTGTCTGAGAGTGAAATAGAGTGTCTGAGAGTGTGAGAGAGTGTCAGAGTGTGTCAGAGAGTGATAGAGAGCGATACAGAGTGATAGAGAGTGTCTGAGAGTGTCTGAGAGTGTCAGAGAGTGTCTGAGAGTGTCAGAGAGTGTCTGAGAGTGTCAGAGAGTTTCTGAGAGTGTCAGAGAGTGTCAGAGAGTGTCTGAGAATGTCTGAGAATGTCAGAGAGTGTCAGAGAGTGTCAGCGAGTGTCAGAGAGTGATACAGAGTGATATAGAGTGTCAGAGAGTGTCAGAGAGTGATAGAGAGTGTCTGAGAGTGTCAGAGAGTGTCAGAGAGTGTCTGAGAGTGTCTGAGAGTGGCAGAGAGTGATATAGAGTGTCTGAGAGTGTCTGAGAGTGTCAGAGTGTGTCAGAGAGTGATAGAGAGTGTCTGAGACTGTCACAGAGCGTCAGAGTGTGTCAGAGTGTGTCAGAGTGTGTCAGATTGTGTCAGAGAGCGATAGAGATTGATAGAGAGTGTTTGAGAGTGTCAGAGAGTGTCTGAGTGTGTCAGAGAGTGTCAGAGAGTGATAGAGAGTGTCTGAGAGTGTCAGAGAGAATCTGAGAGTGTCAGAGAGTGTCAGAGAGTGATAGAGAGTGTCAGAGAGTGATAGAGAGTGTCTCAGAGTTTCAGAGAGTGTCAGAGAGTGTCAGAGAGTGATAGTGAGTGTCAGAGAGTGATAGAGAGTGTCTGAGAGTGTCAGACAGAGTCTGAGAGTGTCTGAGAGTGTGAGAGAGTGTCAGAGTGTGTCAGAGAGAGCCAGAGAGCGATTGAGAGTGTCTGAGAGTGTCAGAGGGTGTCTGAGAGTGTCAGAGTGTGTCAGAGAGTGTCAGAGAGTGATAGAGAGTGATAGAGAGTGATAGAGAGTGATACAGAGTGATAGAGAGTGTCTGAGAGTGTCTGAGAGTGATAGAGTGATACAGAGTGATAGAGAGTGTCTGAGAGTGTCAGAGAGCATCTGAAAGTGTCAGAGAGTGTCAGAGAGTGTCAGAGAGTGATACAGAGTGTTAGAGAGAGTCTGAGAGTGTCAGAGAGTGTCAGAGATTGATAGAGAGTGTCAGCGAGTGATAGAGAGTGTCTGAGAGTGTCAGAGAGTGTCAGAGAGAGTCTGAGAGAGTCTGAGAGTTTCTGAGAGTGTGAGAGAGTGTCAGAGTGTGTCAGAGAGAGCCAGAGAGTGATTGAGAGTGTCTGAGAGTATCAGAGGGTGTCTGAGAGTGTGAGAGAGTTTCAGAGAGTGTCAGAGAGTGATAGAGAGTGTCTGAGACTGTCAGAGAGTGTCTGAGAGTTTCAGAGAGTGTCAGAGAGTGATAGAGAGTGTCTGAGAGTGAAAGAGAGAATCTGAGAGTGTCCGAGAGTGTTAGAGAGTGTCAGAGAGTGTGAGAGTGTGTCAGAGAGTAATAGAGAGTGATAGAGAGTGTCAGAGAGTGTCATAGAGTGATAGAGAGTGTCAAAGAGTGTCAGAGAGAGATAGAAAGTGCTTGAATGTGTCTGAGAGTGTCAGAGAGTGTCAGAGAGTGTCAGAGAGTGTCAGAGAGTGATAAAGAGTGATAGAGAGTGTCTGAGAGTGTCAGAGTGCGTCAGAGAGTGTCAGAGAGTGATAGAGTGTGATAGAGAGTATCAGAGAGTGTCATTGCGTGATAGAGAGTGTCAGAGAGTTTCAGAGAGTGATAGAGAGTGTCAGAGAGTGATAGAGAGTGTCAGAAAGTGGTAGAGAGTGATAGAGAGCGTCTGAGAGTGTCCGACAGTTTCAGAGAGTGAGAGAGAGTGTCAGAGAGTGATATAGAGTGATAGTGAGTGTCTGAGAGTGTGAGAGAGTGTCAGAGTGTGTCAGGGAGAGCCAGAGAGTGATTGAGAGTGTCTGAGAGTGTCAGAGAGTGTCAGAGAGTGTCAGAGAGCGATATCGAGTGTCTGAGAGTGTCTGAGAGTGTCTGAGAGTGGAAGAGAGTGATACAGAGTGGTACAGTGTGAGAGAGATTGTCTGAGAGTGTCAGTGAGTGTCAGAGAGCGATATCGAGTGTCTGAGAGTGTCTGAGAGTGTCTGAGAGTGGAAGAGAGTGATATAGAGTGTCTGAGAGTGTCTGAGAGTGTCTGAGAGTGTCAGAGATTGTCAGAGTGTGTCAGAGAGTGTCAGAGAGTGTTAGAGAGTGTGTGAGACTGTCAGAGAGCGTCAGAGTGTGTCAGAGTGTGTCAGATTGTGTCAGAGAGCTATAGAGATTGATAGAGAGTGTTTGAGAGTGTCAGATAGTGATAGAGAGTGTCTGAGAGTGTCAGAGAGAATCTGAGAGTGTCAGAGAGTGTCAGAGAGTGATAGAGAGTGTCAGAGAGTGATAGAGAGTGTCTGAGAGTGGCTGAGAGTGTCAGAGTGAGTCTGAGAGTGTCAGAGAGTGATAGAGAGTGTCTGAGAGTGAAAGAGAGTGTCTGAGTGTGAGAGAGTGTCAGAGTGTGTCAGAGAGTGATAGAGAGCGATACAGAGTGATAGAGAGTGTCTGAGAGTGTCTGAGAGTGTCAGAGAGTGTCTGAGAGTGTCTGAGAGTGTCAGAGAGTTTCTGAGAGTGTCAGAGAGTGTCAGAGAGTGTCAGAGAATGTCAGAGAGTGTCAGAGAGTGTCAGCGAGTGTCAGCGAGTGTCAGAGAGTGTCAGAGAGTGTCAGAGAGTGTCAGAGAGTGACAGAGAGTGTCTGCGAGTGTCAGTGATTGTCAGAGAGTGATATAGAGTGTCTGAGAGTGTCTGAGAGTGGCAGAGAGTGATATAGAGTGTATGAGAGTATCTGAGAGTGTCTGAGAGTGGCAGAGAGTGATATAGAGTGTATGAGAGTGTCTGAGAGTGTCAGAGTGTGTCAGAGAGTGATAGAGAGTGTCTGAGACTGTCAGAGAGCGTCAGAGTGTGTCAGAGTGTGTCAGAGTGTGTCAGATTGTGTCAGATTGTGTCAGAGAGCGATAGAGATTGATAGAGAGTGTTTGAGAGTGTCAGAGAGTGTCTGAGTGTGTCAGAGAGTGTCAGAGAGTGATAGAGAGTGTCTGAGAGTGTCAGAGAGAATCTGAGAGAGTCAGAGAGTGTCAGAGAGTGATAGAGAGAGTCAGAGAGTGATAGAGAGTGTCTCAGAGTGTCAGAGAGAGTCTGAGAGTGTCAGAGAGTGTCAGAGAGTGATAGAGAGTGTCAGAGAGTGATAGAGAGTGTCTGAGAGTGTCAGAGAGAGTCTGAGAGTGTCTGAGAGTGATAGAGAGTGATAGAGAGTGATAGAGAGTGTCTGAGAGTGTCAGAGTGCATCTGAGAGTGTCAGAGAGTGTCAGAGAGTGATACAGAGTGATAGAGAGTGTCTGAGAGTGTCAGAGAGCATCTGAGAGTGTCAGAGAGTGTCAGAGAGTGTCAGAGAGTGTCAGAGAGTGATACAGAGTGATACAGAGTGATAGAGATTGACTGAGAGTGTCAGTGAGTGTCTGAGAGCGATATCGAGTGTCTGAGAGTGTCTGAGAGTGGAAGAGAGTGGAAGAGAGTGATATAGAGTGTCTGAGAGTGTCTGAGAGTGTCAGAGATTGTCAGAGAGTGTCAGAGAGTGATAGAGAGTGTCAGAGAGTGATAGAGATTGTGTGAGACTGTCAGAGAGCGTCAGAGTGTGTCAGAGTGTGTCAGATTGTGTCAGAGAGCTATAGAGATTGATAGAGAGTGTTTGAGAGTGTCAGATAGTGATAGAGAGTGTCTGAGAGTGTCAGAGAGAATCTGAGAGTGTCAGAGAATGTCAGAGAGTGTCAGAGAGTGTCAGCGAGTGTCAGAGAGTGATACAGAGTGATATAGAGTGTCAGAGAGTGTCAGAGAGTGATAGAGAGTGTCAGAGAGTGTCAGAGAGTGTCAGAGAGTGACAGAGAGTGTCTGCGAGTGTCAGTGATTGTCAGAGAGTGATATAGAGTGTCTGAGAGTGTCTGAGAGTGGCAGAGAGTGATATAGAGTGTCTGAGAGTGTCTGAGAGTGTCAGAGTGTGTCAGAGAGTGATAGAGAGTGTGTGAGACTGTCAGAGAGCGTCAGAGTGTGTCAGAGTGTGTCAGATTGTGTCAGAGAGCTATAGAGATTGATAGAGAGTGTTTGAGAGTGTCAGATAGTGATAGAGAGTGTCTGAGAGTGTCAGAGAGAATCTGAGAGTGTCAGAGAGTGTCAGAGAGTGATAGAGAGTGTCAGAGAGTGATAGAGAGTGTCTGAGAGTGTCAGAGTGAGTCTGAGAGTGTCAGAGAGTGTCAGTGAGTGATAGAGAGTGTCTGAGAGTGAAAGAGAGTGTCTGAGAGTGTGAGAGAGTGTCAGAGTGTGTCAGAGAGTGATAGAGAGCGATACAGAGTGATAGAGAGTGTCTGAGAGTGTCTGAGAGTGTCAGAGAGTGTCTGAGAGTGTCAGAGAGTGTCTGAGAGTGTCAGAGAGTTTCTGAGAGTGTCAGAGAGTGTCAGAGAGTGTCTGAGAATGTCTGAGAATGTCAGAGAGTGTCAGAGAGTGTCAGCGAGTGTCAGAGAGTGATACAGAGTGATACAGAGTGTCAGAGAGTGTCAGAGAGTGATAGAGAGTGTCTGAGAGTGTCAGAGAGTGTCAGAGAGTGTCAGAGAGTGTCTGAGAGTGTCTGAGAGTGGCAGAGAGTGATATAGAGTGTCTGAGAGTGTCTGAAAGTGTCAGAGTGTGTCAGAGAGTGATAGAGAGTGTCTGAGACTGTCAGAGAGCGTCAGAGTGTGTCAGAGTGTGTCAGAGTGTGTCAGATTGTGTCAGAGAGCGATAGAGATTGATAGAGAGTGTTTGAGAGTGTCAGAGAGTGTCTGAGTGTGTCAGAGAGTGTCAGAGAGTGATAGAGAGTGTCTGAGAGTGTCAGAGAGAATCTGAGAGTGTCAGAGAGTGTCAGAGAGTGATAGAGAGTGTCAGAGAGTGATAGAGAGTGTCTCAGAGTTTCAGAGAGAGTCTGAGAGTGTCAGAGAGTGTCAGAGAGTGATAGTGAGTGTCAGAGTGTGATAGAGAGTGTCTGAGAGTGTCAGACAGAGTCTGAGAGTGTCTGAGAGTGTGAGAGAGTGTCAGCGTGTGTCAGAGAGAGCCAGAGAGTGATTGAGAGTGTCTGAGAGTGTCAGAGGGTGTCTGAGAGTGTCAGAGTGTGTCAGAGAGTGTCAGAGAGTGATAGCGAGTGATAGAGAGTGATAGAGAGTGATACAGAGTGATAGAGAGTGTCTGAGAGTGTCTGAGAGTGATAGAGAGTGATACAGAGTGATAGAGAGTGTCTGAGAGTGTCAGAGAGCATCTGAAAGTGTCAGAGAGTGTCAGAGAGTGTCAGAGAGTGATACAGAGTGTTAGAGAGAGTCTGAGAGTGTCAGAGAGTGTCAGAGATTGATAGAGAGTGTCAGCGAGTGATAGAGAGTGTCTGAGAGTGTCAGAGAGTGTCAGAGAGAGTCTGAGAGAGTCTGAGAGATTCTGAGAGTGTGAGAGAGTGTCAGAGTGTGTCAGAGAGAGCCAGAGAGTGATTGAGAGTGTCTGAGAGTATCAGAGGGTGTCTGAGAGTGTCAGAGAGTTTCAGAGAGTGTCAGAGAGTGATAGAGAGTGTCTGAGACTGTCAGAGAGTGTCTGAGAGTTTCAGAGAGTGTCAGAGAGTGATAGAAAGTGTCTGAGAGTGAAAGAGAGAATCTGAGAGTGTCATAGAGTGATAGAGAGTGTCTGAGAGTGTGAGAGTGCGTCAGAGAGTGTCAGAGAGTGATAGAGTGTGATAGAGAGTATCAGAGAGTGTCATTGCGTGATAGAGAGTGTCAGAGAGTTTCAGAGAGTGTCTGAGAGTGTCTGAGAGTGGAAGAGAGTGATAGAGAGTGTCAGAGAGTGTCATAGAGTGATAGAGAGTGTCAAAGAGTGTCAGAGAGAGATAGAAAGTGCTTGAATGTGTCTGAGAGTGTCAGAGAGTGTCAGAGAGTGTCAGAGAGTGATAAAGAGTGATAGAGAGTGTCTGAGAGTGTCAGAGTGCGTCAGAGAGTGTCAGAGAGTGATAGAGTGTGATAGAGAGTATCAGAGAGTGTCATTGCGTGATAGAGAGTGTCAGAGAGTTTCAGAGTGTGTCAGAGAGTGTCAGAGAGTGATAGAGAGTGTGTGAGACTGTCAGAGAGCGTCAGAGTGTGTCAGAGTGTGTCAGATTGTGTCAGAGAGCTATAGAGATTGATAGAGAGTGTTTGAGAGTGTCAGATAGTGATAGAGAGTGTCTGAGAGTGTCAGAGAGAATCTGAGAGTGTCAGAGAGTGTCAGAGAGTGATAGAGAGTGTCAGAGAGTGATAGAGAGTGTCTGAGAGTGTCAGAGTGAGTCTGAGAGTGTCAGAGAGTGTCAGAGAGTGATAGAGAGTGTCTGAGAGTGAAAGAGAGTGTCTGAGAGTGTGAGAGAGTGTCAGAGTGTGTCAGAGAGTGATAGAGAGCGATACAGAGTGATAGAGAGTGTCTGAGAGTGTCTGAGAGTGTCAGAGAGTGTCTGAGAGTGTCAGAGAGTGTCTGAGAGTGTCAGAGAGTTTCTGAGAGTGTCAGAGAGTGTCAGAGAGTGTCTGAGAATGTCTGAGAATGTCAGAGAGTGTCAGAGAGTGTCAGAGAGTGTCAGAGAGTGATACAGAGTGATATAGAGTGTCAGAGAGTGTCAGAGAGTGATAGAGAGTGTCTGAGAGTGTCAGAGAGTGTCAGAGAGTGTCAGAGAGTGTCTGAGAGTGTCTGAGAGTGGCAGAGAGTGATATAGAGTGTCTGAGAGTGTCTGAGAGTGTCAGAGTGTGTCAGAGAGTGATAGAGAGTGTCTGAGACTGTCAGAGAGCGTCAGAGTGTGTCAGAGTGTGTCAGAGTGTGTCAGATTGTGTCAGAGAGCGATAGAGATTGATAGAGAGTGTTTGAGAGTGTCAGAGAGTGTCTGAGTGTGTCAGAGAGTGTCAGAGAGTGATAGAGAGTGTCTGAGAGTGTCAGAGAGAATCTGAGAGTGTCAGAGAGTGTCAGAGAGTGATAGAGAGTGTCAGAGAGTGATAGAGAGTGTCTCAGAGTTTCAGAGAGAGTCTGAGAGTGTCAGAGAGTTTCAGAGAGTGATAGTGAGTGTCAGAGAGTGATAGAGAGTGTCTGAGAGTGTCAGACAGAGTCTGAGAGTGTCTGAGAGTGTGAGAGAGTGTCAGAGTGTGTCAGAGAGAGCCAGAGAGCGATTGAGAGTGTCTGAGAGTGTCAGAGGGTGTCTGAGAGTGTCAGAGTGTGTCAGAGAGTGTCAGAGAGTGATAGAGAGTGATAGAGAGTGATAGAGAGTGATACAGAGTGATAGAGAGTGTCTGAGAGTGTCTGAGAGTGATAGAGTGATACAGAGTGATAGAGAGTGTCTGAGAGTGTCAGAGAGCATCTGAAAGTGTCAGAGAGTGTCAGAGAGTGTCAGAGAGTGATACAGAGTGTTAGAGAGAGTCTGAGAGTGTCAGAGAGTGTCAGAGATTGATAGAGAGTGTCAGCGAGTGATAGAGAGTGTCTGAGAGTGTCAGAGAGTGTCAGAGAGAGTCTGAGAGAGTCTGAGAGTTTCTGAGAGTGTGAGAGAGTGTCAGAGTGTGTCAGAGAGAGCCAGAGAGTGATTGAGAGTGTCTGAGAGTATCAGAGGGTGTCTGAGAGTGTCAGAGAGTTTCAGAGAGTGTCAGAGAGTGATAGAGAGTGTCTGAGACTGTCAGAGAGTGTCTGAGAGTTTCAGAGAGTGTCAGAGAGTGATAGAGAGTGTCTGAGAGTGAAAGAGAGAATCTGAGAGTGTCCGAGAGTGTTAGAGAGTGTCAGAGAGTGTGAGAGTGTGTCAGAGAGTAATAGAGAGTGATAGAGAGTGTCAGAGAGTGTCATAGAGTGATAGAGAGTGTCAAAGAGTGTCAGAGAGAGATAGAAAGTGCTTGAATGTGTCTGAGAGTGTCAGAGAGTGTCAGAGAGTGTCAGAGAGTGTCAGAGAGTGATAAAGAGTGATAGAGAGTGTCTGAGAGTGTCAGAGTGCGTCAGAGAGTGTCAGAGAGTGATAGAGTGTGATAGAGAGTATCAGAGAGTGTCATTGCGTGATAGAGAGTGTCAGAGAGTTTCAGAGAGTGATAGAGAGTGTCAGAGAGTGATAGAGAGTGTCAGAAAGTGGTAGAGAGTGATAGAGAGCGTCTGAGAGTGTCCGACAGTTTCAGAGAGTGAGAGAGAGTGTCAGAGAGTGATATAGAGTGATAGTGAGTGTCTGAGAGTGTGAGAGAGTGTCAGAGTGTGTCAGGGAGAGCCAGAGAGTGATTGAGAGTGTCTGAGAGTGTCAGAGAGTGTCAGAGAGTGTCAGAGAGTGATACAGAGTGGTACAGTGTGAGAGAGATTGTCTGAGAGTGTCAGTGAGTGTCAGAGAGCGATATCGAGTGTCTGAGAGTGTCTGAGAGTGTCTGAGAGTGGAAGAGAGTGATATAGAGTGTCTGAGAGTTTCTGAGAGTGTCTGACAGTGTCAGAGATTGTCAGAGTGTGTCAGAGAGTGTCAGAGAGTGTTAGAGAGTGTGTGAGACTGTCAGAGAGCGTCAGAGTGTGTCAGAGTGTGTCAGATTGTGTCAGAGAGCTATAGAGATTGATAGAGAGTGTTTGAGAGTGTCAGATAGTGATAGAGAGTGTCTGAGAGTGTCAGAGAGAATCTGAGAGTGTCAGAGAGTGTCAGAGAGTGATAGAGAGTGTCAGAGAGTGATAGAGAGTGTCTGAGAGTGGCTGAGAGTGTCAGAGTGAGTCTGAGAGTGTCAGAGAGTGATAGAGAGTGTCTGAGAGTGAAAGAGAGTGTCTGAGAGTGTGAGAGAGTGTCAAAGTGTGTCAGAGAGTGATAGAGAGCGATACAGAGTGATAGAGAGTGTCTGAGAGTGTCTGAGAGTGTCAGAGAGTGTCTGAGAGTGTCTGAGAGTGTCAGAGAGTTTCTGAGAGTGTCAGAGAGTGTCAGAGAGTGTCAGAGAATGTCAGAGAGTGTCAGAGAGTGTCAGCGAGTGTCAGAGAGTGATAGAGAGTGTCTGAGAGTGTCAGAGAGTGTCAGAGAGTGTCAGAGAGTGTCAGAGAGTGACAGAGAGTGTCTGCGAGTGTCAGTGATTGTCAGAGAGTGATATAGAGTGTCTGAGAGTGTCTGAGAGTGGCAGAGAGTGATATAGAGTGTATGAGAGTATCTGAGAGTGTCTGAGAGTGGCAGAGAGTGATATAGAGTGTATGAGAGTGTCTGAGAGTGTCAGAGTGTGTCAGAGAGTGATAGAGAGTGTCTGAGACTGTCAGAGAGCGTCAGAGTGTGTCAGAGTGTGTCAGAGTGTGTCAGAGTGTGTCAGATTGTGTCAGATTGTGTCAGAGAGCGATAGAGATTGATAGAGAGTGTTTGAGAGTGTCAGAGAGTGTCTGAGTGTGTCAGAGAGTGTCAGAGAGTGATTGAGAGTGTCTGAGAGTGTCAGAGAGAATCTGAGAGAGTCAGAGAGTGTCAGAGAGTGATAGAGAGAGTCAGAGAGTGATAGAGAGTGTCTCAGAGTGTCAGAGAGAGTCTGAGAGTGTCAGAGAGTGTCAGAGAGTGATAGAGAGTGTCAGAGAGTGATAGAGAGTGTCTGAGAGTGTCAGAGAGAGTCTGAGAGTGTCTGAGAGTGATAGAGAGTGATAGAGAGTGATAGAGAGTGTCTGAGAGTGTCAGAGTGCATCTGAGAGTGTCAGAGAGTGTCAGAGAGTGATACAGAGTGATAGAGAGTGTCTGAGAGTGTCAGAGAGCATCTGAGAGTGTCAGAGAGTGTCAGAGAGTGTCAGAGAGTGTCAGAGAGTGATACAGAGGGATACAGAGTGATAGAGATTGACTGAGAGTGTCAGTGAGTGTCTGAGAGCGATATCGAGTGTCTGAGAGTGTCTGAGAGTGGAAGAGAGTGGAGGAGAGTGATATAGAGTGTCTGAGAGTGTCTGAGAGTGTCAGAGATTGTCAGAGAGTGTCAGAGAGTGATAGAGAGTGTCAGAGAGTGATAGAGATTGTGTGAGACTGTCAGAGAGCGTCAGAGTGTGTCAGAGTGTGTCAGATTGTGTCAGAGAGCTATAGAGATTGATAGAGAGTGTTTGAGAGTGTCAGATAGTGATAGAGAGTGTCTGAGAGTGTCAGAGAGAATCTGAGAGTGTCAGAGAATGTCAGAGAGTGTCAGAGAGTGTCAGCGAGTGTCAGAGAGTGATACAGAGTGATATAGAGTGTCAGAGAGTGTCAGATAGTGATAGAGAGTGTCAGAGAGTGTCAGAGAGTGTCAGAGAGTGACAGAGAGTGTCTGCGAGTGTCAGTGATTGTCAGAGAGTGATATAGAGTGTCTGAGAGTGTCTGAGAGTGGCAGAGAGTGATATAGAGTGTCTGAGAGTGTCTGAGAGTGTCAGAGTGTGTCAGAGAGTGATAGAGAGTGTCTGAGACTGTCAGAGAGCGTCAGAGTGTGTCAGAGTGTGTCAGAGTGTGTCAGATTGTGTCAGAGAGCAATAGAGATTGATAGAGAGTGTTTGAGAGTGTCAGAGAGTGTCTGAGTGTGTCAGAGAGTGTCAGAGAGTGACAGAGAGTGTCTGAGAGTGTCAGAGAGAATCTGAGAGTGTCAGAGAGTGTCAGAGAGTGATAGAGAGTGTCAGAGAGTGATAGAGAGTGTCTCAGAGTGTCAGAGAGAGTCTGAGAGTGTCAGAGAGTGTCAGAGAGTGATAGAGAGTGTCAGAGAGTGATAGAGAGTGATAGAGAGAGTCTGAGAGTGTCAGAGAGTGTCAGAGAGTGATAGAGAGTGATACAGAGTGATAGAGAGAGTCTGAGAGTGTCAGAGTGTGTCAGAGAGTGATAGAGAGTGTCAGCGAGTGATAGAGAGTGTCTGAGAGTGTCAGAGAGAGTCTGAGAGTGTCTGAGAGTGTGAGAGAGTGTCAGAGTGTGTCAGAGAGAGCCAGAGAGTGATTGAGAGTGTCTGAGATTGTCAGAGGGTGTCTGAGAGTGTCAAAGTGTGTCAGAGAGTGTCAGAGAGTGATAGAGTGTGATAGAGAGTGATACAGAGTGATAGAGAGTGTCTGAGAGTGTCTGAGAGTGATAGAGAGTGATACAGAGTGATAGAGAGTGTCTGAGAGTGTCAAAGAGCATCTGAGAGTTTCAGAGAGTGTCAGAGAGTGTCAGAGAGTGATACAGAGTGTTAGAGAGAGTCTGAGAGTGTCAGAGAGTGTCAGAGAGTGATAGAGAGTGTCAGCGAGTGATAGAGAGTGTCAGAGAGAGTCTGAGAGAGTCTGAGAGGGTCTGAGAGTGTGAGAGAGTGTCAGAGTGTGTCAGAGAGAGCCAGAGAGTGATTGAGAGTGTCTGAGAGTGTCAGAGGGTGTCTGAGAATGTCAGAGAGTGTCAGAGAGTTTCAGAGAGTGATAGAGAGTGATACAGAGTGATACAGAGTGATAGAGAGTGATACAGAGTGATAGAGAGTGTCTGAGAGTGTCTGAGATTGATAGAGAGTGATACAGAGTGATAGAGAGTGTCAGAGAGTGTCAGAGAGTGATATAGAGTGTCAGAGAGTGATAGAGAGTGTCTGAGACTGTCAGAGAGTGTCTGAGAGTTTCAGAGAGAATCTGAGAGTGTCAGAGAGTGTCAGAGAGTGATAGAGAGTGTCAGAGAGTGATAGAGAGTGTCTGAGAGTGTCAGAGAGAATCTGAGAGTGTCTGAGAGTGTGAGCGAGTGTCAGAGTGTGTCAGAGAGAGCCAGAGAGTGATTGAGAGTGTCTGAGAGTGTCAGAGGGTGTCTGAGAGTGTCAGAGAGTGTTAGAGAGTGTCAGAGAATGTCTGAGAGTGTCAGAGAGTGATACAGAGTGATACAGAGTGATACAGAGTGATAGAGATTGACTGAGAGTGTCAGTGAGTGTCAGAGAGCGATATCGAGTGTCTGAGAGTGTCTGAGAGTGTCTGAGAGTGGAAGAGAGTGATATAGAGTGTCTGAGAGTGTCTGAGAGTGTCTGAGAGTGTCAGAGATTGTCAGAGAGTGTCAGAGAGTGATAGAGAGTGTCAGAGAGTGATAGAGATTGTGTGAGACTGTCAGAGAGCGTCAGAGTGTGTCAGAGTGTGTCAGATTGTGTCAGATTGTGTCAGAGAGCTATAGAGATTGATAGAGAGTGTTTGAGAGTGTCAGATAGTGATAGAGAGTGTCTGAGAGTGTCAGAGAGAATCTGAGAGTGTCAGAGAATGTCAGAGAGTGTCAGAGAGTGTCAGCGAGTGTCAGAGAGTGATACAGAGTGATATAGAGTGTCAGAGAGTGTCAGAGAGTGATAGAGAGTGTCAGAGAGTGTCAGAGAGTGTCAGAGAGTGACTGAGAGTGTCTGCGAGTGTCAGTGATTGTCAGAGAGTGATATAGAGTGTCTGAGAGTGTCTGAGAGTGGCAGAGAGTGATATAGAGTGTCTGAGAGTGTCTGAGAGTGTCAGAGTGTGTCAGAGAGTGATAGAGAGTGTCTGAGACTGTCAGAGAGCGTCAGAGTGTGTCAGAGTGTGTCAGAGTGTGTCAGATTGTGTCAGAGAGCAATAGAGATTGATAGAGAGTGTTTGAGACTGTCAGAGAGTGTCTGAGTGTGTCAGAGAGTGTCAGAGAGTGATAGAGAGTGTCTGAGAGTGTCAGAGAGAATCTGAGAGTGTCAGAGAGTGTCAGAGAGTGATAGAGAGTGCCAGAGAGTGATAGAGAGTGTCTCAGAGTTTCAGAGAGAGTCTGAGAGTGTCAGAGAGTGTCAGAGAGTGATAGAGAGTGTCAGAGAGTGATAGAGAGTGATAGAGAGAGTCTGAGAGTGTCAGAGAGTGTCAGAGAGTGATAGAGAGTGATACAGAGTGATCGAGAGAGTCTGAGAGTGTCAGAGAGTGATATAGAGTGTCTGAGAGTGTCAGCGAGTGATAGAGAGTGTCTGAGAGTGTCAGAGAGAGTCTGAGAGTGTCTGAGAGTGTGAGAGAGTGTCAGAGTGTGTCAGAGAGAGCCAGAGAGTGATTGAGAGTGTCTGAGATTGTCAGAGGGTGTCTGAGAGTGTCAGAGTGTGTCAGAGAGTGTCAGAGAGTGATAGAGTGTGATAGAGAGTGATACAGAGTGATAGAGAGTGTCTGAGAGTGTCAAAGAGCATCTGAGAGTTTCAGAGAGTGTCAGAGAGTGTCAGAGAGTGATACAGAGTGTTAGAGAGAGTCTGAGAGTGTCAGAGAGTGTCAGAGAGTGATAGAGAGTGTCAGCGAGTGATAGAGAGTGTCTGAGAGTGTCAGAGAGTGTCAGAGAGAGTCTGAGAGAGTCTGAGAGGGTCTGAGAGTGTGAGAGAGTGTCAGAGTGTGTCAGAGAGAGCCAGAGAGTGATTGAGAGTGTCTGAGAGTGTCAGAGGGTGTCTGAGAGTGTCAGAGAGTTTCAGAGAGTGATAGAGAGTGATACAGAGTGATACAGAGTGATAGAGAGTGATACAGAGTGATAGAGAGTGTCTGAGAGTGTCTGAGATTGATAGAGAGTGATACAGAGTGATAGAGAGTGTCAGAGAGTGTCAGAGAGTGATATAGAGTGTCAGAGAGTGATAGAGAGTGTCTGAGACTGTCAGAGAGTGTCTGAGAGTTTCAGAGAGAATCTGAGAGTGTCAGAGAGTGTCAGAGAGTGATAGAGAGTGTCAGAGAGTGACAGAGAGTGTCTGAGAGTGTCAGAGAGAATCTGAGAGTGTCTGAGAGTGTGAGCGAGTGTCAGAGTGTGTCAGAGAGAGCCAGAGAGTGATTGAGAGTGTCTGAGAGTGTCAGAGGGTGTCTGAGAGGGTCAGAGAGTGTCAGAGAGTGTCAGAGAGTGTCAGAGAGTGTCAGAGAGTGATAGAGAGTGATAGAGAGTGATACCGAGTGATAGAGAGTGTCTGAGAGTGTCAGAGAGTGTCAGAGAGTGATAGAGAGTGTCTGAGAGTGTCAGAGAGTGTCAGAGAGTGTCAGAGAGTGATAGAGAGTGTCAGAGAGTGTCAGAGAGTGTCAGAGAGTGTCAGAGAGTGAAAGAGAGTGTCTGAGAGTGTCAGAGAGTGTCAAAGAGTGATATAGAGTGTCAAAGAGTGTCAGAGAGAGATAGAAAGTGATTGAATGTGTCTGAGAGTGTCAGAGAGTGTCAGAGAGTGCCAGAGAGTGATAAAGAGTGATAGAGAGTGTCAGAGAGTGTCAGAGAGAGATAGAAAGTGATTGAATGTGTCTGAGAGTGTCAGAGAGTGTCAGAGAGTGCCAGAGAGTGATAAAGAGTGATAGAGAGTGTCAGAGAGTGTTAGAGTGTGTCAGAGAGTGTCAGAGAGTGTCAGAGAGTGAGAGAGAGTGATAGAGAGTGTCAGAGAGTGTCATTGAGTGATGGAGTGTCAGAGAGTTTCAGAGAGTGATAGAGACTTTCAGAGAGTGATAGAGAGTGTCAGAAAGTGATAGAGAGTGATAGAGAGTGTCAGAGAGAGATAGAGATCATCTGAGAGTGTCAGAGAGTGTCAGAGAGTGTCAGAGAGTGATAGAGAGTGATAGGGAGTGTCAGAGAGTGTCATTGAGTGTCAGAGAGTGTCAGAGAATTTCAGAGAGTGATAGAGAGTGACAGAGAGTGATAGAGAGTGTCAGAGAGTGATAGAGAGTGATAGAGAGTGATAGTGAGTGTCTGAGAGTGTCTGAGAGTGTTAGAGATTGTCAGAGTGTGTCAGAGAGTGATAGAGAGTGTCTGAGACTGTCAGAGAGTGTCAGAGAGTGATAGATAGTGATAGAGAGTGTCAGAGAGTGTCAGAGAGTGATAGAGAGTGTCAGAGAGTGGCATTGAGTGAGAGAGAGTGTCAGAGAGTTTCCGAGAGTGATAGAGATTGTCAGAGAGTGATAGAGAGTGTCAGAAAGTGATAGAGATTGATAGAGAGTGTCAGAGATTGATAGAGAGTGATAGAGAGTGTCAGAGTGTGATAGAGAGTGATAGTGAGTGTCAGAGAGTGATAGAGAGTGATAGGGAGTTTCAGAGAGTGTCATTGAGTGTCAGAGAGGGTCAGAGAGTTTCAGAGAGTGATAGAGAGTGTCAGAGATTGATAGAGAGTGATAGAGAGTGTCAGAGAGTGATAGAGAGTGATAGTGAGTGTCTGAGAGTGCCACAGAATGTCAGAGAGTGATAGAGAGTGATAGGGAGTTTCTGAGAGTGTCAGAGAGTGTCAGAGAGTGTCAGAGAGTGATAGTGAGTGATAGAGAGTGTCTGAGAGTTTCTGAGAGTGTCAGAGAGTGTCAGAGAGTGATAGAGAGTGTCTGAGAGTGTCAGAGAGTGTCTGAGAGTGTCTGAGAGTGTGAGAGAGTGTCAGAGTTGTCAGAGAGAGCCAGAGAGTGTTTGAGAGTGTCAGAGGGTGTCTGAGAGTGTCAGAGAGTGTCAGAGAGTGATAGAGAGTGTCTGAGAGTGTCTGAGAGTGTCAGAGAGTGAAAGAGAGTGTCTGAGAGTGTCTGAGAGTGATATAGAGTGTCAAAGAGTGTCAGAGAGAGATAGAAAGTGATTGAATGTGTCTGAGAGTGTCAGAGAATGTCAGAGAGTGCCAGAGAGTGATAAAGAGTGATAGAGAGTGTCAGAGAGTGAAAGAGAGTGTCTGAGAGTGTCAGAGAGTGTCAAAGAGTGATAGAGAGTGTCAAAGAGTGTCAGAGAGAGATAGAAAGTGATTGAATGTGTCTGAGAGTGTCAGAGAGTGTCAGAGAGTGATAGAGAGTGATACAGAGTGATAGAGAGTGTCTGAGAGTGTCAGAGAGTGTCAGAGAGTGTCAGAGAGTGTCAGAGAGTGATAGAGAGTGTCAGAGAGTGTCAGAGAGTGTCAGAGAGTGTCAGAGAGTGCCAGAGAGTGATAAAGAGTGATAGAGAGTCTCAGAGAGTGTCAGAGAGAGATAGAAAGTGATTGAATGTGTCTGAGAGTGTCAGAGAATGTCAGAGAGTGCCAGAGAGTGATAAAGAGTGATAGAGAGTGTCAGAGAGTGTCAGAGAGTGAAAGAGAGTGTCTGAGAGTGTCAGAGAGTGTCAGAGAGTGTCAAAGAGTGATAGAGAGTGTCAAAGAGTGTCAGAGAGAGATAGAAAGTGATTGAATGTGTCTGAGAGTGTCAGAGAGTGTCAGAGAGTGATAGAGAGTGATACAGAGTGATAGAGAGTGTCTGAGAGTGTCAGAGAGTGTCTGAGAGTGATAGAGAGTGTCTGAGAGTGTCAGAGTTGTCAGAGAGAGCCAGAGAGTGATAGAGAGTGTCTGAGAGTGTCTGAGAGTGTCTGAGAGTTTCTGAGAGTGTGAGAGAGTGTCAGAGTGTGTCAGAGAGAGCCAGAGAGTGATTGAGAGTGTCTGAGAGTATCAGAGGGTGTCTGAGAGTGTCAGAGAGTTTCAGAGAGTGTCAGAGAGTGATAGAGAGTGTCTGAGACTGTCAGAGAGTGTCTGAGAGTTTCAGAGAGTGTCAGAGAGTGATAGAGAGTGTCTGAGAGTGAAAGAGAGAATCTGAGAGTGTCCGAGAGTGTTAGAGAGTGTCAGAGAGTGTGAGAGTGTGTCAGAGAGTAATAGAGAGTGATAGAGAGTGTCAGAGAGTGTCATAGAGTGATAGAGAGTGTCAAAGAGTGTCAGAGAGAGATAGAAAGTGCTTGAATGTATCTGAGAGTGTCAGAGAGTGTCAGAGTGTGTCAGAGTGTGTCAGAGTGTGTCAGATTGTGTCAGAGAGCAATAGAGATTGATAGAGAGTGTTTGAGACTGTCAGAGAGTGTCTGAGTGTGTCAGAGAGTGTCAGAGAGTGATAGAGAGTGTCTGAGAGTGTCAGAGAGAATCTGAGAGTGTCTCAGAGTGTCAGAGAGAGTCTGAGAGTGTCAGAGAGTGTCAGAGAGTGATAGAGAGTGTCTGAGACTGTCAGAGAGCGTCAGAGTGTGTCAGAGTGTGTCAGAGTGTGTCAGATTGTGTCAGAGAGCAATAGAGATTGATAGAGAGTGTTTGAGAGTGTCAGAGAGTGTCTGAGTGTGTCAGAGAGTGTCAGAGAGTGATAGAGAGTGTCTGAGAGTGTCTGAGAGTGGCAGAGAGTGATATAGAGTGTCTGAGATTGTCTGAGAGTGTCAGAGTGTGTCAGAGAGTGATAGAGAGTGTCTGAGACTGTCAGAGAGCGTCAGAGTGTGTCAGAGTGTGTCAGAGTGTGTCAGATTGTGTCAGAGAGCAATAGAGATTGATAGAGAGTGTTTGAGAGTGTCAGAGAGTGTCTGAGTGTGTCAGAGAGTGTCAGAGAGTGATAGAGAGTGTCTGAGAGTGTCAGAGAGAATCTGAGAGTGTCAGAGAGTGTCAGAGAGTGATAGAGAGTGTCAGAGAGTGATAGAGAGTGTCTCAGAGTGTCAGAGAGAGTCTGAGAGTGTCAGAGAGTGTCAGAGAGTGATAGAGAGTGTCAGAGAGTGATAGAGAGTGATAGAGAGAGTCTGAGAGTGTCAGAGAGTGTCAGAGAGTGATAGAGAGTGATACAGAGTGATAGAGAGAGTCTGAGAGTGTCAGAGAGTGTCAGAGAGTGATAGAGAGTGTCAGCGAGTGATAGAGAGTGTCTGAAAGTGTCAGAGAGAGTCTGAGAGTGTCTGAGAGTGTCAGAGAGTGTCAGAGTGTGTCAGAGAGAGCCAGAGAGTGATTGAGAGTGTCTGAGATTGTCAGAGGGTGTCTGAGAGTGTCAGAGAGTGTCAGAGAGTGTCAGAGAGTGTCTGAGAGTGTCAGAGAGTGTCAGAGAGTGTCAGAGAGTGATAGAGAGTGATAGAGAGTGATACAGAGTGATAGAGAGTGTCTGAGAGTGTCAGAGAGTGTCAGAGAGTGATAGAGAGTGTCTGAGAGTGTCAGAGAGTGTCAGAGAGTGTCAGAGAGTGATAGAGAGTGTCAGAGAGTGTCAGAGAGTGTCAGAGAGTGTCAGAGAGTGAAAGAGAGTGTCTGAGAGTGTCAGAGAGTGTCAAAGAGTGATATAGAGTGTCAAAGAGTGTCAGAGAGAGATAGAAAGTGATTGAATGTGTCTGAGAGTGTCAGAGAGTGTCAGAGAGTGCCAGAGAGTGATAAAGAGTGATAGAGAGTGTCAGAGAGTGTCAGAGAGAGATAGAAAGTGATTGAATGTGTCTGAGAGTGTCAGAGAGTGTCAGAGAGTGCCAGAGAGTGATAAAGAGTGATAGAGAGTTTCAGAGAGTGTTAGAGTGTGTCAGAGAGTGTCAGAGAGTGTCAGAGAGTGATAGAGAGTGATAGAGAGTGTCAGAGAGTGTCATTGAGTGATGGAGTGTCAGAGAGTTTCAGAGAGTGATAGAGACTTTCAGAGAGTGATAGAGAGTGTCAGAAAGTGATAGAGAGTGATAGAGAGTGTCAGAGAGTGATAGAGATCATCTGAGAGTGTCAGAGAGTGTCAGAGAGTGTCAGAGAGTGATAGAGAGTGATAGGGAGTGTCAGAGAGTGTCATTGAGTGTCAGAGAGTGTCAGAGAATTTCAGAGAGTGATAGAGAGTGACAGAGAGTGATAGAGAGTGTCAGAGAGTGATAGAGAGTGATAGAGAGTGATAGTGAGTGTCTGAGAGTGTCTGAGAGTGTTAGAGATTGTCAGAGTGTGTCAGAGAGTGATAGAGAGTGTCTGAGACTGTCAGAGAGTGTCAGAGAGTGATAGATAGTGATAGAGAGTGTCAGAGAGTGTCAGAGAGTGATAGAGAGTGTCAGAGAGTGGCATTGAGTGAGAGAGAGTGTCAGAGAGTTTCCGAGAGTGATAGAGATTGTCAGAGAGTGATAGAGAGTGTCAGAAAGTGATAGAGATTGATAGAGAGTGTCAGAGATTGATAGAGAGTGATAGAGAGTGTCAGAGTGTGATAGAGAGTGATAGTGAGTGTCAGAGAGTGATAGAGAGTGATAGGGAGTTTCAGAGAGTGTCATTGAGTGTCAGAGAGGGTCAGAGAGTTTCAGAGAGTGATAGAGAGTGTCAGAGATTGATAGAGAGTGATAGAGAGTGTCAGAGAGTGATAGAGAGTGATAGTGAGTGTCTGAGAGTGCCACAGAATGTCAGAGAGTGATAGAGAGTGATAGGGAGTTTCTGAGAGTGTCAGAGAGTGTCAGAGAGTGTCAGAGAGTGATAGTGAGTGATAGAGAGTGTCTGAGAGTTTCTGAGAGTGTCAGAGAGTGTCAGAGAGTGATAGAGAGTGTCTGAGAGTGTCAGAGAGTGTCTGAGAGTGTCTGAGAGTGTGAGAGAGTGTCAGAGTTGTCAGAGAGAGCCAGAGAGTGTTTGAGAGTGTCTGAGGGTGTCTGAGAGTGTCAGAGAGTGTCAGAGAGTGATAGAGAGTGTCTGAAAGTGTCTGAGAGTGTCAGAGAGTGATAGAGAGTGTCTGAGACTGTCAGTGAGTGTCTGAGAGTTTCAGAGAGAATCTGAGAGTGTCAGAGAGTGTCAGAGAGTGATAGAGAGTGTCTGAGAGTGTCAGAGAGAATCTGAGAGTGTCTGAGAGTGTGAGCGAGTGTCAGAGTGTGTCAGAGAGAGCCAGAGAGTGATTGAGAGTGTCTGAGAGTGTCAGAGGGTGTCTGAGAGTGTCAGAGAGTGTCAGAGAGTGTCAGAGAGTGTCTGAGAGTGTCAGAGAGTGTCAGAGAGTGTCAGAGAGTGATAGAGAGTGATAGAGAGTGATACAGAGTGATAGAGAGTGTCTGAGAGTATCAGAGAGTGTCAGAGAGTGATAGAGAGTGTCAGAGAGTGTCAGAGAGTGTCAGAGAGTGAAAGAGAGTTTCTGAGAGTGTCAGAGAGTGTCAAAGAGTGATATAGAGTGTCAAAGAGTGTCAGAGAGAGATAGAAAGTGATTGAATGTGTCTGAGAGTGTCAGAGAGTGTCAGAGAGTGCCAGAGAGTGATAAAGAGTGATAGAGTGTGTCAGAGAGTGTCAGAGAGAGATAGAAAGTGATTGAATGTGTCTGAGAGTGTCAGAGAGTGTCAGAGAGTGCCAGAGAGTGATAAAGAGTGATAGAGAGTGTCAGAGAGTGTTAGAGTGTGTCAGAGAGTGTCAGAGAGTGATAGAGAGTGTCTGAGAGTTTCGGAGAGTGTCAGAGAGTGTCAGAGAGTGATAGAGAGTGTCTGAGAGTGTCAGAGAGTGTCTGAGAGTGTCTGAGAGTGTGAGAGAGTTTCAGAGTTGTCAGAGAGAGCCAGAGAGTGTTTGAGAGTGTCTGAGGGTGTCTGAGAGTGTCAGAGAGTGATAGAGAGTGTCTGAGAGTGTCTGAGAGTGTCTGAGAGTGTCAGAGAGTGAAAGAGAGTGTCTGAGAGTGTCAGAGAGTGTCTGAGAGTGATATAGAGTGTCAAAGAGTGTCAGAGAGAGATAGAAAGTGATTGAATGTGTCTGAGAGTGTCAGAGAATGTCAGAGAGTGCCAGAGAGTGATAAAGAGTGATAGAGAGTGTCAGAGAGTGAAAGAGAGTGTCTGAGAGTGTCAGAGAGTGTCAAAGAGTGATAGAGAGTGTCAAAGAGTGTCAGAGAGAGATAGAAAGTGATTGAATGTGTCTGAGAGTGTCAGAGAGTGTCAGAGAGTGATAGAGAGTGATACAGAGTGATAGAGAGTGTCTGAGAGTGTCAGAGAGTGTCAGAGAGTGTCAGAGAGTGTCAGAGAGTGATAGAGAGTATCAGAGAGTGTCAGAGAGTGTCAGAGAGTGTCAGAGAGTGCCAGAGAGTGATAAAGAGTGATAGAGAGTGTCAGAGAGTGTCAGAGAGTGAAAGAGAGTGTCTGAGAGTGTCAGAGAGTGTCTGAGAGTGATATAGAGTGTCAAAGAGTGTCAGAGAGAGATAGAAAGTGATTGAATGTGTCTGAGAGTGTCAGAGAATGTCAGAGAGTGCCAGAGAGTGATAAAGAGTGATAGAGAGTGTCAGAGAGTGTCAGAGAGTGAAAGAGAGTGTCTGAGAGTGTCAGAGAGTGTCAAAGAGTGATAGAGAGTGTCAAAGAGTGTCAGAGAGAGATAGAAAGTGATTGAATGTGTCTGAGAGTGTCAGAGAGTGTCAGAGAGTGATAGAGAGTGATACAGAGTGATAGAGAGTGTCTGAGAGTGTCAGAGAGTGTCTGAGAGTGATAGAGAGTGTCTGAGAGTGTCAGAGAGTGTCAGAGAGTGTCAGAGTTGTCAGAGAGAGCCAGAGAGTGATAGAGAGTGTCTGAGAGTGTCTGAGAGTGTCTGAGAGTTTCTGAGAGTGTGAGAGAGTGTCAGAGTGTGTCAGAGAGAGCCAGAGAGTGATTGAGAGTGTCTGAGAGTATCAGAGGGTGTCTGAGAGTGTCAGAGAGTTTCAGAGAGTGTCAGAGAGTGATAGAGAGTGTCTGAGACTGTCAGAGAGTGTCTGAGAGTTTCAGAGAGTGTCAGAGAGTGATAGAGAGTGTCTGAGAGTGAAAGAGAGAATCTGAGAGTGTCCGAGAGTGTTAGAGAGTGTCAGAGAGTGTGAGAGTGTGTCAGAGAGTAATAGAGAGTGATAGAGAGTGTCAGAGAGTGTCATAGAGTGATAGAGAGTGTCAAAGAGTGTCAGAGAGAGATAGAAAGTGCTTGAATGTATCTGAGAGTGTCAGAGAGTGTCAGAGAGTGTCAGAGAGTGTCAGAGAGTGATAAAGAGTGATAGAGAGTGTCTGAGAGTGTCAGAGTGCGTCAGAGAGTGTCAGAGAGTGATAGAGTGTGATAGAGAGTATCAGAGAGTGTCATTGCGTGATAGAGAGTGTCAGAGAGTTTCAGAGAGTGATAGAGAGTGTCAGAGAGTGATAGAGAGTGTCAGAAAGTGGTAGAGAGTGATAGAGAGCGTCTGAGAGTGTCCGACAGTTTCAGAGAGTGAGAGAGAGTGTCAGAGAGTGATATAGAGTGAAAGAGAGTGTCTGAGAGTGTCAGAGAGTGTCTGAGAGTGATATAGAGTGTCAAAGAGTGTCAGAGAGAGATAGAAAGTGATTGAATGTGTCTGAGAGTGTCAGAGAATGTCAGAGAGTGCCAGAGAGTGATAAAGAGTGATAGAGAGTGTCAGAGAGTGAAAGAGAGTGTCTGAGAGTGTCAGAGAGTGTCAAAGAGTGATAGAGAGTGTCAAAGAGTGTCAGAGAGAGATAAAAAGTGATTGAATGTGTCTGAGAGTGTCAGAGAGTGTCAGAGAGTGATAGAGAGTGATACAGAGTGATAGAGAGTGTCTGAGAGTGTCAGAGAGTGTCAGAGAGTGTCAGAGAGTGTCAGAGAGTGATAGAGAGTATCAGAGAGTGTCAGAGAGTGTCAGAGAGTGTCAGAGAGTGCCAGAGAGTGATAAAGAGTGATAGAGAGTGTCAGAGAGTGTCAGAGAGTGAAAGAGAGTGTCTGAGAGTGTCAGAGAGTGTCTGAGAGTGATATAGAGTGTCAAAGAGTGTCAGAGAGAGATAGAAAGTGATTGAATGTGTCTGAGAGTGTCAGAGAATGTCAGAGAGTGCCAGAGAGTGATAAAGAGTGATAGAGAGTGTCAGAGAGTGTCAGAGAGTGAAAGAGAGTGTCTGAGAGTGTCAGAGAGTGTCAAAGAGTGATAGAGAGTGTCAAAGAGTGTCAGAGAGAGATAGAAAGTGATTGAATGTGTCTGAGAGTGTCAGAGAGTGTCAGAGAGTGATAGAGAGTGATACAGAGTGATAGAGAGTGTCTGAGAGTGTCAGAGAGTGTCTGAGAGTGATAGAGAGTGTCTGAGAGTGTCAGAGAGTGTCAGAGAGTGTCAGAGTTGTCAGAGAGAGCCAGAGAGTGATAGAGAGTGTCTGAGAGTGTCTGAGAGTGTCTGAGAGTTTCTGAGAGTGTGAGAGAGTGTCAGAGTGTGTCAGAGAGAGCCAGAGAGTGATTGAGAGTGTCTGAGAGTATCAGAGGGTGTCTGAGAGTGTCAGAGAGTTTCAGAGAGTGTCAGAGAGTGATAGAGAGTGTCTGAGACTGTCAGAGAGTGTCTGAGAGTTTCAGAGAGTGTCAGAGAGTGATAGAGAGTGTCTGAGAGTGAAAGAGAGAATCTGAGAGTGTCCGAGAGTGTTAGAGAGTGTCAGAGAGTGTGAGAGTGTGTCAGAGAGTAATAGAGAGTGATAGAGAGTGTCAGAGAGTGTCATAGAGTGATAGAGAGTGTCAAAGAGTGTCAGAGAGAGATAGAAAGTGCTTGAATGTATCTGAGAGTGTCAGAGAGTGTCAGAGAGTGTCAGAGAGTGTCAGAGAGTGATAAAGAGTGATAGAGAGTGTCTGAGAGTGTCAGAGTGCGTCAGAGAGTGTCAGAGAGTGATAGAGTGTGATAGAGAGTATCAGAGAGTGTCATTGCGTGATAGAGAGTGTCAGAGAGTTTCAGAGAGTGATAGAGAGTGTCAGAGAGTGATAGAGAGTGTCAGAAAGTGGTAGAGAGTGATAGAGAGCGTCTGAGAGTGTCCGACAGTTTCAGAGAGTGAGAGAGAGTGTCAGAGAGTGATATAGAGTGATAGTGAGTGTCTGAGAGTGTGAGAGAGTGTCAGAGTATGTCAGGGAGAGCCAGAGAGTGATTGAGAGTGTCTGAGAGTGTCAGAGAGTGTCAGAGAGTGTCAGAGAGTGATACAGAGTGATACAGAGTGAGAGAGATTGTCTGAGAGTGTCAGTGAGTGTCAGAGAGCGATATCGAGTGTCTGAGAGTGTCTGAGAGTGTCTGAGAGTGGAAGAGAGTGATATAGAGTGTCTGAGAGTGTCTGAGAGTGTCTGAGAGTGTCAGAGATTGTCAGAGTGTGTCAGAGAGTGTCAGAGAGTGTTAGAGAGTGTGTGAGACTGTCAGAGAGCGTCAGAGTGTGTCAGAGTGTGTCAGATTGTGTCAGAGAGCTATAGAGATTGATAGAGAGTGTTTGAGAGTGTCAGATAGTGATAGAGAGTGTCTGAGAGTGTCAGAGAGAATCTGAGAGTGTCAGAGAGTGTCAGAGAGTGTCAGAGAGTGATAGAGAGTGTCAGAGAGTGATAGAGAGTGTCTGAGAGTGGCTGAGAGTGTCAGAGTGAGTCTGAGAGTGTCAGAGAGTGATAGAGAGTGTCTGAGAGTGAAAGAGAGTGTCTGAGAGTGTGAGAGAGTGTCAGAGTGTGTCAGAGAGTGATAGAGAGCGATACAGAGTGATAGAGAGTGTCTGAGAGTGTCTGAGAGTGTCAGAGAGTGTCTGAGAGTGTCTGAGAGTGTCAGAGAGTTTCTGAGAGTGTCAGAGAGTGTCAGAGAGTGTCAGAGAATGTCAGAGAGTGTCAGAGAGTGTCAGCGAGTGTCAGAGAGTGATACAGAGTGATATAGAGCGTCAGAGAGTGTCAGAGAGTGTCAGAGAGTGATAGAGAGTGTCTGAGAGTGTCTGAGAGTGTCAGAGAGTGTCAGAGAGTGTCAGAGAGTGTCAGAGAGTGACAGAGAGTGTCTGCGAGTGTCAGTGATTGTCAGAGAGTGATATAGAGTGTCTGAGAGTGTCTGAGAGTGGCAGAGAGTGATATAGAGTGTCTGAGAGTGTCTGAGAGTGTCAGAGTGTGTCAGAGAGTGATAGAGAGTGTCTGAGACTGTCAGAGAGCGTCAGAGTGTGTCAGAGTGTGTCAGAGTGTGTCAGATTGTGTCAGAGAGCGATAGAGATTGATAGAGAGTGTTTGAGAGTGTCAGAGAGTGTCTGAGTGTGTCAGAGAGTGTCAGAGAGTGATAGAGAGTGTCTGAGAGTGTCAGAGAGAATCTGAGAGAGTCAGAGAGTGTCAGAGAGTGATAGAGAGAGTCAGAGAGTGATAGACAGTGTCTCAGAGTGTCAGAGAGAGTCTGAGAGTGTCAGAGAGTGTCAGAGAGTGATAGAGAGTGTCAGAGAGTGATAGAGAGTGTCTGAGAGTGTCAGAGAGAGTCTGAGAGTGTCTGAGAGTGTCTGAGAGTGTGAGAGAGTGTCAGAGTGTGTCAGAGAGAGCCAGAGAGTGATTGAGAGTGTCTGAGAGTGTCAGAGGGTGTCTGAGAGTGTCAGAGTGTGTCAGAGAGTGTCAGAGAGTGATAGAGAGTGATAGAGAGTGATAGAGAGTGATACAGAGTGATAGAGAGTGTCTGAGAGTGTCTGAGAGTGTCTGAGAGTGATAGAGAGTGATAGAGAGTGATAGAGAGTGTCTGAGAGTGTCAGAGTGCATCTGAGAGTGTCAGAGAGTGTCAGAGAGTGATACAGAGTGCTAGAGAGTGTCTGAGAGTGTCAGAGAGCATCTGAGAGTGTCAGAGAGTGTCAGAGAGTGTCAGAGAGTGATACAGAGTGATACAGAGTGATAGAGATTGACTGAGAGTGTCAGTGAGTGTCAGAGAGCGATATCGAGTGTCTGAGAGTGTCTGAGAGTGGAAGAGAGTGGAAGAGATTGATATAGAGTGTCTGAGAGTGTCTGAGAGTGTCTGAGAGTGTCAGAGATTGTCAGAGAGTGTCAGAGAGTGATAGAGAGTGTCAGAGAGTGATAGAGATTGTGTGAGACTGTCAGAGAGCGTCAGAGTGTGTCAGAGTGTGTCAGATTGTGTCAGAGAGCTATAGAGATTGATAGAGAGTGTTTGAGAGTGTCAGAGAGTGATAGAGAGTGTCTGAGAGTGTCAGAGAGTGTCAGAGAGTGTCAGAGAGTGATAGAGAGTGTCAGAGAGTGTCAGAGAGTGTCAGAGCGTGAAAGAGAGTGTCTGAGAGTGTCAGAGAGTGTCAAAGAGTGATATAGAGTGTCAAAGAGTGTCAGAGAGAGATAGAAAGTGATTGAATGTGTCTGAGAGTGTCAGAGAGTGTCAGAGAGTGCCAGAGAGTGATAAAGAGTGATAGAGAGTGTCAGAGAGTGTCAGAGAGAGATAGAAAGTGATTGAATGTGTCTGAGAGTGTCAGAGAGTGTCAGAGAGTGCCAGAGAGTGATAAAGAGTGATAGAGAGTGTCAGAGAGTGTTAGAGTGTGTCAGAGAGTGTCAGAGAGTGTCAGAGAGTGATAGAGAGTGATAGAGAGTGTCAGAGAGTGTCATTGAGTGATGGAGTGTCAGAGAGTTTCAGAGAGTGATAGAGACTTTCAGAGAGTGATAGAGAGTGTCAGAAAGTGATAGAGAGTGATAGAGAGTGTCAGAGAGTGTCAGAGAGTGTCAGAGAGTGATAGAGAGTGATAGGGAGTGTCAGAGAGTGTCATTGAGTGTCAGAGAGTGTCAGAGAATTTCAGAGAGTGATAGAGAGTGACAGAGAGTGATAGAGAGTGTCAGAGAGTGATAGAGAGTGATAGAGAGTGATAGTGAGTGTCTGAGAGTGTCTGAGAGTGTTAGAGATTGTCAGAGTGTGTCAGAGAGTGATAGAGAGTGTCTGAGACTGTCAGAGAGTGATAGATAGTGATAGAGAGTGTCAGAGAGTGTCAGAGAGTGATAGAGAGTGTCAGAGAGTGGCATTGAGTGAGAGAGAGTGTCAGAGAGTTTCCGAGAGTGATAGAGATTGTCAGAGAGTGATAGAGAGTGTCAGAAAGTGATAGAGATTGATAGAGAGTGTCAGAGATTGATAGAGAGTGATAGTGAGTGTCAGAGAGTGATAGAGAGTGATAGGGAGTTTCAGAGAGTGTCATTGAGTGTCAGAGAGGGTCAGAGAGTTTCAGAGAGTGATAGAGAGTGTCAGAGATTGATAGAGAGTGATAGAGAGTGTCAGAGAGTGATAGAGAGTGATAGTGAGTGTCTGAGAGTGCCACAGAATGTCAGAGAGTGATAGAGAGTGATAGGGAGTTTCTGAGAGTGTCAGAGAGTGTCAGAGAGTGTCAGAGAGTGATAGTGAGTGATAGAGAGTGTCTGAGAGTTTCTGAGAGTGTCAGAGAGTGTCAGAGAGTGATAGAGAGTGTCTGAGAGTGTCAGAGAGTGTCTGAGAGTGTCTGAGAGTGTCTGAGAGTGTGAGAGAGTGTCAGAGTTGTCAGAGAGAGCCAGAGAGTGTTTGAGAGTGTCTGAGGGTGTCTGAGAGTGTCAGAGAGTGTCAGAGAGTGATAGAGAGTGTCTGAGAGTGTCTGAGAGTGTCAGAGAGTGAAAGAGAGTGTCTGAGAGTGTCAGAGAGTGTCTGAGAGTGATATAGAGTGTCAAAGAGTGTCAGAGAGAGATAGAAAGTGATTGAATGTGTCTGAGAGTGTCAGAGAATGTCAGAGAGTGCCAGAGAGTGATAAAGAGTGATAGAGAGTGTCAGAGAGTGAAAGAGAGTGTCTGAGAGTGTCAGAGAGTGTCAAAGAGTGATAGAGAGTGTCAAAGAGTGTCAGAGAGAGATAGAAAGTGATTGAATGTGTCTGAGAGTGTCAGAGAGTGTCAGAGAGTGATAGAGAGTGATACAGAGTGATAGAGAGTGTCTGAGAGTGTCAGAGAGTGTCAGAGAGTGTCAGAGAGTGTCAGAGAGTGTCAGAGAGTGATAGAGAGTGTCAGAGAGTGTCAGAGAGTGTCAGAGAGTGTCAGAGAGTGCCAGAGAGTGATAAAGAGTGATAGAGAGTGTCAGAGAGTGTCAGAGAGTGAAAGAGAGTGTCTGAGAGTGTCAGAGAGTGTCTGAGAGTGATATAGAGTGTCAAAGAGTGTCAGAGAGAGATAGAAAGTGATTGAATGTGTCTGAGAGTGTCAGAGAATGTCAGAGAGTGCCAGAGAGTGATAAAGAGTGATAGAGAGTGTCAGAGAGTGTCAGAGAGTGAAAGAGAGTGTCTGAGAGTGTCAGAGAGTGTCAAAGAGTGATAGAGAGTGTCAAAGAGTGTCAGAGAGAGATAGAAAGTGATTGAATGTGTCTGAGAGTGTCAGAGAGTGTCAGAGAGTGATAGAGAGTGATACAGAGTGATAGAGAGTGTCTGAGAGTGTCAGAGAGTGTCTGAGAGTGATAGAGAGTGTCTGAGAGTGTCAGAGAGTGTCAGAGTTGTCAGAGAGAGCCAGAGAGTGATAGAGAGTGTCTGAGAGTGTCTGAGAGTGTCTGAGAGTGTCTGAGAGTGTGAGAGAGTGTCTGAGAGTGTCAGAGAGTGATAGAGAGTGATACAGAGTGATAGAGAGTGTCTGAGAGTGTCTGAGAGTGTCTGAGAGTGTGAGAGAGTGTCTGACAGTGTCTGAGAGTGTCTGAGAGAGTGAGAGAGTGTCAGAGTTGTCAGGGAGAGCCAGAGAGTGATTGAGAGTGTCTGAGAGTGTCAGAGAGTGTCTGAGAGTGTCAGAGAGTGTCAGAGAGTGTCAAAGAGTGTCAGAGAGAGATAGAAAGTGATTGAATGTGTCAGAGGCTGTCAGAGTGTGTCAGAGAGTAATAGAGAGTGATAGAGAGTGTCAGAGAGTGTCATAGAGTGATAGAGAGTGTCAAAGAGTGTCAGAGTGAGATATAAAGTGATTGAATGTGTCTGAGAGTGTCAGAGAGTGTCAGAGAGTGCCAGAGAGTGATAAAGAGTGATAAAGAGTGATAGGGAGTGTCTGAGAGTGTCTGAGAGTGTCAGAGAGTGTCAGAGTGTGTCAGAGTGTTTCAGAGAGTGTCAGAGAGTGTCAGAGAGTGTCAGAGAGTGATAGAGAGTGATAGAGAGTGTCAGAGAGTGTCATTGAGTGATAGAGAGTGTCAGAGAGTGTCAGAGAGTGATAGAGAGTGTCTGAGAGTGTCAGAGAGTGTCAGAGAGTGTCAGAGAGTGTCAAAGAGTGTCAGAGAGAGATAGAAAGTGATTGAATGTATCAGAGGGTGTCAGAGTGTGTCAGAGAGTAATAGAGAGTGATAGAGAGTGTCAGAGAGTGTCATAGAGTGATAGAGAGTGTCAAAGAGTGTCAGAGAGAGATAGAAAGTGATTGAATGTGTCAGAGGGTGTCAGAGTGTGTCAGAGAGTAATAGAGAGTGATAGAGAGTGTCAGAGAGTGTCATAGAGTGATGGAGAGTGTCAAAGAGTGTCAGAGAGAGATAGAAAGTGATTGAATGTGTCTGAGAGTGTCAGAGAGTGTCAGAGAGTGTCAGAGAGTGTCAGAGAGTGCCAGAGAGTGATAGAGAGTGTCTGAGAGTGTCAGAGAGTGTCGGAGTGTGTCAGAGAGTGTCTGAGAGAGTCAGATAGTGTCAGAGTTGTCAGGGAGAGCCAGAGAGTGATTGAGAGTGTCTGAGAGTGTCAGAGAGTGTCTGAGAGTGTCAGAGAGTGTCAGAGAGTGTCAAAGAGTGTCAGAGAGAGATAGAAAGTGATTGAATGTGTCAGAGGCTGTCAGAGTGTGTCAGAGAGTAATAGAGAGTGATAGAGAGTGTCAGAGAGTGTCATAGAGTGATAGAGAGTGTCAAAGAGTGTCAGAGTGAGATATAAAGTGATTGAATGTGTCTGAGAGTGTCAGAGAGTGTCAGAGAGTGCCAGAGAGTGATAAAGAGTGATAAAGAGTGATAGGGAGTGTCTGAGAGTGTCTGAGAGTGTCAGAGAGTGTCAGAGTGTGTCAGAGTGTGTCAGAGAATGTCAGAGAGTGTCAGAGAGTGTCAGAGAGTGATAGAGAGTGATAGAGAGTGTCAGAGAGTGTCATTGAGTGATAGAGAGTGTCAGAGAGTGTCAGAGAGTGATAGAGAGTGTCTGAGAGTGTCAGAGAGTGTCAGAGAGTGTCAGAGAGTGTCAAAGAGTGTCAGAGAGAGATAGAAAGTGATTGAATGTATCAGAGGGTGTCAGAGTGTGTCAGAGAGTAATAGAGAGTGATAGAGAGTGTCAGAGAGTGTCATAGAGTGATAGAGAGTGTCAAAGAGTGTCAGAGAGAGATAGAAAGTGATTGAATGTGTCAGAGGGTGTCAGAGTGTGTCAGAGAGTAATAGAGAGTGATATAGAGTGTCAGAGAGTGTCATAGAGTGATGGAGAGTGTCAAAGAGTGTCAGAGAGAGATAGAAAGTGATTGAATGTGTCTGAGAGTGTCAGAGAGTGTCAGAGAGTGTCAGAGAGTGTCAGAGAGTGCCAGAGAGTGATAGAGAGTGTCTGAGAGTGTCAGAGAGTGTCGGAGTGTGTCAGAGAGTGTCTGAGAGAGTCAGATAGTGTCAGAGAGTGATAGAGAGTGATAGAGAGTGTCAGAGAGTGTCATTGAGTGATAGAGAGTGTCAGAGAGTTTCAGAGAGTGATTGAGAGTGTCAGAGAGTGATATAGAGTGTCAGAAAGTGATAGAGAGTGATATAGAGTGTCAGAGAGTGATAGAGAGTGTCTGAGACTGTCAGAGAGTTTCTGAGAGTGTCAGAGAGTGTCAGAGAGTGTCAGAGTGTGTCAGATTGTGTCAGAGAGCGATAGAGATTGATAGAGAGTGTTTGAGAGTGTCAGAGAGTGTCTGAGAGTGTCAGAGAGTGTCAGACAGTGCTCGAGAGTGTCTGAGAGTGTCAGAGAGAATCTGAGTGTGTCAGAGAGTGTCAGAGAGTGATAGAGAGTGTCAGAGAGTGTAAGAGAGTGATAGAGAGTGTCAGAGAGTGATAGAGAGTGTCTGAGAGTGTCAGAGAGAGTCTGAGAGTGTCTGAGAGTGTGAGAGAGTGTCAGAGTGTGTCAAAGAGAGCCAGAGAGTGATTGAGAGTGTCTAAGAGTGTCAGAGGGTGTCTGAGAGTGTCTGAGAGTGTCAGAGTGTGTCAGAGAGTGATAGAGAGTGTCTGAGACTGTCAGAGAGCGTCAGAGTGTGTCAGAGTGTGTCAGAGTGTGTCAGATTGTGTCAGAGAGCAATAGAGATTGATAGAGAGTGTTTGAGAGTGTCAGAGAGTGTCTGAGTGTGTCAGAGAGTGTCAGAGAGTGACAGAGAGTGTCTGAGAGTGTCAGAGAGAATCTGAGAGTGTCAGAGAGTGTCAGAGAGTGATAGAGAGTGTCAGAGAGTGATAGAGAGTGTCTCAGAGTGTCAGAGAGAGTCTGAGAGTGTCAGAGAGTGTCAGAGAGTGATAGAGAGTGTCAGAGAGTGATAGAGAGTGATAGATAGAGTCTGAGAGTGTCAGAGAGTGTCAGAGAGTGATAGAGAGTGATACAGAGTGATAGAGAGAGTCTGAGAGTGTCAGAGAGTGTCAGAGAGTGATAGAGAGTGTCAGCGAGTGATAGAGAGTGTCTGAGAGTGTCAGAGAGAGTCTGAGAGTGTCTGAGAGTGTGAGAGAGTGTCAGAGTGTGTCAGAGAGAGCCAGAGAGTGATTGAGAGTGTCTGAGATTGTCAGAGGGTGCCTGAGAGTGTCAGAGTGTGTCAGAGAGTGTCAGAGAGTGATAGAGTGTGATAGAGAGTGATACAGAGTGATAGAGAGTGTCTGAGAGTGTCTGAGAGTGATAGAGAGTGATACAGAGTGATAGAGAGTGTCTGAGAGTGTCAAAGAGCATCTGAGAGTTTCATAGAGTGTCAGAGAGTGTCAGAGAGTGATACAGAGTGTTAGAGAGAGTCTGAGAGTGTCAGAGAGTGTCAGAGAGTGATAGAGAGTGTCAGCGAGTGATAGAGAGTGTCTGAGAGTGTCAGAGAGTGTCAGAGAGAGTCTGAGAGAGTCTGAGAGGGTCTGAGAGTGTGAGAGAGTGTCAGAGTGTGTCAGAGAGAGCCAGAGAGTGATTGAGAGTGTCTGAGAGTGTCAGAGGGTGTCTGAGAGTGTCAGAGAGTGTCAGAGAGTTTCAGAGAGTGATAGAGAGTGATACAGAGTGATACAGAGAGATAGAGAGTGATACAGAGTGATAGAGAGTGTCTGAGAGTGTCTGAGATTGATAGAGAGTGATACAGAGTGATAGAGAGTGTCAGAGAGTGTCAGAGAGTGATATAGATTGTCAGAGAGTGATAGAGAGTGTCTGAGACTGTCAGAGAGTGTCTGAGAGTTTCAGAGAGAATCTGAGAGTGTCAGAGAGTGTCAGAGAGTGATAGAGAGTGTCAGAGAGTGATAGAGAGTGTCTGAGAGTTTCAGAGAGAATCTGAGAGTGTCTGAGAGTGTGAGCGAGTGTCAGAGTGTGTCAGAGAGAGCCAGAGAGTGATTGAGAGTGTCTGAGAGTGTCAGAGGGTGTCTGAGAGTGTCAGAGAGTGTCAGAGAGTGTCTGAGAGTGTCAGAGAGTGTTACAGAGTGATACAGAGTGATAGAGATTGACTGAGAGTGTCAGTGAGTGTCAGAGAGCGATATCGAGTGTCTGAGAGTGTCTGAGAGTGTCTGAGAGAGGAAGAGAGTGATATAGAGTGTCTGAGAGTGTCTGAGAGTGTCTGAGAGTGTCTGAGAGTGTCTGAGAGTGTCAGAGATTGTCAGAGAGTGTCAGAGAGTGATAGAGAGTGTCAGAGAGTGATAGAGATTGTGTGAGACTGTCAGAGAGCGTCAGAGTGTGTCAGAGTGTGTCAGATTGTGTCAGAGAGCTATAGAGATTGATAGAGAGTGTTTGAGAGTGTCAGATAGTGATAGAGAGTGTCTGAGAGTGTCAGAGAGAATCTGAGAGTGTCAGAGAATGTCAGAGAGTGTCAGAGAGTGTCAGCGAGTGTCAGAGAGTGATACAGAGTGATATAGAGTGTCAGAGAGTGTCAGAGAGTGATAGAGAGTGTCAGAGAGTGTCAGCGAGTGTCAGAGAGTGACAGAGAGTGTCTGCGAGTGTCAGTGATTGTCAGAGAGTGATATAGAGTGTATGAGAGTGTCTGAGAGTGGCAGAGAGTGATATAGAGTGTCTGAGAGTGTCAGAGTGTGTCAGAGAGTGATAGAGAGTGTCTGAGACTGTCAGAGAGCGTCAGAGTGTGTCAGAGTGTGTCAGAGTGTGTCAGATTGTGTCAGAGAGCAATAGAGATTGATAGAGAGTGTTTGAGAGTGTCAGAGAGTGTCTGAGTGTGTCAGAGAGTGTCAGAGAGTGATAGAGAGTGTCTGAGAGTGTCAGAGAGAATCTGAGAGTGTCAGAGAGTGTCAGAGAGTGATAGAGAGTGTCAGAGAGTGATAGAGAGTGTCTCAGAGTGTCAGAGAGAGTCTGAGAGTGTCAGAGAGTGTCAGAGAGTGATAGAGAGTGTCAGAGAGTGATAGAGAGTGATAGAGAGAGTCTGAGAGTGTCAGAGAGTGTCAGAGAGTGATAGAGAGTGATACAGAGTGATAGAGAGAGTCTGAGAGTGTCAGAGAGTGTCAGAGAGTGATAGAGAGTGTCAGCGAGTGATAGAGAGTGTCTGAGAGTGTCAGAGAGAGTCTGAGAGTGTCTGAGAGTGTGAGAGAGTGTCAGAGTGTGTCAGAGAGAGCCAGAGAGTGATTGAGAGTGTCTGAGATTGTCAGAGGGTGTCTGAGAGTGTCAGAGTGTGTCAGAGAGTGTCAGAGAGTGATAGAGTGTGATAGAGAGTGATACAGAGTGATAGAGAGTGTCTGAGAGTGTCTGAGAGTGATAGAGAGTGATACAGAGTGATAGAGAGTGTCTGAGAGAGTCAAAGAGCATCTGAGAGTTTCAGAGAGTGTCAGAGAGTGTCAGAGAGTGATACAGAGTGTTAGAGAGAGTCTGAGAGTGTCAGAGAGTGTCAGAGAGTGATAGAGAGTGTCAGAGAGTGATAGAGAGTGTCTGAGAGTGTCAGAGAGTGTCAGAGAGAGTCTGAGAGAGTCTGAGAGGGTCTGAGAGTGTGAGAGAGTGTCAGAGTGTGTCAGAGAGTGCCAGAGAGTGATTGAGAGTGTCTGAGAGTGTCAGAGGGTGTCTGAGAGTGTCAGAGAGTGTCAGAGAGTTTCAGAGAGTGATAGAGAGTGATACAGAGTGATACAGAGTGATAGAGAGTGATACAGAGTGATAGAGAGTGTCTGAGAGTGTCTGAGATTGATAGAGAGTGATACAGAGTGATAGAGAGTGTCAGAGAGTGTCAGAGAGTGATATAGAGTGTCAGAGAGTGATAGAGAGTGTCTAAGACTGTCAGAGCGTGTCTGAGAGTTTCAGAGAGAATCTGAGAGTGTCAGAGAGTGTCAGAGAGTGATAGAGAGTGTCAGAGAGTGATAGAGAGTGTCTGAGAGTGTCAGAGAGAATCTGAGAGTGTCTGAGAGTGTGAGCGAGTGTCAGAGTGTGTCAGAGAGAGCCAGAGAGTGATTGAGAGTGTCTGAGAGTGTCAGAGGGTGTCTGAGAGTGTCAGAGAGTGTCAGAGAGTGTCTGAGAGTGTCTGAGAGTGTCAGAGAGTGTCAGAGAGTGTCAGAGAGTGATAGAGAGTGATAGAGAGTGATACAGAGTGATAGAGACTGTCTGAGAGTGTCAGAGAGTGTCAGAGAGTGATAGAGAGTGTCTGAGAGTGTCAGAGAGTCTCAGAGAGTGTCAGAGAGTGATAGAGAGTGTCAGAGAGTGTCAGAGAGTGTCAGAGAGTGAAAGAGAGTGTCTGAGAGTGTCAGAGAGTGTCAAAGAGTGATATAGAGTGTCAAAGAGTGTCAGAGAGAGATAGAAAGTGATTGAATGTGTCTGAGAGTGTCAGAGAGTGTCAGAGAGTGCCAGAGAGTGATAAAGAGTGATAGAGAGTGTCAGAGAGTGTCAGAGAGAGATAGAAAGTGATTGAATGTGTCTGAGAGTGTCAGAGAGTGTCAGAGAGTGCCAGAGAGTGATAAAGAGTGATAGAGAGTGTCAGAGAGTGTTAGAGTGTGTCAGAGAGTGTCAGAGAGTGTCAGAGAGTGATAGAGAGTGATAGAGAGTGTCAGAGAGTGTCATTGAGTGATGGAGTGTCAGAGAGTTTCAGAGAGTGATAGAGACTTTCAGAGAGTGATAGAGAGTGTCAGAAAGTGATAGAGAGTGATAGAGAGTGTCAGAGAGTGATAGAGATCATCTGAGAGTGTCAGAGAGTGTCAGAGAGTGTCAGAGAGTGATAGAGAGTGATAGGGAGTGTCAGAGAGTGTCATTGAGTGTCAGAGAGTGTCAGAGAATTTCAGAGAGTGATAGAGAGTGACAGAGAGTGATAGAGAGTGTCAGAGAGTGATAGAGAGTGATAGAGAGTGATAGAGAGTGATAGTGAGTGTCTGAGAGTGTCTGAGAGTGTTAGAGATTGTCAGAGTGTGTCAGAGAGTGATAGAGAGTGTCTGAGACTGTCAGAGAGTGTCAGAGAGTGATAGATAGTGATAGAGAGTGTCAGAGAGTGTCAGAGAGTGATAGAGAGTGTCAGAGAGTGGCATTGAGTGAGAGAGAGTGTCAGAGAGTTTCCGAGAGTGATAGAGATTGTCAGAGAGTGATAGAGAGTGTCAGAAAGTGATAGAGATTGATAGAGAGTGTCAGAGATTGATAGAGAGTGATAGAGAGTGTCAGAGTGTGATAGAGAGTGATAGTGAGTGTCAGAGATGATAGAGAGTGATAGGGAGTTTCAGAGAGTGTCATTGAGTGTCAGAGAGGGTCAGAGAGTTTCAGAGAGTGATAGAGAGTGTCAGAGATTGATAGAGAGTGATAGAGAGTGTCAGAGAGTGATAGAGAGTGATAGTGAGTGTCTGAGAGTGCCACAGAATGTCAGAGAGTGATAGAGAGTGATAGGGAGTTTCTGAGAGTGTCAGAGAGTGTCAGAGAGTGTCAGAGAGTGATAGTGAGTGATAGAGAGTGTCTGAGAGTTTCTGAGAGTGTCAGAGAGTGTCAGAGAGTGATAGAGAGTGTCTGAGAGTGTCAGAGAGTGTCTGAGAGTGTCTGAGAGTGTGAGAGAGTGTCAGAGTTGTCAGAGAGAGCCAGAGAGTGTTTGAGAGTGTCTGAGGGTGTCTGAGAGTGTCAGAGAGTGTCAGAGAGTGATAGAGAGTGTCTGAGAGTGTCTGAGAGTGTCAGAGAGTGAAAGAGAGTGTCTGAGAGTGTCTGAGAGTGATATAGAGTGTCAAAGAGTGTCAGAGAGAGATAGAAAGTGATTGAATGTGTCTGAGAGTGTCAGAGAATGTCAGAGAGTGCCAGAGAGTGATAAAGAGTGATAGAGAGTGTCAGAGAGTGAAAGAGAGTGTCTGAGAGTGTCAGAGAGTGTCAAAGAGTGATAGAGAGTGTCAAAGAGTGTCAGAGAGAGATAGAAAGTGATTGAATGTGTCTGAGAGTGTCAGAGAGTGTCAGAGAGTGATAGAGAGTGATACAGAGTGATAGAGAGTGTCTGAGAGTGTCAGAGAGTGTCAGAGAGTGTCAGAGAGTGTCAGAGAGTGTCAGAGAGTGATAGAGAGTGTCAGAGAGTGTCAGAGAGTGTCAGAGAGTGCCAGAGAGTGATAAAGAGTGATAGAGAGTGTCAGAGAGTGTCAGAGAGTGAAAGAGAGTGTCTGAGAGTGTCAGAGAGTGTCTGAGAGTGATATAGAGTGTCAAAGAGTGTCAGAGAGAGATAGAAAGTGATTGAATGTGTCTGAGAGTGTCAGAGAATGTCAGAGAGTGCCAGAGAGTGATAAAGAGTGATAGAGAGTGATACAGAGTGATAGAGAGAGTCTGAGAGTGTCAGAGAGTGTCAGAGAGTGATAGAGAGTGTCAGCGAGTGATAGAGAGTGTCTGAGAGTGTCAGAGAGAGTCTGAGAGTGTCTGAGAGTGTGAGGGAGTGTCAGAGTGTGTCAGAGAGAGCCAGAGAGTGATTGAGAGTGTCTGAGAGTGTCAGAGGGTGTCTGAGAGTGTCAGAGAGTGCCAGAGAGTGTCAGAGAGTGATAGAGAGTGGTACAGAGTGATAGAGAGTGTCTGAGAGTGTCTGAGAGTGATAGAGAGTGATACAGAGTGATAGAGAGTGTCTGAGAGTGTCAGAGAGTATCTGAGAGTGTCAGAGAGTGTCAGAGAGTGATAGAGAGTGTCAGAGAGTGGCATTGAGTGAGAGAGAGTGTCAGAGAGTTTCCGAGAGTGATAGAGATTGTCAGAGAGTGATAGAGAGTGTCAGAGAGTGATGGAGAGTGTCTGAGAGTGTCAGAAAGAGTCTGAGAGTGTCAGAGAGTGATAGAAAGTGTCAGAGAGTGATGGAGAGTGTCTGAGAGTGTCAGAGAGAGTCTGAGAGTGTCTGAGAGTGTCTGAGAGTGTCTGAGAGTGTCAGAGTGTGTCGGAGAGAGCCAGAGAGTGATTGAGAGTGTCTGAGAGTGTCAGAGGGTGTCAGAGAGTGTCAGAGAGTGTCAGAGAGTGTCAGAGAGTGTCAGAGAGTGTCATAGAGTGTCATAGAGTGTCAGAGAGTGATAGAGAGTGATAGAGAGTGATAGAGAGTGTCTGAGAGTGTCTGACAGTGATAGAGAGTGATACAGAGTGATAGAGAGTGTCTGAGAGTGTCAGAGAGCATCTGAGAGTGTCAGAGAGTGATAGAGAGTGTCAGAGAGTGACAGAGAGAGTCTGAGAGTGTCAAAGAGAGTCTGAGAGTGTCAGAGAGTGATTGAAAGTGTCAGAGAGTGATAGAGAGTGATAGGGAGTTTCTGAGAGTGTCAGAGAGTGTCAGTGAGTGTCAGAGCGTGATAGAGAGTGATAGAGAGTGTCAGAGAGTGTCAGAGAGTGTCAGAGAGTGATAGAGAGTGATACAGAGTGATAGAGAGTGTCTGAGAGTGTCAGAGAGTGTCAGAGAGTTATAGAGAGTGTCTGAGAGTGTCTGAGAGTGTCTGAGAGTGTCAGAGAGTGTCAGAGAGTGTCAGAGAGTGACAGAGAGTGTCTGAGAGTGTCAGAGAGTGTCAGAGAATGTCAGAGAGTGATAGAGAGTGTCTGAGAGTGTCCGAGAGTGTCAGAGACTGTCAGAGGGTGTCAGAGTGTGTCAGAGAGTAATAGAGAGTGAGAGAGAGTGTCAGAGAGTGTCAGAGAGTGTCATAGAGTGATAGAAAGTGTCAAAGAGTGTCAGAGAGAGAGAGAAAGTGATTGAATGTGTCAGAGAGTGTCAGAGAGTGCCAGAGAGTGATAAAGAGTGATAGAGAGTGTCTGAGAGTGTCAGAGTGTGTCAGAGTGTGTCAGAGTGTGTCAGAGAGTGTCAGAGAGTGATAGAGAGTGTCAGAGAATGTCAGAGAGTGTCATTGAGTGATAGAGAGTGTCAGAGAGTTTCAGAGAGTGATAGAGAGTGTCAGAGAGTGATAGAAGTGTCAGAATGGGATAGAGAGTGATAGAGAGTGTCAGAGAGTGATATAGATCGTCTGAGAGTGTCAGAGAGTGTCAGAGATTGATAGAGAGTGATAGAGAGTGATAGAGAGTGATAGAGAGTGGTAGAGAGTGATAGAGAGTGATAGGGAGTGTCAGAGAGTGTAATTGAATGTCAGAGTGTCAGAGAGTTTCAGAGAGTGATAGAGAGAGTTAGAGAGTGATAGAGAGTGTCAGAGAGTGATAGAGAGTGATAGTGAGTGTCTGAGAGTGTCTGAGAGTGTCACAGATTGTCAGAGTGTGTCAGAGAGTCATAGAGAGTGTCTGAGACTGTCAGAGAGTGTCAGAGAGTGATAGACAGTGATAGAGAGTGTCAGAGAGTGATAGAGAGTGTCAGAGAGTGGCATTGAGTGAGAGAGAGTGTCAGAGAGTTTCCGAGAGTGATAGAGATTGTCAGAGAGTGATAGAGAGTGTCAGAAAGTGATAGAGAGTGATAGAGAGTGTCAGAGTGTGATAGAGAGTGATAGTGAGTGTCAGAGAGTGATTAAGAGTGATAGGGAGTTTCAGCTAGTGTCATTGAGTGTCAGAGAGGGTCAGAGAGTTTCAGAGAGTGATAGAGAGTGTCAGAGATTGATAGAGAGTGATAGAGAGTGTCAGAGAGTGATAGAGAGTGATAGTGAGTGTCTGAGAGTGCCAGAGAGTGATAGAGAGTGTCAGAGATTGATAGAGAGTGATAGAGAGTGTCAGAGAGTGAGAGAGAGTGATAGTGAGTGTCTGAGAGTGCCAGAGAGTGTCAGAGAGTGATAGAGAGTGATAGGGAGTTTCTGAGAGTGTCTGAGAGTGTCAGAGAGTGTCAGAGAGTGTCAGAGCGTGTCAGAGAGTGTCAGAGAGTGATAAAGAGTGATAGAGAGTGTCTGAGAGTGTCAGAGCGTTTCAGAGTGTGTCACGGAATGTCTGAGAGTGTTAGAGAGTGTCAGAGAGTGATAAAGTGTGATAGAGCGTGAAAGAGTGTGTCAGAGTGTATCAGAGAGTGTCAGAGTGTGATAGAGAGTGATAGAGAGTGATAGAGAGCGTCAGAGAGTGTCATAGAGTGATAGAGAGTGTCAGAGTGTGTCACAGAATGTCTGAGAGTGTCAGAGAGTGTCAGAGAGTGATAAGGAGTGATAGAGAGTGTCTGAGAGTGTCAGAGTGTGTCAGAGAGTGTCAGAGAGCGAAAGAGAGTGATAGAGAGTGTCATAGAGTGTCATTGAGTGATAGAGATTGTCAGAGAGTGATCGAGAGAGTCAGAGAGTGATGGAGAGTGTCAGTGATTGATAGAGAGTGTCAGAGAGTGATTAAGAGTGTCAGTGAGTGTCAGAGAGTGATAGAGAGTGATAGAGAGTGTCTGAGAGTGTCTGAGAGTGACAGAGAGTGTCTGAGAGTGTCAGAGAGTGTCAGAGAGTGATAAAGAGTGATAAAAAGTGATAGAGAGTGTCTGAGAGTGTCATAGAGTGTCAGAGAGTGATAGAGAGTGACAGAGAGAGTCAGAGAGTGGCATTGAGTGATGGTGAGTGATAGAGAGTGTCATAGAGTGTCAGAGAGTGTCAGAGAGTGATAGAGAGTGTCAGAGAGTGATGAAGATTGTCAGAGAGTGATAGAGAGTGTCAGAGTGTGTCAGAGAGTGTCAGAAAGTGATAGAGAGTGATAGAGAGTGTCAGAGAGTGTCAGAGAGAGTCAGAGAGTGATAGAGAGTGATAGAGAGTGTCTGAGAGTGTCTGAGAGTGTCAGAGAGTGTGAGAGAGTTTCCGAGAGTGATAGAGATTGTCAGAAAGTGATAGAGAGTGATAGAGAGTGTCAGAGAGTTTCCGAGAGTGATAGAGATTGTCAGAGAGTGATAGAGAGTGTCGAAAGTGATAGAGAGTGATAGAGAGTGTCAGAGAGTGATAGAGAGCGATAGAGAGTGTCAGAGTGTGATAGAGAGTGATAGGGAGTTTCAGAGAGTGTCATTGAGTGTCAGAGAGGGTCAGAGAGTTTCAGAGAGTGATAGAGAGTGTCAGAGATGGATGGAGAGTGATAGAGAGTGTCAGAGAGTGATCGAGAGTGATAGTGAGTGTCTGAGAGTGCCAGAGAGTGTCAGAGAGTGACAGAGAGTGCTAGGGAGTTTCTGAGAGTGTCAGAGAGTGTCAGAGCGTGATAGAGAGTGTCAGAGAGTGTCAGAGAGTGTCAGAGCGTGTCAGAGAGTGTCAGAGAGTGATAAAGAGTGATAAAGAGTGATAGGGAGTTTCTGAGAGTGTCAGAGAGTGTCAGAGAGTGTCAGAGCGTGATAGAGAGTGACAGAGAGTGTCAGAGACTGATGGAGAGTGTCTGAGAGTGTCAGAGAGAGTCTGAGAGTGTCTGAGAGTGTCTGAGAGTGTCTGAGAGTGTCAGAGTGTGTCGGAGAGAGCCAGAGAGTGATTGAGAGTGTCTGAGAGTGTCAGAGGGTGTCAGAGAGTGTCAGAGAGTGTCATAGAGTGTCGTAGAGTGTCATAGAGTGTCAGAGAGTGATAGAGAGTGATAGAGAGTGATAGAGAGTGTCTGAGAGTGTCTGACAGTGATAGAGAGTGATACAGAGTGATAGAGAGTGTCTGAGAGTGTCAGAGAGCATCTGAGAGTGTCAGAGAGTGATAGAGAGTGTCAGAGAGTGACAGAGAGAGTCTGAGAGTGTCAAAGAGAGTCTGAGAGTGTCAGAGAGTGATTGAAAGTGTCAGAGAGTGATAGAGAGTGATAGGGAGTTTCTGAGAGTGTCAGAGAGTGTCAGTGAGTGTCAGAGCGTGATAGAGAGTGATAGAGAGTGTCAGAGAGTGTCAGAGAGTGTCAGAGAGTGATAGAGAGTGATACAGAGTGATAGAGAGTGTCTGAGAGTGTCAGAGAGTGTCAGAGAGTTATAGAGAGTGTCTGAGAGTGTCTGAGAGTGTCTGAGAGTGTCAGAGAGTGTCAGAGAGTGACAGAGAGTGTCTGAGAGTGTCAGAGAGTGTCAGAGAATGTCAGAGAGTGATAGAGAGTGTCTGAGAGTGTCCGAGAGTGTCAGAGACTGTCAGAGGGTGTCAGAGTGTGTCAGAGAGTAATAGAGAGTGAGAGAGAGTGTCAGAGAGTGTCAGAGAGTGTCATAGAGTGATAGAAAGTGTCAAAGAGTGTCAGAGAGAGAGAGAAAGTGATTGAATGTGTCAGAGAGTGTCAGAGAGTGCCAGAGAGTGATAAAGAGTGATAGAGAGTGTCTGAGAGTGTCAGAGTGTGTCAGACTGTGTCAGAGTGTGTCAGAGAGTGTCAGAGAGTGTCAGAGAGTGTCAGAGAGTGTCATTGAGTGATAGAGAGTGTCAGAGAGTGATAGAGAGTGTCAGAGAGTGATAGAAGTGTCAGAATGGGATAGAGAGTGATAGAGAGTGTCAGAGAGTGATATAGATCGTCTGAGAGTGTCAGAGAGTGTCAGAGAGTGATAGAGAGTGATAGAGAGTGATAGAGAGTGATAGAGAGTGATAGGGAGTGATAGAGAGTGATAGAGAGTGATAGAGAGTGGTAGAGTGTGATAGAGAGTGATAGGGAGTGTCAGAGAGTGTAATTGAATGTCAGAGTGTCAGAGAGTTTCAGAGAGTGATAGAGAGAGTTAGAGAGTGATAGAGAGTGTCAGAGAGTGATAGAGAGTGATAGTGAGTGTCTGAGAGTGTCTGAGAGTGTCACAGATTGTCAGAGTGTGTCAGAGAGTCATAGAGAGTGTCTGAGACTGTCAGAGAGTGTCAGAGAGTGATAGACAGTGATAGAGAGTGTCAGAGAGTGATAGAGAGTGTCAGAGAGTGGCATTGAGTGAGAGAGAGTGTCAGAGAGTTTCCGAGAGTGATAGAGATTGTCAGAGAGTGATAGAGAGTGTCAGAAAGTGATAGAGAGTGATAGAGAGTGTCAGAGTGTGATAGAGAGTGATAGTGAGTGTCAGAGAGTGATTAAGAGTGATAGGGAGTTTCAGCTAGTGTCATTGAGTGTCAGAGAGGGTCAGAGAGTTTCAGAGAGTGATAGAGAGTGTCAGAGATTGATAGAGAGTGATAGAGAGTGTCAGAGAGTGATAGAGAGTGATAGTGAGTGTCTGAGAGTGCCAGAGAGTGATAGAGAGTGTCAGAGATTGATAGAGAGTGATAGAGAGTGTCAGAGAGTGAGAGAGAGTGATAGTGAGTGTCTGAGAGTGCCAGAGAGTGTCAGAGAGTGATAGAGAGTGATAGGGAGTTTCTGAGAGTGTCTGAGAGTGTCAGAGAGTGTCAGAGAGTGTCAGAGCGTGTCAGAGAGTGTCAGAGAGTGATAAAGAGTGATAGAGAGTGTCTGAGAGTGTCAGAGCGTTTCAGAGTGTGTCACGGAATGTCTGAGAGTGTTAGAGAGTGTCAGAGAGTGATAAAGTGTGATAGAGCGTGAAAGAGTGTGTCAGAGTGTATCAGAGAGTGTCAGAGTGTGATAGAGAGTGATAGAGAGTGATAGAGAGCGTCAGAGAGTGTCATAGAGTGATAGAGAGTGTCAGAGTGTGTCACAGAATGTCTGAGAGTGTCAGAGAGTGTCAGAGAGTGATAAGGAGTGATAGAGAGTGTCTGAGAGTGTCAGAGTGTGTCAGAGAGTGTCAGAGAGCGAAAGAGAGTGATAGAGAGTGTCATAGAGTGTCATTGAGTGATAGAGATTGTCAGAGAGTGATCGAGAGAGTCAGAGAGTGATGGAGAGTGTCAGTGATTGATAGAGAGTGTCAGAGAGTGATTAAGAGTGTCAGTGAGTGTCAGAGAGTGATAGAGAGTGATAGAGAGTGTCTGAGAGTGTCTGAGAGTGACAGAGAGTGTCTGAGAGTGTCAGAGAGTGTCAGAGAGTGATAAAGAGTGATAAAAAGTGATAGAGAGTGTCTGAGAGTGTCATAGAGTGTCAGAGAGTGATAGAGAGTGACAGAGAGAGTCAGAGAGTGGCATTGAGTGATGGTGAGTGATAGAGAGTGTCATAGAGTGTCAGAGAGTGTCAGAGAGTGATAGAGAGTGTCAGAGAGTGATGAAGATTGTCAGAGAGTGATAGAGAGTGTCAGAGTGTGTCAGAGAGTGTCAGAAAGTGATAGAGAGTGATAGAGAGTGTCAGAGAGTGTCAGAGAGAGTCAGAGAGTGATAGAGAGTGATAGAGAGTGTCTGAGAGTGTCTGAGAGTGTCAGAGAGTGTGAGAGAGTTTCCGAGAGTGATAGAGATTGTCAGAAAGTGATAGAGAGTGATAGAGAGTGTCAGAGAGTTTCCGAGAGTGATAGAGATTGTCAGAGAGTGATAGAGAGTGTCGAAAGTGATAGAGAGTGATAGAGAGTGTCAGAGAGTGATAGAGAGCGATAGAGAGTGTCAGAGTGTGATAGAGAGTGATAGGGAGTTTCAGAGAGTGTCATTGAGTGTCAGAGAGGGTCAGAGAGTTTCAGAGAGTGATAGAGAGTGTCAGAGATGGATGGAGAGTGATAGAGAGTGTCAGAGAGTGATCGAGAGTGATAGTGAGTGTCTGAGAGTGCCAGAGAGTGTCAGAGAGTGACAGAGAGTGCTAGGGAGTTTCTGAGAGTGTCAGAGAGTGTCAGAGCGTGATAGAGAGTGTCAGAGAGTGTCAGAGAGTGTCAGAGCGTGTCAGAGAGTGTCAGAGAGTGATAAAGAGTGATAAAGAGTGATAGGGAGTTTCTGAGAGTGTCAGAGAGTGTCAGAGAGTGTCAGAGCGTGATAGAGAGTGACAGAGAGTGTCAGAGACTGATGGAGAGTGTCTGAGAGTGTCAGAGAGAGTCTGAGAGTGTCTGAGAGTGTCTGAGAGTGTCTGAGAGTGTCAGAGTGTGTCGGAGAGAGCCAGAGAGTGATTGAGAGTGTCTGAGAGTGTCAGAGGGTGTCAGAGAGTGTCAGAGAGTGTCATAGAGTGTCGTAGAGTGTCATAGAGTGTCAGAGAGTGATAGAGAGTGATAGAGAGTGATAGAGAGTGTCTGAGAGTGTCTGACAGTGATAGAGAGTGATACAGAGTGATAGAGAGTGTCTGAGAGTGTCAGAGAGCATCTGAGAGTGTCAGAGAGTGATAGAGAGTGTCAGAGAGTGACAGAGAGAGTCTGAGAGTGTCAAAGAGAGTCTGAGAGTGTCAGAGAGTGATTGAAAGTGTCAGAGAGTGATAGAGAGTGATAGGGAGTTTCTGAGAGTGTCAGAGAGTGTCAGTGAGTGTCAGAGCGTGATAGAGAGTGATAGAGAGTGTCAGAGAGTGTCAGAGAGTGTCAGAGAGTGATAGAGAGTGATACAGAGTGATAGAGAGTGTCTGAGAGTGTCAGAGAGTGTCAGAGAGTTATAGAGAGTGTCTGAGAGTGTCTGAGAGTGTCTGAGAGTGTCAGAGAGTGTCAGAGAGTGACAGAGAGTGTCTGAGAGTGTCAGAGAGTGTCAGAGAATGTCAGAGAGTGATAGAGAGTGTCTGAGAGTGTCCGAGAGTGTCAGAGACTGTCAGAGGGTGTCAGAGTGTGTCAGAGAGTAATAGAGAGTGAGAGAGAGTGTCAGAGAGTGTCAGAGAGTGTCATAGAGTGATAGAAAGTGTCAAAGAGTGTCAGAGAGAGAGAGAAAGTGATTGAATGTGTCAGAGAGTGTCAGAGAGTGCCAGAGAGTGATAAAGAGTGATAGAGAGTGTCTGAGAGTGTCAGAGTGTGTCAGACTGTGTCAGAGTGTGTCAGAGAGTGTCAGAGAGTGTCAGAGAGTGTCAGAGAGTGTCATTGAGTGATAGAGAGTGTCAGAGAGTGATAGAGAGTGTCAGAGAGTGATAGAAGTGTCAGAATGGGATAGAGAGTGATAGAGAGTGTCAGAGAGTGATATAGATCGTCTGAGAGTGTCAGAGAGTGTCAGAGAGTGATAGAGAGTGATAGAGAGTGATAGAGAGTGATAGAGAGTGATAGGGAGTGATAGAGAGTGATAGAGAGTGATAGAGAGTGGTAGAGTGTGATAGAGAGTGATAGGGAGTGTCAGAGAGTGTAATTGAATGTCAGAGTGTCAGAGAGTTTCAGAGAGTGTTAGAGAGAGTTAGAGAGTGATAGAGAGTGTCAGAGAGTGATAGAGAGTGATAGTGAGTGTCTGAGAGTGTCTGAGAGTGTCACAGATTGTCAGAGTGTGTCAGAGAGTCATAGAGAGTGTCTGAGACTGTCAGAGAGTGTCAGAGAGTGATAGACAGTGATAGAGAGTGTCAGAGAGTGATAGAGAGTGTCAGAGAGTGGCATTGAGTGAGAGAGAGTGTCAGAGAGTTTCCGAGAGTGATAGAGATTGTCAGAGAGTGATAGAGAGTGTCAGAAAGTGATAGAGAGTGATAGAGAGTGTCAGAGTGTGATAGAGAGTGATAGTGAGTGTCAGAGAGTGATTAAGAGTGATAGGGAGTTTCAGCTAGTGTCATTGAGTGTCAGAGAGGGTCAGAGAGTTTCAGAGAGTGATAGAGAGTGTCAGAGATTGATAGAGAGTGATAGAGAGTGTCAGAGAGTGATAGAGAGTGATAGTGAGTGTCTGAGAGTGCCAGAGAGTGATAGAGAGTGTCAGAGATTGATAGAGAGTGATAGAGAGTGTCAGAGAGTGATAGAGAGTGATAGTGAGTGTCTGAGAGTGCCAGAGAGTGTCAGAGAGTGATAGAGAGTGATAGGGAGTTTCTGAGAGTGTCTGAGAGTGTCAGAGAGTGTCAGAGAGTGTCAGAGCGTGTCAGAGAGTGTCAGAGAGTGATAAAGAGTGATAGAGAGTGTCTGAGAGTGTCAGAGCGTTTCAGAGTGTGTCACGGAATGTCTGAGAGTGTTAGAGAGTGTCAGAGAGTGATAAAGTGTGATAGAGCGTGAAAGAGTGTGTCAGAGTGTATCAGAGAGTGTCAGAGTGTGATAGAGAGTGATAGAGAGTGATAGAGAGCGTCAGAGAGTGTCATAGAGTGATAGAGAGTGTCAGAGTGTGTCACAGAATGATTAAGAGTGTCAGTGAGTGTCAGAGAGTGATAGAGAGTGATAGAGAGTGTCTGAGAGTGTCTGAGAGTGACAGAGAGTGTCTGAGAGTGTCAGAGAGTGTCAGAGAGTGATAAAGAGTGATAAAAAGTGATAGAGAGTGTCTGAGAGTGTCATAGAGTGTCAGAGAGTGATAGAGAGTGACAGAGAGAGTCAGAGAGTGGCATTGAGTGATGGTGAGTGATAGAGAGTGTCAGAGAGTGTCAGAGAGTGTCAGAGAGTGATAGAGAGTGTCAGAGAGTGATGAAGATTGTCAGAGAGTGATAGAGAGTGTCAGAGTGTGTCAGAGAGTGTCAGAAAGTGATAGAGAGTGATAGAGAGTGTCAGAGAGTGTCAGAGAGAGTCAGAGAGTGATAGAGAGTGATAGAGAGTGTCTGAGAGTGTCTGAGAGTGTCAGAGAGTGTGAGAGAGTTTCCGAGAGTGATAGAGATTGTCAGAAAGTGATAGAGAGTGATAGAGAGTGTCAGAGAGTTTCCGAGAGTGATAGAGATTGTCAGAGAGTGATAGAGAGTGTCGAAAGTGATAGAGAGTGATAGAGAGTGTCAGAGAGTGATAGAGAGTGATAGAGAGTGTCAGAGTGTGATAGAGAGTGATAGGGTGTTTCAGAGAGTGTCATTGAGTGTCAGAGATGGTCAGAGAGTTTCAGAGAGTGATAGAGAGTGTCAGAGATGGATGGAGAGTGATAGAGAGTGTCAGAGAGTGATAGAGAGTGATAGTGAGTGTCTGAGAGTGCCAGAGAGTGTCAGAGAGTGACAGAGTGTGCTAGGGAGTTTCTGAGAGTGTCAGAGAGTGTCAGAGCGTGATAGAGAGTGTCAGAGAGTGTCAGAGAGTGTCAGAGCGTGTCAGAGAGTGTCAGAGAGTGATAAAGAGTGATAAAGAGTGATAGGGAGTTTCTGAGAGTGTCAGAGAGTGTCAGAGAGTGTCAGAGCGTGATAGAGAGTGATAGAGAGTGTCAGAGAGTGTCTGAGAGTGTCAGAGAGTGTCAGAGCGTGTCAGAGAGTGTCTGAGAGTGATAAAGTGTGATAGAGAGTGTCTGAGAGTGTCTGAGAGTGTCAGAGAGTGTCAGAGCTTTTCAGAGTGTGTCACAGAATGTCTGAGAGTGTTAGAGAGTGTCAGAGAGTGATAAAGGGTGATAGAGCGTGAAAGAGTGTGTCAGAGTGTGTCAGAGTGTGTCAGAGAGTGTCAGAGTGTGATAGAGATTGATAGAGAGCGTCAGAGAGTGTCATAGAGTGATAGAGAGTGTCAGAGTGTGTCACAGAATGTCTGAGAGTGTCAGAGAGTGTCAGAGAGTGATAAGGAGTGATAGAGAGTGTCAGAGAGTGTCATAGAGTGTCATTGAGTGATAGAGAGTGTCAGAGAGTGATCGAGAGAGTCAGAGAGTGATAGAGAGTGTCAGTGATTGATAGAGAGTGTCAGAGAGTGATTAAGAGTGTCAGTGAGTGTCAGAGAGTGATAGAGAGTGATAGAGAGTGATAGAGAGTGTCTGAGAGTGTCTGAGAGTGTCAGAGAGTGTCTGAGAGTGTCTGAGTGTGTCAGAGAGTGTCTAAGAGTGTCAGAGGGTGTCAGAGAGTGTCAGAGAGTGATTGAGAGTGTCAGAGAGTGATAGAGAGTGATAGAGAGTGTTAGAGAGTGTCTGAGAGTGTCTGAGAGTGTCTGAGAGTGTCTGAGAGAGTCTGAGAGTGTCAGAGAGTGTCAGAGAGCGATAGAGAATGATAGAGAGTGTCTGAGAGCGGCATTGAGTGGTAGAGAGTGTCAGAGAGTGTCAGAGAGTGATAAAGAGTGATAAAGTGTGATAGGGAGTGTCAGAGTGTGTCAGAGAGTGTCAGAGAGTGATAGAGAGTGATAGAGAGTGTCAGAGAGTGTCATTGAGTGATAGAGAGTGTCAGAGAGTTTCAGCGAGTGATAGAGAGTGTCAGAGAGTGATAGAGAGTGTCGGAAAGTGATAGAGAGTGATAGAGAGTGTCAGAGAGTGATAGAGATCGTCTGAGAGTGTCAGAGAGTGTCAGAGAGTGATAGAGAGTGATAGGAAGTGTCAGAGAGTGTCATTGAATGTCAGAGAGTGTCAGAGAGTTTCAGAGAGTGATAGAGAGAATCAGAGAGTGATAGAGAGAGATAGAGAGTGTCAGAGAGTGATAGAGAGTGATAGTGAGTGTCTGAGAGTGTCTGAGAGTGTCACAGATAGTCAGAGTGTGTCAGAGAGTGATAGAGAGTGTCTGAGACTGTCAGAGAGTGTCAGAGAGTGATAGACAGTGATAGAGAGTGTCAGAGAGTTATAGAGAGTGTCAGAGAGTGGCATTGAGTGAGAGAGAGTGTCAGAGAGCTTCCGAGAGCGATAGAGATTGTCAGAGAGTGATAGAGAGTGTCAGAAAGTGATAGAGAGTGTCAGAGAGTGATAGAGAGTGATAGAGAGTGTCAGAGTGTGATAGAGAGTGATAGTGAGTGTCAGAGAGTGATTAAGAGTGATAGGGAGTTTCAGAGAGTGTCATTGAGTGTCAGAGAGGGTCAGAGAGTTTCAGAGAGTGATAGAGAGTGTCAGAGATTGATAGAGAGTGATGGAGAGTGTCAGAGAGTGATAGAGAGTGATAGTGAGTGTCTGAGAGTGCCAGAGAGTGTCAGAGAGTGATAGAGAGTGATAGGGAGATTCTGAGAGTGTCAGAGAGTGTCAGAGCGTGATAGAGAGTGATAGAGAGTGTCAGAGAGTGTCTGAGAGTGTCAGAGAGTGTCAGAGCGTGTCAGAGAGTGTCAGAGAGTGTCAGAGAGTGATAAAGAGTGATAGAGAGTGTCTGAGAGTGTCAGAGAGTGTCAGAGCGTTTCAGAGTGTGTCACAGAATGTCTGAGATTCTTAGAGAGCGTCAGAGAGTTATAAAGAGTGATAGAGCGTGAAAGAGTGTGTCAGAGTGTGTCAGAGAGTGTCAGAGTGTGATAGAGAGTGATAGAGAGCGTCAGAGAGTGTCATAGAGTGATAGAGAGTGTCAGAGTGTGTCACAGAATGTCTGAGAGTGTCAGAGAGTGTCAGAGAGTGATAAGGAGCGATAGAGAGTGTCTGAGAGTGTCAGAGTGTGTCAGAGAGTGTCAGAGAGCGATAGAGAGTGATAGAGAGCGTCATCGAGTGTCATTGAGTGATAGAGAGTGTCAGAGAGTGATCGAGAGAGTCAGAGAGTCATAGAGAGTGTCAGTGATTGATAGAGAGTGTCAGAGAGTGATTAAGAGTGTCAGTGAGTGTCAGAGAGTGATAGAGAGTGATAGAGAGTGTCTGAGAGTGTCTGAGAGTGACAGAGAGTGTCTGAGAGTGTCAGAGAGCGATAGAGAGTGATAGAGAGTGTCATAGAGTGTCATTGAGTGATAGAGAGTGTCAGAGAGTGATCGAGAGAGTCAGAGAGTGATTAAGAGTGTCTGAGAGTGTCAGAGAGTGTCTGAGAGTGCCAGAGAGTGATAAAGAGTGATAGAGAGTGTCTGAGAGTGTCTGAGAGTGTCAGAGAGTGTCAGAGTGTGTCAGAGAGTGTCAGAGAGTGATTGAGAGTGATAGAGAGTGTCAGAGAGTGTCACTGAGTGATAGAGAGTGTCAGAGAGTTTCAGAGAGTGATAGAAAGTGTCAGAGAGTGATAGAGAGTGTCAGAAAGTGATAGAGAGTGATAGAGAGTGTCAGAGAGTGATAGAGATCGTGTGAGAGTGTCAGAGAGTGTCAGAGAGTGATAGAGAGTGATAGGGAGTGTCTGAGAGAGTATGAGAGCGTCAGAGATTGTCAGAGCGTGATAGAGAGTGATAGAGAGTGTCAGAGAGTGTCTGAGAGTGTCAGAGAGTGTCAGAGCGTGTCAGAGAGTGTCAGAGAGTGATAAAGAGTGATAGAGAGTGTCTGAGAGTGTCAGAGAGTGTCAGAGAGTGTCAGAGCGTTTCAGAGTGTGTCACAGAATGTCTGAGAGTGTTAGAGAGTGTCAGAGAGTGATAAAGGGTGATAGAGCGTGAAAGAGTGTGTCAGAGTGTGTCAGAGTGTGTCAGAGTGTGTCAGAGTGTGATAGAGAGTGATAGAGAGCGTCAGAGAGTGTCATAGAGTGATAGAGAGTGTCAGAGTGTGTCACAGAATGTCTGAGAGTATCAGAGAGTGTCAGAGAGTGATAAGGAGTGATAGAGAGTGTCTGAGAGTGTCAGAGTGTGTCAGAGAGTGTCAGAGAGTGGCATTGAGTGAGAGAGAGTGTCAGAGAGTTTCCGATAGCGATAGAGATTGTCAGAGAGTGATAGAGAGTGTCAGAAAGTGATAGAGAGTGTCAGAGAGTGATAGAGAGTGATAGAGAGTGTCAGAGTGTGATTAAGAGTGATAGGGAGTTTCAGAGTGTGTCATTGAGTGTCAGAGAGGGTCAGAGAGTTTCAGAGAGTGATAGAGAGTGTCAGAGATTGATAGAGAGTGATAGAGAGTGATAGTGAGTGTCTGAGAGTGCCAGAGAGTGTCAGAGAGTGATAGAGAGTGATAGGGAGATTCTGAGAGTGTCAGAGAGTGTCAGAGCGTGATAGAGAGTGATAGAGAGTGTCGGAGAGTGTCTGAGAGTGTCAGAGAGTGTCAGAGCGTGTCAGAGAGTGTCAGAGAGTGTCAGAGAGTGATAAAGAGTGATAGAGAGTGTCTGAGAGTGTCAGAGAGTGTCAGAGCGTTTCAGAGTGTGTCACAGAATGTCTGAGATTCTTAGAGAGCGTCAGAGAGTGATAAAGAGTGATAGAGCGTGAAAGTGTGTGTCAGAGTGTGTCAGAGAGTGTCAGAGTGTGATAGAGAGTGATAGAGAGCGTCAGAGAGTGTCATAGAGTGATAGAGAGTGTCAGAGAGTTTCAGAGAGTGATAGAAAGTGTCAGAGAGTGATAGAGAGTGTCAGAATGTGATAGAGAGTGATAGAGAGTGTCAGAGAGTGATAGAGATCGTGTGAGAGTGTCAGAGAGTGTCAGAGAGTGATAGAGAGTGATAGGGAGTGTCTGAGAGAGTATGAGAGCGTCAGAGATTGTCAGAGCGTGATAGAGAGTGATAGAGAGTGTCAGAGAGTGTCTGAGAGTGTCAGAGAGTGTCAGAGCGTGTCAGAGAGTGTCAGAGAGTGATAAAGAGTGATAGAGAGTGTCTGAGAGTGTCAGAGAGTGTCAGAGAGTGTCAGAGCGTTTCAGAGTGTGTCACAGAATGTCTGAGAGTGTTAGAGAGTGTCAGAGAGTGATAAAGGGTGATAGAGCGTGAAAGAGTGTGTCAGAGTGTGTCAGAGTGTGTCAGAGATTGTCAGAGTGTGAGAGAGAGTGATAGAGAGCGTCAGAGAGTGTCATAGAGTGATAGAGAGTGTCAGAGTGTGATAGAGAGTGATAGTGAGTGTCAGAGAGTGATTAAGAGTGATAGGGAGTTTCAGAGACTGTCATTGAGTGTCAGAGAGGGTCAGAGAGTTTCAGAGAGTGATAGAGAGTGTCAGAGATTGATAGAGAGTGATGGAGAGTGTCAGAGAGTGATAGAGAGTGATAGTGAGTGTCTGAGAGTGCCAGAGAGTGTCAGAGAGTGATAGAGAGTGATAGGGTGATTCTGAGAGTGTCAGAGAGTGTCAGAGCGTGATAGAGAGTGATAGAGAGTGTCGGAGAGTGTCTGAGAGTGTCAGAGAGTGTCAGAGCGTGTCAGAGAGTGTCAGAGAGTGATAAAGAGTGATAGAGAGTGTCTGAGAGTGTCAGAGAGTGTCAGAGCGTTTCAGAGTGTGTCACAGAATGTCTGAGATTCTTAGAGAGCGTCAGAGAGTGATAAAGAGTGATAGAGCGTGAAAGTGTGTGTCAGAGTGTGTCAGAGAGTGTCAGAGTGTGATAGAGAGTGATAGAGAGCGTCAGAGAGTGTCATAGAGTGATAAAGAGTGTCAGAGTGTGTCACAGAATGTCTGAGAGTGTCAGAGAGTGTCAGAGAGTGATAAGGAGCGATAGAGAGTGTCTGAGAGTGTCAGAGTGTGTCAGAGAGTGTCAGAGAGCGATAGAGAGTGATAGAGAGCGTCATCGAGTGTCATTGAGTGATAGAGAGTGTCAGAGAGTGATCGAGAGAGTCAGAGAGTCATAGAGAGTGTCAGTGATTGATAGAGAGTGTCAGAGAGTGATTAAGAGTGTCAGTGAGTGTCAGAGAGTGATAGAGAGTGATAGAGAGTGTCTGAGAGTGTCTGAGAGTGACAGAGAGTGTCTGAGAGTGTCAGAGAGTGTCAGAGAGCGATAGAGAGTGATAGAGAGTGTCATAGAGTGTCATTGAGTGATAGAGAGTGTCAGAGAGTGATCGAGAGAGTCAGAGAGTGATAGAGAGTGTCAGTGATTGATAGAGAGTGTCAGAGAGTGATTAAGATTGTCAGAGAGTGTCAGAGAGTGTCTGAGAGTGCCAGAGAGTGATAAAGAGTGATAGAGAGTGTCTGAGAGTGTCTGAGAGTGTCAGAGAGTGTCAGAGTGTGTCAGAGAGTGTCAGAGAGTGATTGAGAGTGATAGAGAGTATCAGAGAGTGTCACTGAGTGATAGAGAGTGTCAGAGAGTTTCAGAGAGTGATAGAAAGTGTCAGAGAGTGATAGAGAGTGTCAGAAAGTGATAGAGAGTGATAGAGAGTGTCAGAGAGTGATAGAGATCGTGTGAGAGTGTCAGAGAGTGTCAGAGAGTGATAGAGAGTGATAGGGAGTGTCTGAGAGAGTATGAGAGCGTCAGAGATTGTCAGAGCGTGATAGAGAGTGATAGAGAGTGTCAGAGAGTGTCTGAGAGTGTCAGAGAGTGTCAGAGCGTGTCAGAGAGTGTCAGAGAGTGATAAAGAGTGATAGAAAGTGTCTGAGAGTGTCAGAGAGTGTCAGAGAGTGTCAGAGCGTTTCAGAGTGTGTCACAGAATGTCTGAGAGTGTTAGAGAGTGTCAGAGAGTGATAAAGGGTGATAGAGCGTGAAAGAGTGTGTCAGAGTGTGTCAGAGTGTGTCAGAGAGTGTCAGAGTGTGATAGAGAGTGATAGAGAGCGTCAGAGAGTGTCATAGTGTGATAGAGAGTGTCAGAGTGTGTCACAGAATGTCTGAGAGTATCAGAGAGTGTCAGAGAGTGATAAGGAGTGATAGAGAGTGTCTGAGAGTGTCAGAGTGTGTCAGAGAGTGTCAGAGAGCGATAGGGAGTGATAGAGAGTGTCATAGAGTGTCATTGAGTGATAGAGAGCGTCAGAGAGTGTCATAGAGTGATAAAGAGTGTCAGAGTGTGTCACAGAATGTCTGAGAGTGTCAGAGAGTGTCAGAGAGTGATCAGGAGTGATAGAGAGTGTCTGAGAGTGTCAGAGTGTGTCAGAGAGTGTCAGAGAGCGATAGGGAGTGATAGAGAGTGTCATAGAGTGTCATTGAGTGATAGAGAGTGTCAGAGAGTGATCGAGAGAGTCAGAGAGTGTCAGAGAGTGTCAGAGAGTGATAGAGAGTGTCAGAGAGTGATTAAGATTGTCAGAGAGTGATAGGGAGTGTCTGAGAGTGTCAGAGAGTGTCAGAGTGTGTCAGAGAGTGTCAGAGTGTGTCAGAGAGTGTCAGAGAGTGATAGAGAGTGATAGAGAGTGTCAGAGAGTGGCATTGAGTGACAGAGAGGGTCAGAGAGTTTCCGAGAGTGATAGAGATTGTCAGAGAGTGATAGAGAGTGTCAGAAAGTGATAGAGAGTGATAGAGAGTGTCAGAGAGTGTCAGCGAGTGATAGAGTGTGTCTGAGAGTGTCAGAGAGTGTCAGAGAGTGTGAGAGAGTGTCAGAGTTGTCAGAGAGAGCCAGAGAGTGATTGAGAGTGTCTGAGAGTGTCAGAGAGTTTCAGAGAGTGTCAGAGAGTGATAGAGAGTGATACAGAGTGATACAGAGTGATAGAGAGTGTCAGAGAGTGTCAGAGAGTGATAGAGAGTGTCTGAGAGTGTCAGAGAGTGTCTGAGAGTGTCTGAGAGTGTCAGAGAGTGTCAGAGAGTGTCAGAGAGTGATAGAGAGTGTCAGAGAGTTTCAGAGGGTGTCAGAGTGTGTCAGAGAGTAATAGAGAGTGATAGAGAGTGACAGAGAGTGTCATAGAGTGATAGTGAGTGTCAAAGAGTGTCAGAGAGAGATAGAAAGTGATTGAATGTGTCTGAGAGTGTCAGAGAGTGTCAGAGAGTGTCAGAGAGTGCCAGAGAGTGATAAAGAGTGATAAAGAGTGATAGAGAGTGTCTGAGAGTGTCTGAGAGTGTCAGAGAGTGTCAGAGTGTGTCAGAGAGTGTCAGAGAGTGATTGAGAGTGATAGAGAGTGTCAGAGAGTGTCAGTGAGTGATAGAGAGTGTCAGAGAGTTTCACAGAGTGATAGAAAGTGTCAGAGAGTGATAGAGAGTGTCAGAAAGTGATAGAGAGTGATAGAGAGTGTCAGAGAGTGATAGAGATCGTGTGAGAGTGTCAGAGAGTGTCAGGGAGTGATAGAGAGTGATAGAGAGTGATAGGGAGTGTCTGAGAGTGTATGAGAGCGTCAGAGATTGTCAGAGCGTGATAGAGAGTGATAGAGAGTGTCAGAGAGTGTCTGAGAGTGTCAGAGAGTGTCAGAGCGTGTCAGAGAGTGTCAGAGAGTGATAAAGATTGATAGAGAGTGTCTGAGAGTGTCAGAGAGTGTCAGAGAGTGTCAGAGCGTTTCAGAGTGTGTCACAGAATGTCTGAGAGTGTTAGAGAGTGATAAAGAGTGATAGAGAGTGTCTGAGAGTGTCTGAGAGTGTCAGAGAGTGTCAGAGTGTGTCAGAGTGTGTCAGAGTGTGTCAGAGAGTGTCAGAGAGTGATTGAGAGTGATAGAGAGTATCAGAGAGTGTCACTGAGTGATAGAGAGTGTCAGAGAGTTTCAGAGAGTGATAGAAAGTGTCAGAGAGTGATAGAGAGTGTCAGAAAGTGATAGAGAGTGATAGAGAGTGTCAGAGAGTGATAGAGATCGTGTGAGAGTGTCAGAGAGTGTCAGAGAGTGATAGAGAGTGATAGGGAGTGTCTGAGAGAGTATGAGAGCGTCAGAGATTGTCAGAGCGTGATAGAGAGTGATAGAGAGTGTCAGAGAGTGTCTGAGAGTGTCAGAGAGTGTCAGAGCGTGTCAGAGAGTGTCAGAGAGTGATAAAGAGTGATAGAGAGTGTCTGAGAGTGTCAGAGAGTGTCAGAGAGTGTCAGACCGTTTCAGAGTGTGTCACAGAATGTCTGAGAGTGTTAGAGAGTGTCAGAGAGTGATAAAGGGTGATAGAGCGTGAAAGAGTGTGTCAGAGTGTGTCAGAGTGTGTCAGAGAGTGTCAGAGTGTGATAGAGAGTGATAGAGAGCGTCAGAGAGTGTCATAGTGTGATAGAGAGTGTCAGAGTGTGTCACAGAATGTCTGAGAGTATCAGAGAGTGTCAGAGAGTGATAAGGAGTGATAGAGAGTGTCTGAGAGTGTCAGAGTGTGTCAGAGAGTGTCAGAGAGCGATAGGGAGTGATAGAGAGTGTCATAGAGTGTCATTGAGTGATAGAGAGTGTCAGAGAGTGTCATAGAGTGATAGAGAGTGTCAGAGTGTGTCACAGAATGTCTGAGAGTGTCAGAGAGTGTCAGAGAGTGATCAGGAGTGATAGAGAGTGTCTGAGAGTGTCAGAGTGTGTCAGAGAGTGTCAGAGAGCGATAGGGAGTGATAGAGAGTGTCATAGAGTGTCATTGAGTGATAGAGAGAGTCAGAGAGTGATCGAGAGAGTCAGAGAGTGTCAGAGAGTGTCAGAGAGTGATAGAGAGTGTCAGAGAGTGATTAAGATTGTCAGAGAGTGATAGGGAGTGTCTGAGAGTGTCAGAGAGTGTCAGAGTGTGTCAGAGAGTGTCAGAGTGTGTCAGAGAGTGTCAGAGAGTGATAGAGAGTGATAGAGAGTGTCAGAGAGTGGCATTGAGTGACAGAGAGGGTCAGAGAGTTTCCGAGAGTGATAGAGATTGTCAGAGAGTGATAGAGAGTGTCAGAAAGTGATAGAGAGTGATAGAGAGTGTCAGAGAGTGTCAGAGAGTGATAGAGTGTGTCTGAGAGTGTCAGAGAGTGTCAGAGAGTGTCAGAGAGTGTGAGAGAGTGTCAGAGTTGTCAGTGAGAGCCAGAGAGTGATTGAGAGTGTCTGAGAGTGTCAGAGAGTTTCAGAGAGTGTCAGAGAGTGATAGAGAGTGATACAGAGTGATACAGAGTGATAGAGAGTGTCAGAGAGTGTCAGAGAGTGATAGAGAGTGTCTGAGAGTGTCAGAGAGTGTCTGAGAGTGTCTGAGAGTGTCAGAGAGTGTCAGAGAGTGTCAGAGAGTGATAGAGAGTGTCAGAGAGTGTCAGAGGGTGTCAGAGTGTGTCAGAGAGTAATAGAGAGTGATAGAGAGTGTCAGAGAGTGTCATAGAGTGATAGAGAGTGTCAAAGAGTGTCAGAGAGAGATAGAAAGTGATTGAATGTGTCTGAGAGTGTCAGAGAGTGTCAGAGAGTGCCAGAGAGTGATAAAGAGTGATAAAGAGTGATAGAGAGTGTCTGAGAGTGTCTGAGAGTGTCAGAGAGTGTCAGAGTGTGTCAGAGAGTGTCAGAGAGTGATTGAGAGTGATAGAGAGTGTCAGAGAGTGTCAGTGAGTGATAGAGAGTGTCAGAGAGTTTCACAGAGTGATAGAAAGTGTCAGAGAGTGATAGAGAGTGTCAGAAAGTGATAGAGAGTGATAGAGAGTGTCAGAGAGTGATAGAGATCGTGTGAGAGTGTCAGAGAGTGTCAGAGAGTGATAGAGAGTGATAGAGAGTGATAGGGAGTGTCTGAGAGTGTCTGAGAGCGTCAGAGATTGTCAGAGCGTGATAGAGAGTGATAGAGAGTGTCAGAGAGTGTCTGAGAGTGTCAGAGAGTGTCAGACCGTGTCAGAGAGTGTCAGAGAGTGATAAAGATTGATAGAGAGTGTCTGAGAGTGTCAGAGAGTGTCAGAGAGTGTCAGAGCGTTTCAGAGTGTGTCACAGAATGTCTGAGAGTGTTAGAGAGTGTCAGAGAGTGATAAAGGGTGATAGAGCGTGAAAGAGTGTGTCAGAGTGTGTCAGAGTTTGTCAGAGAGTGTCAGAGTGTGATAGAGAGTGGTAGAGAGCGTCAGAGAGTGTCATAGAGTGATAGAGAGTGTCAGAGTGTGTCACAGAATGTCTGAGAGTATCAGAGGGTGTCAGAGAGTGATAAGGAGTGATAGAGAGTGTCTGAGAGTGTCAGAGTGTGTCAGAGAGTGTCAGAGAGCGATAGGGAGTGATAGAGAGTGTCATAGAGTGTCATTGAGTGATAGAGAGCGTCAGAGAGTGTCATAGAGTGATAGAGAGTGTCAGAGTGTGTCACAGAATGTCTGAGAGTGTCAGAGAGTGTCAGAGAGTGATAAGGAGTGATAGAGAGTGTCTGAGAGTGTCAGAGTGTGTCAGAGAGTGTCAGAGAGCGATAGGGAGTGATAGAGAGTGTCATAGAGTGTCATTGAGTGATAGAGAGTGTCAGAGAGTGATCGAGAGAGTCAGAGAGTGATAGAGAGTGTCAGTGATTGATAGAGAGTGTCAGAGAGTGATTAAGAGTGTCAGTGAGTGTCAGAGAGTGATAGAGAGTGATAGAGAATGTCTGAGAGTGTCAGAGAGTGTCTGAGAGTGTCTGAGTGTGTCAGAGAGTGTCTAAGAGTGTCAGAGGGTGTCAGAGAGTGTCAGAGAGTGCTTGAGAGTGTCAGAGAGTGATAGAGAGTGTTAGAGAGTGTCTGAGAGTGTCTGAGAGTGTCTGAGAGTGTCAGAGAGTGTCAGAGAGATATAGAGAATGATAGAGAGTGTCTGAGAGCGGCATTGAGTGGTAGAGAGTGACAGAGAGTGTCTGCGAGTGTCAGAGAGTGTCAGAGAGTGATAAAGAGTGATAAAGAATGATAGAGAGTGTCTGAGAGTGTCAGAGAGTGTCAGAGACTGATAGAGAGTGATAGAGAGAGTCAGAGAGTGGCATTGAGTGATGGAGAGTGAAAGAGAGTGTCTGAGAGTGTCTGAGAGTGTCAGAGAGTGTCAGAGAGTGTCAGAGAGTGATAGAGATTGTCAGAGAGTGATTAAGATTGTCAGAGAGTGATAGAGAGTGTCTGAGAGTGTCAGAGAGTGTCAGAGTGTGTCAGAGAGTGTCAGAGAGTGATAGAGAGTGATAGAGAGTGTCAGAGAGTGGCATTGAGTGAAAGAGAGGGTCAGAGATTTTCCGAGAGTGATAGAGATTGTCAGAGAGTGATAGAGAGTGTCAGAAAGTGATAGAAAGTGATAGAGAGTGTCAAAGAGTGATAGGGAGTGATAGAGAGTGTCAGAGAGTGATAGAGAGTGATAGAGAGTGTCAGAGATTGATAGAGAGTGATAGAGAGTGTCAGAGAGTGATAGAGACTGATAGTGAGTGTCTGAGATTGTCAGAGAGTGATGGAGACTGTTACTGAGTGTCTGAGAGTGTCAGAGAGTGTCAGAGAGTGTCAGAGCGTGATAAAGAGTGATAGAGAGTGTCAGAGAGTGTCAGAGTGTGTCAGAGAGTGTCAGAGAGTGATAGAGAGTGATAGAGAGTGTCAGAGAGTGGCATTGAGTGATAGAGAGTGTCAGAGAGTGGCATTGAGTGATAGAGAGTGTCAGAGAGTTTCCGAGAGTGACAGAGATTGTCAGAGAGTGATCGAGAGTGATAGTGAGTGTCAGAGAGTGATTAAGAGTGATAGGGAGTTTCAGAGAGTGTCATTGAGTGTCAGAGAGGGTCAGAGAGTTTCAGAGAGTGATAGAGTGTGTCAGAGATTGATAGAGAGTGATAGAGAGTGTCAGAGAGTGATAGAGATTGATAGTGAGTGTCTGAGAGTGCCAGAGAGTGTCAGAGAGTGTCAGAGAGTGATAGAGAGTGATAGGGAGTTTCTGAGAGTGTCAGAGAGTGTCAGAGAGTGTCAGAGCGTGATAGAGAGTGATAGAGAGTGTCAGAGAGTGTCAGAGAGTGTCTGAGAGAGTCAGAGACTGTCAGAGTGTGTCAGAGAGTGTCAGGGAGTGATATAAACATTCAGAGAGTGTCGGAGAGTGTCAGAGAGTGTCAGAGAGTGTCAGAGTGTGATAGAGAGTGCCAGAGAGTGATAGAGACCGCCAGAGAGTGCCATAGAGTGTCTGATTGTGTCTGAGATTGTCAGAGAGTGTCAGAGAGTGATAGAGAGTGCCAGAGAGTGCCAGAGAGTGTCTGAGCGTGTCTGAGAGTGTCTGAAAGTGTCAGAGACTGTCAGAGAGTGACAGAGAGTGTCTGTGAGTTTCTGATTGTGTCTGAGATTGTCAGAGATTGTCAGAGAGTGACAGAATGTGTCAGAGAGCGTCAGGGTGTGTCAGAGTGTATCAGAGAGTGTCAGAGAGTGTCAGAGAGTGATAGAGAGTGTCTGAGTGTGTCTGAGATTGTCAGAGAGTGTCAGAGAGTGAAAGAGAGTGTCAGAGAGTGTCAGGGAGTGTCAGCGTGTATCCGAGAGTGTCAGAGAATGCCAGAGAGCGATCGAGAGAGCTAGAGAGAGTCAAAGCGTGGTAGAGAGTTTCAGAGAGTGATAGAGAGTGTCTGAGACTGTCTGAGAGTGTCTGAGAGAGTCAGAGTGTGTCAGTGAGTGTCAGAGAGTGATAGAGAGTGCCAGAGAGTGATAGTGTGTGAGAGTGTCAGAGTTTATCAGAGAGTGTCAAAGTGTGTCAGAGAGTGAGAGAGTGTGTCAGAGAGTGATAGAGTGTGAAAGAGAGTTTCAGAGAGAGTCTGAGAGTGTCAGAGAGTGATGGAAAGTGTCTGAGAGTGTCCGAGAGCGAGAGATAGTGTCAGGGAGTGTCCGTGAGTGTCAGAGAGTGATCGAGAGTGTCAGAGAGTGATAGAGAATGTCATAGAGTGATGGAGAGTGTCTGAGAGTGTCAGAGATTGTCAGAGAGTGTCCGAGTGTGTCAGAGAGTGATAGAGAGTGATAGAGAGTGATTGAGAGTGTCAGAGAGTGTCAGAGAGTGATAGAGAGTGTCAGAGAGTGTCAGAGAGTGTCAGAGAGTGATTTAGAGTGCCGGAGAGTTGCAGAGACTGCCAGAGAGTGTCAGAGGGTGTAAGAGAGTGTCAGCGAGTGTCAGTGTGTGATAGAGTGTGTCAGAGTGTGATAGCGTGTGAAAGAGTGTGTCAGAGAGAGTCTGAGAGTGTCAGCGAGTGTTAGAGTGTATCCGAGAGCAACAGAGAGTGTGTCAGAGATTGTCAGAGTGTGTCAGAGAGTGATTGAGAGTTTCAGAGAGTGTCAGAGAGAGATAGAGAGTGTCAGAGAGTGATATAGAGTGTCAGAGAGTGCGAGAGAGTGCCAGAGAGTGTCAGAGAGTATCAGAGAGTGATCGAGAGTATCAGAGAGTGTCAGAGAGTGTCTGAGAGTGTCTTTGAGTGTCAGAGTGTGTTAGAGAGTGTCAAAGAGTGAGATAGAATGCCAGAGAGTGTCAGAGAGTGTGAGAGGGTGTCTGAGAGTGATAGAGAGTGTCAGAGAGTGATGGAGAGTGTCAGAGAGTGATAGTGTGTGAGAGTGTCAGAGTTTATCAGAGAGTGTCAAAGTGTGTCAGAGAGTGAGAGAGTGTGGCAGAGAGTGATAGAGTGTGAAAGAGAGTTTCAGAGTGAGTCTGAGAGTGTCAGAGAGTGATGGAAAGTGTCTGAGAGTGTCCGAGTGCAAGAGATAGTGTCAGGGAGTGTCCGTGAGTGTCAGAGAGTGATAGAGAGTGTCAGAGAGTGATAGAGAATGTCATAGAGTGATGGAGAGTGTCTGAGAGTGTCAGAGATTGTCAGAGAGTGTCAGAGTGTGTCAGAGAGTGATAGAGAGTGATAGAGAGTGATAGAGAGTGATCGAGAGTGATCGAGAGTGTCAGAGAGTGTCAGAGAGTGATAGAGAGTGTCAGAGAGTGTCAGAGAGTGATTTAGAGTGCCGGAGAGTTGCAGAGACTGCCAGAGAGTGTCAGAGGGTGTAAGAGAGTGTCAGCGAGTGTCAGTGTGTGATAGAGTGTGTCAGAGAGTGATAGCGTGTGAAAGAGTGTGTCAGAGAGAGTCTGAGAGTGTCAGCGAGTGTTAGAGTGTATCCGAGAGCAACAGAGAGTGTCAGAGATTGTCAGAGTGTGTCAGAGAGTGATTGAGAGTTTCAGAGAGTGTCAGAGAGAGATAGAGAGTGTCAGAGAGTGATATAGAGTGTCAGAGAGTGCGAGAGAGTGCCAGAGAGTGTCAGAGAGTATCAGAGAGTGATCGAGAGTATCAGAGAGTGTCAGAGAGTGTCTGAGAGTGTCTTTGAGTGTCAGAGTGTGTTAGAGAGTGTCAAAGAGTGATATAGAATGCCAGAGAGTGTCAGAGAGTGTGAGAGGGTGTCTGAGAGTGATAGAGAGTGTCAGAGAGTGATGGAGAGTGATAGAGAGTGTCAGAGAGAGTCTGAGAGTGCCTGAGAGTGATAGAGAGTGATTGAGAGTGTCAGAGAGTGATAGAGTTTGTCAGAGACTTTCTGAGAGTGCCTGAGAGTGTCAGAGACTGTCTGAAAATACGGAAGTATGTGGTTGAAGGCTATTTAGATCTTTGGATCAGTAATTGTCTTGCTGAAAGTAGACAGAGGGTGGTGGTTGATGGCAAATGTTCATCCTGGAGCTCTGTTTCCAGTGGTGTACCGCAAGCATCTGTTTTGGGGCCACTGCTGTTTGTCATTTTTATAAATGACCTGGATGTGGGTGTAGAAGGGTGGGTTAGTAAATTTGCGGATGAGACTAAGGTCGGTGGAGTTGTTGATAGTGCCGAAGGATGTTGTCGGGTACAGAGGGACATAGATAGGCTGCAGAGCTGGGCTAAGAGATGGCAAATGGAGTTTAATGCGGAAAAGTGTGAGGTGATTCACTTTGGAAGGAGTAACAGGAATGCAGAGTACTGAGCTAATGGGAAGATTCTTGGTGGTGTAGATGAACAGAGACATCTTGGTGTCCAGGAACATAAATCCCTGAAAGTTGCTACCCTGGTTAATAGGGCTGTTAAGAAGGCATATGGTGTGTTAGCTTTTATTAGTAGGGGGATCGAGTTTCAGAACCACGAGGTCATGCTGCAGCTGTACAAAACTCTGGTGAGACCGCACCTGGAGTATTGTGTGCAGTTCTGGTTTCCGCATTATGGGATGTATGTGGAAGCTTTGGAAAGGGTGCAGAGAAGATTTTCAAGGATGTTGCCTGGTATGGAGGGAAGGTCTTACGAGGAAAGGCTGAGGGACTTGAGGTTGTTTTCGTTGGAGAGAAGGAGGAGGAGAGGTGACTTAATAGAGACATATAAGATAATCAGAGGGTTAGATAGGGTGGGTAGTGAGAGTCTTTTTCCTCGGATGGTGATGGCAAACACGAGGGGACATAGCTTTAAGTTGAGGGGTGATAGATATCGGACAGATGTTAGAGGTAGTTTCATTATTCAGAGAGTAGTAGGGGCGTGCAACGCACTGCCTGCAACAGTAGTAGACTCGCCAACTTTAAGGGTATTTAAGTGGTCATTGGATAGACATATGGATGAAAATGGAATAGTGTAGGTCAGATTGTTTCACAGGTCGGCGCAACATCGAGGGCCAAAGGGCCTGTACTGCGCTGTAATGTTCTAATTCTAATTCAAACGCCTTACTGAAATCCATATACACCACATCCACGGCTTTACCCTCATCCACCTGTATGTTCACCTTCTCAAAAAACTCAATAAGGTTTGTGAGGCACGACCTACCCGTCACAAAACCGTGCTGACTATCGCTAATGAACTTATTCTTTTCCAGATGATTATAAATCCTATCTCTTATAATCTTTTCCAACATTTTACCCACAACCGAAGTAAGGCTCAAAGGTCTATAATTACCAGGGCTGTCTCTACTCCCCTTCTTCAACAAGGCGACAATACTTGCTATCCTCCAGTCTTCCGGCACTATTCCTGTCGACAATGACGACATAAAGAACTAGGACAAAGACTTTGCAATCTCCTCCCTGGCTTCCCAGAGAATCCTAGGATAAATCTGGCCCAGGGGACTTATCTATTTTCACACTTTCCAAAATTGCTAACAGCTCCTCCTTGTGAAACTCAATCCAATCTCGCCTAGTAGTCTGTATCTCAGTATTCTCCTCGACAACAATGTCTTTCTCTACTGTAAATACTGACGAAAAATATTCATTTAACGCTTCCCCTATCTCCTCTGATTCCACACACAACTTCCCACTATTATCCTTGATTGGCCCTAATCTAACTCTAGTCATTCTTTTATTCCTGATATACCTATAGAAAGCCTTAGGGATTTCCTTGATCCTATCCGCCAATGACTTCTCGTGTCCTCTCCTCTCTCTTCTTAGCTCTCCCTTTAGATCCTTCCTGGCTAGCTTGTAACTCTCAAGCGCCCTAACTGAGCCTTCACGTCTCATCCTAACATAAGCCTTCTTCTTCCTCTTGACAAGCGCTTCAACTTCTTCAGTAAACCATGGCTCCCTCGCCCGACAACTTCCTCCCTGCCTGACAGGTACATACTTATCAAGGACACGCAGTAGCTGCTCCTTGAATAAGCTCCACATTTCGATGGTGCCCATCCCCTGCAGTTTCCTTCCCCATCCTACGCATCCTAAATCTTGCCTAATCGCATCATAATTTCCTTTCCCCCAGCTATAATTCTTGCCCTGCGGTATATACCTGTCCCTGCCCATCGCTAAGGTCAACCTAACCGAATTGTGATCACTATCACCAAAGGCACAGTGGCGCAGTGGTCAACACCACAGCTCCAGCGACCCGGGTTCAATTCTGGGTACTGCCTGTGTGGAGTTTGCATTTTCTCCCTGTGTCTGCGTGGGTTTTCTCCGGGTGCTCCGGTTTCCTCCCACAAGCCAAAAGACTTGCAGGTTGGTAGGTAAATTGGCCATTGTAAATTGCCCCTAGTATAGGTCGGTGGGAGGGAAATATAGGGACAGGTGGGGATGTGGTGGGAATATGGGGATTGGTGTAGGATTAGTATAAAATGGGTGGTTGATGGTCGGCACAGACTCGGTGGGCCGAAGGGCCTGTTTCAGTGCTGTATCTCTAAACTAAACATCTAAATCTAACAGCTGGCCGAGTTCATTATCCAGTACCAAATCCAATGTGGCATCGCCCCTGGTTGGCCAGTCTACATACTGTGTCAGAAAACCCTCCTGCACACACTGGACAAAAACTGACCCATCTAAAGTACTCGAACTATAGTATTTCCAGTCAATATTTGGAAAGTTAAAGTCCCCCATAACAACTACCCTGTTACTCTCGCTCCTGTCGAGAATCATCTTCGCTATCCTTTCCTCTACATCTCTGGAACTATTCGGAGGTCTATAGAAGACTCCCAACAGGGTGACCTCTCCTCTCCTGTTTCTAACCTCGGCCCATACTACCTCAGTAGACGAGTCCTCAAACGTCCTTTCTGCCGCTGTAATACTCTCCTCGATTAACAATGCCACCCCTCCCCCCCCCATCTCTTTTACCATATTTTCTGTTCTTACTGAAACATCTAAATCCCGGAACCTGCAACATCCATCCCTGTCCCTGCTCCACCCATGTCTCTGAAATGGCCACAACATCGAGATCCCAGGTACCAACCCATGCTGCAAGCTCGCCCACCTTATTTCGGATGCTCCTGACTTTGAAGTAGACACACTTTAAACCAAGTTCTTGCTTGCCAGTGCCCTCTTGCGTCCTTGTAACCTTATCCCTGACCTCACTACTCTCAACATCCTGTACACTGGAACTACAATTTAGGTTCCCAAACACCTGCTGAATTATTTTAAGCCCCCCCCGAAGAGCACTAGCAAATCTGCCCCCCAGGATATTGGTACCCCTCTGGTTCAGGTGAAGACCATCCTGTTTGTAGAGGTCCCACCTACCCCAGAAAGAGCCCCAATTATCCAGGAAACCAAAACCCTCCCTCCTACACCATCCCTGCAGCCACGTGTTCAACTCCTCTCTCTCCCTATTCCTCGCTTCGCTAGCACGTGGTACGGGCAACAACCCAGAGATAACAACTCTGTTTGTTCTCGCTCGAAGCTTCCACCCTAGCTCCCTGAATTTCTGCCTTAAATCCCCATCTCTCTTCCTACCTATGTCGTTGGTGCCTATGTGGACCACGACTTGGGGCTGCTCCCCCTCCCCCTTAAGGATCCCAAAAACACGATCCGAGACATCACGAACCTGGGAGGCAACACACCAACCATGAGTCTCTCTCGTTCCCACAGAACCTCCTACCTGTTCCCCTAACTATGGAGTCCCCAATGACTAATGCTCTGCTCCTCTTCCCCCTTCCCTTCTGAGCAACAGGGACAGACTCTGTGCCAGAGACCTGTACCCCATTTCTTACCCCTGGTAAGTCGTCCCCCCCAACAGTATCCAAAACGGTATACCTGTTGTTGAGGGAAACGGCCACAGGGGATCCCTGCACTGCCTGCTGGTTCCCTCTCCTTCTTCCCCTGACGGTAACCCATCTACCTACTTCTTTTACCTGAGGTGTGACTACCTCCCTATAACTCCTGTCAATAACCCCCTCCGCCTCCCGAATGATCCGAAGTTCATCCAGCTCCAGTTCCCTAACGCGGTTCTCGAGGAGCTGGAGTTGGGTGCACTTCCCGTAGGTGCAGTCAGCAGGGACACTAAAGCAACTGCCCAAATATGTAACCTCACTTACCCAGCAGTCCCGCGTGCGCTCCGCCTACACACGAGAAATGGCTTCCGATTTCTTGGCACACTTTTCCAAGCTCAGCTCCCGCTGTTCTCTCTCTCTCTCTCTCTCTCTCTGTGGCTTCCGATTTCTTGGCGCGCTTTTCAAATCTCTGCTGCCGCTGTTCTCTCTCTCTCTCTCTGTGACATCCGATTTTTTGGCGTGCTTTTCCAAGCTCAGCTCCCGCTGTTCTCTCTCTCTCTCTCTCTGTGGCTTCCGATTTCTTGGCGCGCATTTCAAAGCTCTGCTCCCGCTGTTCTTTCTCTCTCTCTCTCTCTCTCTGTGACATCCGATTTCTTGGCGCGCTTTTCCAAGCTCAGCTCCCGCTGTTCTCTCTCTCTCTCTCTCTCTGTGACATCCGATTTCTTGGCGCGCTTTTCCAAGCTCAGCTCCCGCTGTTCTCTCTATCTCTCTGTGACATCCGATTTCTTGGCTCGCTTTTCACAGCTTTGCTCCCGCTGTTCTCTCTCTCTCTCTCTCTCTCTCTGTCACTTCCGATTTCTTGGCGCGCTTTTCAAATCTGTGCTGCCGCTGTTCTCCCTCTCTCTCTCTCTGTGGCTTCCCATTTCTTGGTGCGCTTTTCAAAGCTCTGCTCCCGCTGTTCTCTCTCTCTCTCTGTGTGGCTTCCGACTTCTTGGCGGACATTTCAAAGCTCTGCTCCCGCTGTTCTCTCTCTCTCTGTGACAGAGAGTGTGAGAGAGTGTCAGAGAGAGTCAGAGAGAGTCAGAGAGAATCAGAGAGTGTCAAAGAGTGCCAGAGAGTGTAAGAGAGTGACAGAGAGTGTCTGAGACGGTCAGGGATTGTCTGAGAGTGTGAGAGAGTGTCAGAGAGTGATAGAGAGTGTCAGAGAGAGATACAGAGTGCCAGAGAGTGTCTGAGAGTGTCAGAAAGTGATAGAAAGTGTAAGAGAGTGTCTGCGAGTGTCAGAGTTTCAGAGAGTGATAGAGAGTTTCAGACAGTGCCTGAGAGAGTCAGTATGTGTCAGACAGAGGCAGAGAGTGATAGAGAGTGTCACAGTGTCAGAGAGTGATATAAACTTTCAGAAGAGTATCAGAGAGGGTCAGAGAGGGTCCGAGAGGGTCAGAGAGCGTCAGAGAGTGTGAGAGAATGCGAGAGAGTGTCAGAGAGAGTCAGAGAGTGTGAGAGTGTCAGAGAGTGACAGAGAGTGTCAGCGAGTGATCGAGTGGCAGAGAGTGTCTGAAAGTGTCAGAGAGTTTGAGAGTGTCAGAGAGTGTCAGAGAGTGTCAGAGAGTGTCAGAGAGTGAATGAGAGTGTGTGAAAGTGTCAGAGAGTGATAGAGAGTTGCAGAG